>NC_091040.1:1805000-2105000 GCF_041296385.1 Aphelocoma coerulescens | reverse complement strand
TCCTTTCTTATCTCATCCCTTTCATCCTATCCCATCATTTTCCTTCTTATCCCATCCCCATCCCAATCCCAACCCCAAAGGCTCCCAGCAGCTTCCCAAGGGACAGCCAGCCCATTTCCACACCCTGCTCCAATCCATACTGGGAATATCTCAAGGGAACGCAGGAGGAAGTGGGTGCCAAGCTGGGAAGTCAGAACTGACCCCTGGGAAGGGCTGTGACCCCAAAAACAGAGCAGGGCTGGTGCTGACCCCGCTGCTGGGAGCAGAACGGGCAGGGCAGCACAGCCGGGATCTTCCACAGGGTTTTCCTGGCCCCAGGCACGGATAAATTTGGGAAAAATCAACATCCACGTGCAGGTCAGGGCTGGGCAGCCCCCGCCACCCTCCCGGCTCCGAGCTCAGCCCAGGGCAGAGGGAACCTCCTCAGTTCCACACATCCCCTCCTCATGCCAGGAACAGCTGGGAAGCGTCCTCCAGATGTGCCGAGAACATCTGGAGCCGCTGGGAAGGAGCAGCACCGAGCGGGGTGAGCCCCGGAGGGAGAGGAGCGATTCCCGCAGGGATCACGGCTGGATTTCCCCTTTCCCACCTCGCCCACAAACTGGTGCTGCTCACTGGGGAGTTACTGGTTGGAGCTCCTCTCCCAGTGCTGGGAGAAGCTGGGCACGGAGAGGTGACAGCTCCAGAGGGAAGGTGACAGCCAGGAGTGGGGTGGAGGGAGGGCAGCCCTAAGGAAAGGTTTGGGATTTCCAGGAGCGCCGGTGCCAGCTGTGACAGGTCCGTGGCACCGCCAGCGCCCCGAGCAAGCCCTTCCCAAGCCCTCCAGAAAATGAGGATTCTCCAACAATTCCAGCTGTTAAATCCCAGCTTTCCCCTCTCCTCTTCCTCAGCAAACCCTTCCCCGAGCACAGCAGAGCTGCAGGATGGCCCCATATCCCAAAATCCATCAATTCCACGGCTCCTTTTCCCACAGGACACGAAGCACAGCCTGCTCCGAGCCCCACAGCCCAGGGGCAGCTCCTCTGATCCCGGAACACAAATAAAACCCGGGATAAACACCTGGACATCATCCCAGCAGCAGAGCTGCTCCTCTTCCCCTTCCTGCCCCCCACTTCCCAGGCTGCAGGATCACCCCATGGATGTGGGGGGCTGCTCCCAGATGGAGCAGGGAGGGTGTCAGGAGCGATCCCTGCTCCCCCTGAGAGCCGCTCACCGATTTTTTTTCCAAGCAAGGAGTTGCCCTGGGGGTCCTGGATCACGGGAAGGCAGGATTTTAACAGCCAGCGAGGGTTTTTTGGGGGGTCATCAGCAGGATTGAAGGGTTTGACAGCGCCAGGTAAGCCCTGACTCAGCGGGGAGGAATCCCAGCCCCAAATCCGCATCCCCCGGGATATTTTGGGGCCGTGCTGGGCATGGTTCCCCTCCTAGCCCCAAATCCACATCCCCCGGGGTATTTTGGGGCCATGTGGGGCATGGTTCCCCTCCCAGCCCCAAATCCACATCCCCCGGGATATTTTGGGGCCGTGTCGGGCATGGTTCCCCTCCTAGCCCCAAATCCACATCCCCCAGGACATTTTGGGGCCGTGACGGGCATGGTTCCTCTCCCAGCCCCAAATCCACATCCCCTGGGACATTTTGGGGCCATGTGGGGCATGGTTCCCCTCCCAGCCCCAAATCCACATCCCCCGGGATATTTTGGGGCTGTGACGGGCATGGTTCCTCTCCCAGCCCCAAATCCACATCCCCTGGGACATTTTGGGGCCATGTGGGGCATGGTTCCCCTCCCAGCCCCAAATCCACATCCCCCGGGATATTTTGGGGCCGTGCTGGGCATGGTTCCTCTCCCAGCCCCAAATCCACATCCCCTGGGACATTTTGGGGCCATGTGGGGCATGGTTCCCCTCCCAGCCCCAAATCCACATCCCCCGGGATATTTTGGGGCCGTGCTGGGCATGGTTCCTCTCCCAGCCCCAAATCCGCATCCCCTGGGACATTTTGGGGCCATGTGGGGCATGATTCCCCTCCCAGCCCCAAATCCACATCCCCCAGGACATTTTGGGGCCGTGACGGGCATGGTTGCCCTCCCAGCCCCAAATCCACATCCCTCGGGATATTTTGGGGCCGTGTCGGGCATGGTTGCCCTCCCAGCCCCAAATCCACATCCCCTGGGACATTTTGGGGCCGTGTGGGGCATGGTTCCCCTCCCAGCCCCAAATCCACATCCCCCGGGACGTTTTGGGGCCATGTGGGGCATGGTTCCCCTCCCAGCCCCAAATCCACATCCCCCGGGATATTTTGGGGCCGTGTCGGGCATGGTTCCCTTCCCAGCCCCAAATCCACATCCCCCGGGATATTTTGGGGCCGTGTGGGGCATGGTTCCCTTCCCAGCCCCAAATCCACATCCCCTGGGACATTTTGGGGCTGTGACGGGCATGGTTCCTCTCCCAGCCCCAAATCCACATCCCCTGGGACATTTTGGGGCTGTGACGGGCATAGTTGCCCTCCCAGCCCCAAATCCACATCCCCCGGGATATTTTGGGGCCATGTGGGGCATGGTTCCCCTCCCAGCCCCAAATCCACAACCCCCGGGACGTTTTGGGGCCGTGCTGGGCGTGGTTTCCCTGCCGGGGAAGCAGCTCCACGAGGGAAAGCTGAAGTCAGGGCAGATGGAGAGCCGGGACCTGCTGACACTCCCCCACCCCCCCGGAGGTATTTTTGGCAGCCTTTTAGTCCCTTTTTGAGGGGAAAAAAGGCAGTTTAGCGAGGGGGATGTGGAGATGGAGCAGCAGCACGATTTCCTCGGGTTTTGGGGATGGTGGCTCCAGGATTGTGGGGCTGAGCAGGGGGTTTGGATGGGCAGCACATCCCAACAAAGGAGGATGTGTCAGCCCAGGCTGCCTCTGCTCGGAGCAGGAACTGCTTCAACTTCCTGCCAGCTCCTCTGATCCAGCAGGGAAACAACCCCGATCCCAGAACCAGATCCCTCTGATCCAGCGGGGAAAGAACCCCAATTCCAAACCCAGGAACAGCAGATCCCTCTGGTCCTAAAGGGAAACAACCCCGATCCCAGAACTAGATCCCTCTGATCCAGCAGGGAAAGAACCCCAATCCCAACCCCAGGAACAACAGATCCCTCCCATCCTAAAGGGAAACAACCCCAATCCCAAACCCAGGAACAGCAGCAAATCCCTCTGATCCTCAAGGGAAACAACCCCAACCCCAGGAACAGCAGATCGCTCCCATCCTAAAGGGAAACAACCCCAATCCCAAACCCAGGAACAACAGTGAATCCCTCTGATCCAGCAGGGAAAGAACCCCAATCCCAAATCCAGGAACGGCAGCAAATCCCTCTGATCCTAAAGGGAAACAACCCCAATCCCAAACCCAGGAACAACAGATCCCTCTGATCCTAAAGGGAAAGAACCCTGATCCCAAACCCAGGAACAACAGATCCCTCTGATCCTAAAGGGAAACAACCCCAAACCCAAACCCAGGAACAACAGATCCTTCTGATCCAGCAGGGAAACAACCCCAATCCCAGAACCAGATCCCTTTGATTCAGCAGGGAAAGAACCCCAATCCCAAACCCAGGAACAACAGATCCCTCTGATCCTAAAGGGAAACAACCTCGATCCCAAACACAGGAACAACAGATCCCTCCCATCCTAAAGGGAAACAACCCTGATCCCAAACCCAGGAACAGGAGCGAATCCCTCTGATCCAGCAGGGAAAGAACCCCAGTCCCAAACCCAGGAACAGCAGCAAATCCCTCTGATCCAGCAGGGAAACAACCCCAATCCCAAACCCAGGAACAACAGATCCCTCTGATCCTAAAGGGAAACAACCCCGATCCCAAACCCAGGAACAGCAGATCCCTCTGATCCTAAAGGGAAACAACCTCGATCCCAAACACAGGAACAACAGATCCCTCCCATCCTAAAGGGAAACAACCCTGATCCCAAACCCAGGAACAGGAGCGAATCCCTCTGATCCTAAAGGGAAAGAACCCCAGTCCCAAACCCAGGAACAACAGATCCTTCTGATCCAGCAGGGAAACAACCCCAACCCCAGGAACAGCAGATCCCTCTGATCCAGCAGGGAAACAACCCCAATCCCAAACCCAGGAACAACAGATCCCTCTGATCCTAAAGGGAAACAACCCCGATCCCAAACCCAGGAACAGCAGATCCCTCTGATCCTAAAGGGAAACAACCTCGATCCCAAACACAGGAACAACAGATCCCTCCCATCCTAAAGGGAAACAACCCTGATCCCAAACCCAGGAACAGCAGCGAATCCCTCTGATCCAGCAGGGAAAGAACCCCAGTCCCAAACCCAGGAACAGCAGATCCTTCTGATCCAGCAGGGAAACAACCCCAACCCCAGGAACAGCAGATCCCTCTGATCCAGCAGGGAAACAACCCCAATCCCAAACCCAGGAACAGCAGATCCCTCTGATCCAGCAGGGAAACAACCCCAATCCCAGAACCAGATCCCTTTGATCCAGCAGGGAAAGAACCCCAATCCCAAATCCAGGAACGGCAGCAAATCCCTCTGATCCTAAAGGGAAACAACCCCAATCCCAAACCCAGGAACAACAGATCCCTCCCATCCTAAAGGGAAAGAACCTTGATCCCAAACCCAGGAACAGCAGCGAATCCCTCTGATCCAGCAGGGAAAGAACCGCAGGCCCAAACCCAGGAACAACAGATCCCTCTGATCCTAAAGGGAAACAACCCCAACCCCAGGAACAGCAGATCCCTCTGATCCTAGAGGGAAACAACCCCAATCCCAACCCCAGGAACAGCAGATCCCTCTGATCCTAAAGGGAAACAACCCCAATCCCAAACCCAGGAACAGCAGATCCCTCTGATCCATGCCCTGGGATGTACCCACAGCCAGAGCAGGGCTCTGGCCAGGGATCCATCTAGCAGGGAGCCGTCTGTTCCCCAGCAGGAATCCAGGCAAACCCACGGAATGAATTCCTGCCCTTGGGTCCAAGGACCAGGAGTGGCCGGAGCAGACGATCCCAGTGGCCGAGGGAGGCGGAGAAGGAGCCCCTTGCCCAGGATCCTGCTCCTCCTCCCCATCCCAACACGGCTGCCCTCAGCATTCCAGGCAGCACCACTGCCCAGGGATGGCTCTGAACACTTCCCAGATGGAATATTCAGCTTTGAACTCTCATCCAGGATTTTCCAGGAGGGATTTGTGCTGCACACGGAGCCGGGGGGGATCTCCCTGGGTCCCTCAGCTCCAGCACAGCAAATTAAACATCAAAACCTCTACAAAATGGATTTTTGGGAGCAGCTGGGCCCTGGAACACGAGTTTTGCCTGCTCCTTGTATCCAGGTTTTCCCGACTTTTCATTCAGAGAAGCTTGAGAATTCCCTGGATTCTTCCACTTTTGGTTCAAAGCGCTCGGGCCAAGAGTCCAGCCCAGCCCTGAATGTCACTTCCAGGGAGCCACCAGTCCCTCCCAGTGCCCAGCTGGAGCCAAGGAGGGCACAGCGAGAGGGGTGGGCACCGTCCCATCCGCCACCAAGCAATTCCCACACGCCGGCACCGGGAACCCAAAGGCTTCTCCCGGATTTATGGCTGGGGGAATGTCAGGGGCTGGAGGAAGCCCAGCCCTCTTCCTCCTGCTCTCCTGAAGAAAGGAGCTCAGGAATTTGGCAGGGGGCCACGGCTGGAACAGAGAGGACCCTGTGCCGAGGCATGTTTGGAAAAGCAGCCTCTCCCCTGCCAGGATAAACGTTGCTTTTCCACCCCCTTCTCCAGGCACAGAAGACTTTGCCCCTCCACTCCAACTCCAGCAAATTTGGGAAGGGTGGGCTCCTCCCGGGATGTCCCCAGCCAGGCACACCTTGCCTGGAATTTCTGGTTTCCCAGGATATTCCTGAGAGCAGCTGAGAAGGACTCGACCCCAAATCCAACCCTGGAGCTTTCCCTTCCCTCCACATCCTGGCACTGCAGCCCCCTCCCCCTGGAAAATCCAGGGCTTCCAGCTGCTCCCACTTCCCTTAGCTTTAAGCCAAGGAAAATGGGAAGAACAAAGGATTTCGGGCAGTTCGAGCATCCAGAGCTGCCCCGGGGCAGGGGCTGGGAAGGGTTAAAGCAGCAGCAGCATCAAAGGGAGCCCCGAGAGAGGGGGGTGAGATGGGCCGAGGTTGCGCAGACTCCTTGGAATGTCAGGAATTTCCCATTATTATCCCACTTCCCTTCCAGCAGCCTGGAGGGAGAGCACAGGCACAGGACCCCAGGCCCGTGTTCCACGGTCCAGGGGAGAAAGCTTTGGATCAGGACACTCTGGAAAGTTCAGCTTTGCCAGGCTGAGCTCCCCGCAGCGCCCCAAATCCTCATCCCCCAGACCCAGAGCCCAGCTGCCTCAGGACACGCATCTCCCCCTCGCAGGATTCCAGAAGTTCCCGGTTTCCTCCCAAAAGTTGGAGCTCACACGGTGCCGTTTCCCCCTCCCAGGAAAAAAAAAAAAAAGCGATTTATTTTCAACCAGTTATTTGCTGGTTCCCAACCCACTGTCACCCCGGTGAGATCCTGGGAATCGCCATTCCCTGCCAAACCTGGAATGTTTCCAGTCTCCTCCGAGTCCAGCTGAATTCCCAGCCTTTGGACAAGCCCTGGTCACCAGCGACACCCAACCCCAGCAACAACCACCTATAAAAGCCTCGGAAGTGGGAGGGTTTGGCCAAGGTCTGCTCTCAGCACTTCTCTTTTCGGTGTAACTCAGACACAACCAGGAAGGGTAAATTTAGATCGGTTTAGGGATATTGGGAAGAAATTCCTCCCTGGGAGGGTGAGGAGACCCTGGCACAGGGTGCCCAGAGAAGCTGTGGCTGCCCCTGGATCCCTGGCAGTGTCCCAGGCCAGGCTGGATGAGGCTTGCAGCACCTTGGGATAGTGGGAGGTGTCCCTGCCCATGGGACTGGATGGGATTTAAGGTCCCTTCCCACTCAAACCATCCCGGAATTCCAGGACTCCAACACCAATCCCACAGGGATGTTGTCAGGATCAACATTTTTAAAGCACCCTGTGAACACAGCACCCTATTCCAGTGCTAAGCAATTAATTACATTAATTATATTCCCTAATTTTCCTTCTAAGCACTGCCAGTGCATAAGGAGCAGCTACAAAAATTGGATTTCCAATCTCCCTTTTAGATATTAAATATTTTGGGTGCACAGAGCTTGGGACCAGCCAGGAAAGGGGAAGGTAACTCAGGGTCCTTCTTGATAAGGAAATAAATAACAAAAAAAAAAAAGTTGGAAGGGAACATCCAGGGCTCAGGAAAAGGTGGAAAGGCCCAGGAAAAAAAAAGGGATCAGGAAAAGAAAGGGCCCAAAGGGAAAAGAAAAAAAAAAAGGGGGCCAGGGAGGAAAGGCCCAGAAGAAAAAGGGCCTAAGGAAAAAAAAAAGCCCAGGAAAAAGGGCCCAGGAAAAAAAGGAGTACAGGAAAAAAAGGAGTACAGGAAAAAAAGGAGTACAGGAAAAAAAAGAAGGGCCAGGGAACAAAGGCCCAGAAGAAAAAGGGCCCAGAGGAAAAAAAAGCCCAGGAAAAAAAGGAGTAAAGGAAGAAAAGGGCCCAGGAAAAAAAGGGCCCAGAGGAAAAAAAGAGCTCAGGAAAAAGGGCCCAGGAAGAAAAGGGGGCAAAGGAGGAAAAGGGGGAAAGGAGGAGGAGGAGGAAAAGGGGCTGAGGAGGAAGAGGAGGAGGAGGAGGGGCTGAGGAGGAGGAGGAGGAGGAGGAAAAGGGGCCGAGGAGGAGGAGGAGGAGGAAAAGGGGCCGAGGAGGAGGAGGAGGAGGAAAAGGGGCCGAGGAGGAGGAAAAGGGGCCGAGGAGGAGGAAAAGGAGGAAAAGGGGGAAAAGGGGCCGAGGAGGAGGAAGAAAAGGGGCCGAGGAGGAGGAGGAGGAAAAGGGGCCGAGGAGGAGGAGGAGGAGGAGGAGGAAAAGGGGCCGAGGAGGAGGAAAAAGGGCCGAGGAGGAGGAAAAGGAGGAAAAGGGGGAAAAGGGGCCGAGGAGGAGGAAAAGGGGCCGAGGAGGAGGAGGAGGAGGAAAAGGGGCCGAGGAGGAGGAGGAGGAGGAGGAAAAGGGGCTGAGGAGGAGGAGGAAAAGGGGCCAGGCAGCCGCTCTGTTCCACCCTGCCCTGCCTCCATCCCCCACACCGAAGGATTTTGCCTCCAAGGTTTATTTATTTACCTTCGGATTCTTTTCCCCGGCAGATAAAGCGCCCGGAAATTCGGGTGGGTGCACCTGGCCCAGCCTAACCCTAACCCTAACCCCGACCCCAAAGGGAATTCCTGCCCTCCCCCCACACCTGCAGGGGCACAGACTGCCCTGAGCTCCTCCTTGGAGGGGACCCGGACTAAGATCAGCTCCAGCTCAATGGAGCTGCTTCGGAATTTATCCCCTTTTTCCTGCTCAGGCTGGACCTGGAGAGCGGCCAGCAGCACTGAAAGGTGGAGAACGCGGGTTTAACACCGGTGTTAAGTGGTTTAATACCGGTATTAACTGGGGGTGCGACCCTGGTTTAACACCGGTGTTAAGTGGTTTAATACCGGTATTAACTGGGGGTGTGACCCTGGTTTAACACCACTGTTAACTGGTTTAATACTGGTATTAACTGAGGGTGCGACCCTGGTTTAATAGCAGTGTTAACTGGTTTAATACCGGTATTAACTGGGGGTGCGACCCTGGTTTAATAGCAGTGTTAACTGGTTTAATACCGGTATTAACTGGGGGTGCGACCCTGGTTTAATAGCAGTGTTAACTGGTTTAATACCGGTATTAACTGGGGGTGCGACCCTGGTTTAACACCAGTGTTAATGGGTTTAATACCGGTATTAACTGGGGGTGCAACCCTGGTTTAATAGCAGTGTTAACTGGTTTAATACCGGTATTAACTGGGGATGCAACCCTGGTTTAATAGCAGTGTTAACTGGTTTAATACCGGTATTAACTGGGGGTGCGACCCTGGTTTAACACCAGTGTTAATGGGTTTAATACTGGTATTAACTGGGGGTGCGACCCTGGTTTAACACCAGTGTTAATGGGTTTAATACCGGTATTAACTGAGGGTGTGATGGTGCTACTCCTGGTTTAACACCAATGTTAACTGGTTTAATACTGGTATTAACTGAGGGTGCAACCCTGGTTTAACAGCAGTGTTAACTGGGGGGGAGGGGGTTCTGCTGGTTTAATACCAGTATTTCCTATCTTAACACCAGTATTAAATGGGGATGTGACCCTTAGTTTAACACCAGTGTTAACTATGGCATAACACCGGTTTAACACCAGAATTAACTGGTTTAATACCAGCATTAACTGGGGGTGTGACCCTGGTTTAACACCACTGTTAACTGGGAGGGAGGGGGGTTCTGCTGGTTTAATACCAGTATTTGCTAGCTTAATACCAGTATTAAATAGGGATGTGACCCTTAGTTTAACACCAGTGTTAAGTACGGCATAACACTGGTTTAACGCCACTGTTAACTGGTTTAATACCGGTATTAACTGTGGATGTAACCCTGGTTTAACACCACTGTTAACTGGTTTAATACCGGTATTAACTCTGGCTGCAACCCTAGTTTAACACCACTATTAACTGGTCTAATACCAGTATTAACTCTGGCTGTAACCCTGGTTTAACACCACTATTAACTGGTCTAATACCGGTATTAACTCTGGCTGTAACCCTGGTTTAACACCACTGTTAACTGGTCTAATACCGGTATTAACTCTGGCTGTAACCCTGGTTTAACACCACTATTAACTGGTCTAATACCGGTATTAACTCTGGCTGCAACCCTAGTTTAACACCACTATTAACTGGTCTAATACCGGTATTAACTCTGGCTGTAACCCTGGTTTAACACCACTGTTAACTGGTTTAATACCGGTATTAACTGTGGATGTAACCCTAGTTTAACACCACTGTTAACTGGTCTAATACCGGTATTAACTCTGGCTGCAACCCTAGTTTAACACCACTGTTAACTGGTCTAATACCGGTATTAACTCTGGCTGCAACCCTGGTTTAACACCACTGTTAACTGGTCTAATACCGGTATTAACTGTGGATGTAACCCTAGTTTAACACCACTATTAACTGGTCTAATACCGGTATTAACTCTGGCTGCAACCCTAGTTTAACACCACTGTTAACTGGTCTAATACCAGTATTAACTCTGGCTGCAACCCTAGTTTAACACCACTATTAACTGGTCTAATACCGGTATTAACTCTGGCTGCAACCCTAGTTTAACACCACTATTAACTGGTCTAATACCGGTATTAACTCTGGCTGCAACCCTAGTTTAACACCACTGTTAACTGGTCTAATACCGGTATTAACTCTGGCTGCAACCCTAGTTTAACACCACTGTTAACTGGTCTAATACCGGTATTAACTCTGGCTGCAACCCTGGTTTAACACCACTGTTAACTGGTCTAATACCAGTATTAACTCTGGCTGCAACCCTAGTTTAACACCACTATTAACTGGTCTAATACCGGTATTAACTGTGGATGTAACCCTAGTTTAACACCACTATTAACTGGTCTAATACCAGTATTAACTCTGGCTGTAACCCTGGTTTAACACCACTATTAACTGGTCTAATACCGGTATTAACTCTGGCTGTAACCCTGGTTTAACACCACTATTAACTGGTCTAATACCGGTATTAACTCTGGCTGTAACCCTGGTTTAACACCACTATTAACTGGTCTAATACCGGTATTAACTCTGGCTGCAACCCTAGTTTAACACCACTATTAACTGGTCTAATACCGGTATTAACTCTGGCTGTAACCCTGGTTTAACACCACCGTTAACCGGTTTAATACCGGTATTAACTGTATTTAACACCAGTACTGACGCTTTTCCAGCCAAGGCTTCACCTCCCTCCCCAAAACCCCACAGAGCAGCGGCGAGGGAGCTCCTGCAGAGCTCGGGGTGCCCCATGCCACCCATTTCTTGGTGTCCGAGAGAGGAGCAGCCAGGAAATCCCACAGAAACCCCAAGGCCAGGCCCCTCCGGAGCAGGGACTCACGCGTTGCAGTACGGCTTCTTCTCGTAGCCCTTGTAGTTCTTCATGTTGAGCGTCATCTTGCAGGTCTCGCAGTGGAAACACGATTTGTGCCAGAACTGCAACACAGACCGACAGCCATCAGCGCCAGCGATCCCAAAAACCAGGCTGGAATCCCGCAATTCCCACCCGGCTGGAATCCCCGCTGGAATCCCGCAATTCCCACCCAGCCGCTCCCGGGGTGGCACCTGTGACGCCAGGAAAACCTGGAGCTAAACCAGGGAATAGCCTGGTTAATTCAGGCTAAAATCTGATCTCTCCCCGTCTTCCCGACGCACTGAGCACAGTGGGGGAGGGGAAAGGATCCCACTTCCAGAGCTCCAGGAATTCATGGATGGGAGAAGCTCCTTCGGCACAAGTGGCAGAGGGAACTGCTGCGCTTCGAGGCTTCAAAGCTGCTGCTTTGGGGTTTTTTTTTTTTGTTCCTTTCTGCTGCTCTTTGCTCAGTGCCAGCCAGAAGAGCAGGTCAGGGGAGGCTGCACAAGCCAAGCAGGAAAAGGTTCTCGTGGGAAGCAGACACGGATCCAAGGTGAAAGATGCAGCCCCAAAATCCAGCCCGTGACCCCACAGCCCGGGCTGTGACACCCAAGAAACCCTAAAGGAGCGGTTGAAGGTTCATTTTTAGGGCTGCTCTTATCAAAGGAATGATTCCCACTTGGCACTGGGCTGGCCCCCAGGCTGGGAGGAACCCGAGGAGAACAGCTCAGAGCTGCTCCCGAGGAATTAAAGGTTGGATTCGATGATCTCGGGCATCTTTTCCAACCAAAACGATCCTGATTTCGTGATTCTGAGGCTGCTCAGCCTCACACAGACCAAGTCCAACGTCCTGCCAGTCCCCCAGTGTCCAGACTCTGTGTTTCCACGGGGATTTGAGGGATCTGGTGTGAATTCCCAGAGCCCAGCCCAGAATGGGAATTTCCTGGGGCTTCCTCCTGGGCTGAGCTGGAGCAGGGAAACAGGGAAAGCACCACCTGGAACAACACCTTCACTCCCTCAAAGCCGGGTCTGCTCACTCCAGGTCAGCCCTAGGGTAACCCCCTCAGCTCCCAAACCCCGCCTGAAAAATCAGAGGAAACCCTGCCAAAAGCCCAATTAGCAGCCGCAAGCACTAATTAGAGGCCAGGCAGGTGCGACACCCAGGCCTGTAACACTCCAGCAGCAAACCCAGGGCACCCAGCCGCCGCTTCTCGCTGGGATTTCCACCTTTAGACGCTCAAGAAGCCAATTCCCCGCTCCAAGCCAGCCTGGATTGTGTTCCCACAGGGAGCCAAGCCCTCCTGCCACCTCCCCTGGTGCCACACCCCGCACACAAACACTGCCAGGCTCTGGGGATGTGACTCAGCCCGGGAGGGGACAATTTTTCCTCCTTTCAATCGCTCTGAGCAATGGATTTGTTCCTCCCCTCTGCTCACACCAGCTCCTCCAGCCGGAGGGGTTTTGCTCCTCCATCCCTTCCCAGGGTGGTTTTCACCCTTCCCAGCTTTTGGGCTCCTGGAGGATGGATCAGCAGCTGGATGGATCCCAAGTTTTCTGGGCTGGTTGGAAGTGCCAGGCTGTTACCAGGGGATGAAGGGCCCTCTCCGAGCTGCCGGTGATGCCACCGTCGATCTGCAGCCAGCACCATTCCAGAGCCTTCTCCTCAAGGAATCTCCCAGCTCCCAGGAGGATCGGGCACTGCCAGCTGCCCCCCTGCCACGGCAGCCCACAGCAGGGCGACGCTCCCAGGCAGGCTCTGCTCCCATTCCCAGCACATTCCCGCCCCACTTCCCATCAGGAATTGCTCAGCAGTGGCATTCCCAAGCCTGAGGCTCTTCCCGAGGCTCTCTGCAGCCCGGGCAGGGAGCTGGGATGCCCACGGAGCGCTTTTCCCTGTCCTCAAGCCTCACACCGATGGAATTAACTCTGGATCCACAAAAATCTACGGCAGCACTAAAAGGAGGCTGGAGCACGACCGGACACAGGGGACCAGGAGTTATTTCAGTTCCAGAAACTCTGCTGTGGAGAAGGAGGACAGGCTCCAAACGGGGTTTCAGAGGAACACGAACGCCCTGTGCTTCCCAATTCCGAGCCTGGAGCGCTCCTAAGGCCTGGAGGGGATCTCAGGTGATCCCAGATCCCTGCAGGCTGGCCAGGGTGGGGAGCACAGGGCAGCAGCGATGGAGCCCTTGGGAGCAACTTCCACTCCCAGCAGAGTGGGGACAGAGCTCAGAGCCGCAGCGGTGGCACCTGTTTATAGGATCATGGAATCTGTTTATAGGATCATGGAAAGGTTTGGGTGGGAAGGACCTTAAAGCCCATCCAGTTCCATCCCTGCCATGGCAGGGACACCTTCCACTATCCCAGGCTGCTCCAAGCCCTGTCCAGCCTGGCCTGGGACATTTCCAGAGATCCCTGGGTGCCACCAGGCAAAGCCTTTGCTCCACACCTGCAGCAAACTCCTGTGAGCACACCTGGAACACCTCTGAGCCCAGGAAAACCTGGAGCCCAGGGAACATCCTGCCTAATTTAGGATAAAATCCAATCTCTCCTGATCTTCCCAACGCATTCATCCTGGCAGGGGAAGGATCTTGCTTCCAAAGCTCCGAACTCCACACCTGCAGCAGGCACCGGCAGAGACCCCAGGATTCGAGGACAACACCCTGGGCTGGACATAAACCCTGGGTGAAGCTCAGGGCCCTGCGCAGCTTAGGCTGAGCCCAGCCCAGCCCAGCCCTCCGCAGGTTCCGCAGCTGCTCCGGGTGTCACTTCCCCAGCGGAAACCAGAGCCAGCAGCGGCCCCGTCCCCGTGGGGGCAGGGACAGCAGTGTCCCCAAAGCCACTCGGGGCAGCCCAAGGGGCAAGCGCCAGGTCAGCGCCGTGGCCAGGCGCTCCCGCTCCCGCTAAAGCGGCGCGTTTTCCATAAATCCCAAAGGGAAGCGGACTTTCCCTGGCTCCAGGGGGCAAAGTGGGCACATGCCAGGCACCCCAAGGTTGTGGCTGTCCCCTCCCTGGACAACTCGTGCGGACGCGCCCCGGCTGCCCTTCGGACTCTGCTCTGGGAAAAGCGGGGCCAGAGTCACTCCGAGGGTTTTATGGACAGTGGGGCAGCTCTCCCGGTAAAACGGGGGCCGGAGGCGCTCTCAGGGCGGGGTGAGCCGTGCCACGAGCCCGCTGTGCCACGGTTTTTAGGAAGAGGAAGTAGGTGAGGAGGCCGAGGAGGACAAGATGGTGACTGAGGGCTCCTGGCTGCTCCCGACAGCTGGAATACACCATCGTGTCCTGGAGCTCACGGCTCCCAGGGCACAGGGCCCGGGCAGAGCCTGAGCACGGGGCAGCGACGGGTCAGGCCCCCCTTCCCTGCCCCTTATCTGCAATCCTGGGATCCCCCTTCCCTCCCAATCAGCCTCAATCCCGACACTCCCCTTCCCTTCCAGTTAGCCCAAATCCCAGCACCTCTTTTCCCTCCCTATTATCCTCAATCCCAGAACCCCCCTTCCACTCATCCCCAATCCCTTCCCTTCCTATTACCCCAATCCCAACACCCCCTTTCCCTTCCAAATATCCCCAATCCCCCTTTTCCCCTTCCTATTATCCCCAATCCCGAAATCCTGCAGCTCCTGGTGGCTCTCAGAGCCACTCAGTGCCCCCAAATCCCAGGACTCGGGGGTGATAGTTCAGCTCCGAGCCATTCCCAGCCTCAGGAAGAAGCCTCATCCCTTAAAAATGCGAGCAACAGGGTCTGCCGGAGCTCAGGAATGCCGCTGGAGAGCGGAGCGTTCTCCCAGTTACTTTTTTTAGTCCCTAAACTGGTTGTCCCAGAAGCCTGGGAGAGGAGGGGGAGGACAGTGGCTCCAGAGGAAAGTAAATCCCATGGGAACAGCACCAAGAATGGAGACCCCACCACCAGGTTCCTCCAGAGCTTTGGTTTTGAGGGGAAAATATTCCAAAAGAAATAAATAAAAAAAAAAAAAAAAAAGGGGGGGACACTCCAGGTGAAGGGAGGCAGCCCCGGAGTGGAGGGATGGGATTTTGGAACGGGGAAGTATCAATTGGGATGGAAGATTTGAAAACAAACAAACAAAAAAAAAAAGACACGGGGAAAAAGCTGGATAATGGAAACCAGATGAGGTTCCCGGTTTCAGGGAAGCGTTAACTGTTGCTTTCCTTGGGCCTCCACACGGATGTGCTGCCTTGGAATCGGAGAGATTCAAATAAATCGAAATATTTCATATGGAAGGAAAAGCTGGGGACGCAGCCGGAGCCCCCCGGGCAAAGAGCTCCGTCCCTGTCCCCTCCCTCGGGACACCGGGGGCTCCTGGGACCCCCGGGACACGCGTGGGCAGCGTGGAAATACCCCCGGGAAAAAGGGGGTTGGGAAGTGTGGAGAGATCCCTGGGAAGTGGGGGGTGGGAGGGAACCACATTCCCTGGAGTCCCCCAGAGCTGGAAGGAGCCACGGGACAATGGGGTCCCACCGCGAGGGGATTCAGCCTGGAAAGACCCCCAGGAAAAAAGGGGGGCGGGGGGTGGTTTCGAGTGGGAAGCGTGGAAATATTCCCGGGAAAAGGGCGGAGGGAGAGCCGTGTCCACAAGGAAGTGCCACCCGCGGGGGGCTGGAGGAGTGCGGGAGATCCCCCCCCAAGACACCGGGAATCCATGGAAAAAAACCCCGGTGGGGCAGGGGGGAAACTCATGGCATCCAGAGGCGATCCCATGGGAAAAAAAAATCCCAAATCCTTATCCCCACTCCCCACGTGCGACCCTCCGGACCTCACCTTATCCAAGCAGTTCACCTTCTCCGTGGGATACACGATCTTCCCGCAGCGCGCACAGTTGGGATTCATGGCTGAAAAAACTCGCGTGGAGAGGGGGAAAAGAAATCACTCCTACCCTCCTCTACCGCCGCTGCTGCTCCTTCTTCTTCCACTGAGCCGCCGCCCGCGATGTCGCGACTTTAAATAGTCGGGAAGGGGGGGGGGGAGGAGGAGGTGGGGAAAAAGGAAAAGTGGGAGGGACCGCGGGGGCGGGGCGGTCACCTACGCTTGCGCGCACACGCAACACGCGTGCGAAGGGGGATGCACCCTCTTAGGAGCGCGGCGCTGAGCTGAGAAAGCCCTAAAAAAGGCGAAAAACGGCGAAAAAAAAAAACCGCGAGAAATTTGCATCGCAAGGGCGCGGCGGGATTCGAACCGGCGACCTTTGGGCCCGCGGCGCGGGTAGAGCGGAGCGCTCGGGGGGAGGCGCGCGGCGGAGCGGGGGTATAGCTCAGTGGTAGAGCATTTGACTGCAGATCAAGAGGTCCCCGGTTCAAATCCGGGTGCCCCCTCGCGCGCTGTGGTTTTAAGTTTTTTTTTTTTTTTGCCGTTTTTTCGGTTTTTTTGGCGGTTTTTGGGTGGGGGAGGGGGTTGAGGCGGGAGCGTCGCGTTTGCACGCGCGCGCAGGCCCCGTTCCACGCGCGGACGCCGCGTCGCGGCGTCCGCGCGTGGAACGGGGACTGCGCATGCGTGGGGGTGAGGGATAAAGAGACACCTAGCGGCCCATTGGAAGCAGCGGGGGTATAGCTCAGTGGCAGAGCATTTGACTGCAGATCAAGAGGTCCCCGGTTCAAATCCGGGTGCCCCCTCGTTTTCCATTTTTTTTTTTTTTGGTCCGTTTACCCAAAGCTTCCTCACCCGAATTATTCCCGGTTGCTCTTTCCGTCCCCTCCCGGTTGCTCCCGGTGTTCCCGGTACCGGTGAGGAGGGGGGGGGTATCGCGTTTCCCGCCGCCGCTAGGGGGCGCCGCGCGCGGGGGCCGAGGCGGGGCGGGCGCGTCACGTGACAGCCGCCGCCTCTTCCGGCGCCAAGATGTCGAAGCGAGGTGAGGCGGGCGCCGCTCTCCGCCGCCATCCGGCTCCATCCGCCGCCATCCGGTGGCCCCGTGGTCGCCCCGGCGCAGCGGGGAATCGGGGAGAGGTGTCTGAGCCCGGGCGGGAGCGGATGTCGCGGGCGATGTCACCGCCGCCCTCCCCGGGGCTGCGGGGCCTGCTCCGCGCCGACCGCGGCCGCTTCGTGAGGCGGTGCCGGGGTCTTAACGCTCTTCTCGACCCGCAGGACGCGGAGGTTCGTCCGGGGCCAAGTTCCGCATCTCGCTGGGTCTCCCGGTGGGGGCTGTGATCAACTGCGCCGACAACACCGGTGAGTGCGGGGCTGGAACCGCGGGGGCAGCGGGGAGGAGACCCCCGGGAACCGGCGGAGAAAGAGCCGCCGGAGGAACGCGTAGGGCGAGGTGCTCAACGAGATCGCGAGCCCCGGTTTTCCTTCTCAAAGCTCTCGCTGTGCCGGTGGCAGTGGCAGCGCTGTTGGGTGTCCCTGCAGGGGGGACACGGGAAGCTGTCCCTGGCCGTCCCGGGATAACTGCGGTGCCGCTCCCGGCCGTCCCGGGATAACGGCGGTGCCGCTCCCGGTTATCCCGGGATAACGGCGGTGCCGCTCCCGGCCGTCCCGGGATAACTGCGGTGCTGCTCCCGGCTATCCCGGGATAACGGCGGTGCCGCTCCCGGCTATCCCGGGATAACGGCGGTGCCGCTCGCGACTATCCCGGGATAACTGCGGTGCTGCTCCCGGCCGTCCCGGGATAACGGCGGTGCCGCTCCCGGCCATCCCGGGATAACGGCGGTGCCGCTCCCGGTTATCCCGGGATAACTGCGGTGCCGCTCGCGACTATCCCGGGATAACTGCGGTGCCGCTCCCGGCCGTCCCGGGATAACGGCGGCGCCGCTCCCGGCTATCCTGGGATAACTGCGGCCCCGCTCCCATCTATCCCGGGATAACGGCGGTGCTGCTCCCGGCTATCCTGGGATAACTGCGGCCCCGCTCCCATCTATCCCGGGATAACGGCGGTGCCGCTCCCGGCCGTCCCGGGATAACTGCGGTGCCGCTCCCGGCTATCCCGGGATAACTGCGGTGCTGCTCCCGGCTATCCCGGGATAACGGCGGTGCCGCTCCCAGCTATCCCGGGATAACGGCGGTGCCGCTCCCGGCTATCCTGGGATAACTGCGGCCCCGCTCCCATCTATCCCGGGATAACGGCGGTGCCGCTCCCGGCTATCCTGGGATAACTGCGGCCCCGCTCCCATCTATCCCGGGATAACTGCGGTGCCGCTCGCGACTATCCCGGGATAACTGCGGTGCCGCTCCCGGTTATCCCAGGATAACTGCGGTGCCGCTCGCGGCTATCCCGGGATAACTGCGGCGCCGCTCTCCGCAGGGGCCAAGAACCTCTACATCATCTCCGTGAAGGGCATCAAGGGCCGCCTGAACCGGCTGCCGGCGGCCGGCGTGGGTGACATGGTGATGGCCACGGTGAAGAAGGGCAAGCCGGAGCTGCGGAAGAAGGGTGAGTGGCACCGCTGCTGTCCCGAAATGCCGCGGGGATCGGGCGCGGAGTCCCTGCAGAGTCACCTCCCCCTTCTCTAAAGCACTCGCTGGGTCCGTGCCGTGGCCCAGGGAGTTGTCGTGGAAGGGCAGAGCAAAGGCGCCGCTTTTGGGTGAAGTGGCAGCTCCTGGTGCTGTTGATTTCAATCAGTGGTGGGACATCGGGTCTGGGGATGGTGGAATGGCCTGGGAGGGGAGGGACCTCAAAGCTCACATTTCCCCTATCCCAGTGTGCTCCAAGCCCCATCCAACCTGGCCTGGGATACTTCCAGGTGTCCAGGGGCAGCCACAGCTTCTCTGGGAAACCCATTCCAGGGAGGAATTTCTTCCCAGTGTCTCCTCCTGAGTCCAGGTGTCCGTCAGTAAAGGAGGAGTGATGTCAGAGGGATCTGTAAAATTAAAGATTCTGGAACCGTGGAATGATTAAGGGACCTTAAATCCCATCCAGTTCCACCCCCTGCCATGGGTTTGCTCCTGCTCCAGAGGAGTTTTGCTGAATATTATTCGTGAATGAATAATTTATTTCAAACTGAAGGCGGGAAAGCGGGAAAACCTTGGATTTTCCAAGCTGCAGGTGTTTCATGGTCAGTTTTAAGGGGACCCTTGACTACAAACTGTAATTTTCCATGGTGAAACCCCACAAACAGGAGGTGCAAAACAAAAACCACCCCAAATCCGTGCCTTGGGTTTGATTCCTGTGGGATCTCTTCTGGAATTGTGTGTTTAGCCTGATGTCCGTGGCGCTTTCTCTCCCCAGTGCACCCAGCAGTGGTGATCCGGCAGCGGAAATCCTACAGGAGGAAAGATGGGGTGTTCCTGTACTTTGAGGACAACGCAGGAGTGATTGTAAACAACAAAGGGGAGATGAAAGGTGAGCGTGGGAATTGCATCCCAGCGGGAACACGGCGGGGTTGGCAGCGCCCACGGGGCTGAGCTGGGCTGGGGGAAAGGATCCAGAGTGGGATTGGGAGCGGGAAATGCTGCCCTGAACCATCTGAGACCTCTAAATCACAGAATTCCAGCCTGGTTTGGGTTGGGAGGACCTTAAATGCCATCCGTTCCCGTGGGCAGGGACATCTTCCCCTATCCCAGGCTGCTCCAAGCTCCATCCAGCACTTCCATGGATCCAGGGGCAGCCACAGCTGCTCTGGGAATTCATCCCAGCCTCTCAGGGAGGAACTAACCCTGTGGTGTTGTCCCTGTTTTCCAGGCTCGGCCATCACAGGCCCCGTGGCCAAGGAATGTGCGGATCTGTGGCCCAGGATCGCCTCCAACGCCGGGAGCATCGCTTGATCCCCATCCTGATCCCGATCCTGATCCTGCCCCTGGCCAGGGACACAAAATAAAACTCCTTGTACCAACTCCATGGTGTTGTTCTTGCCAAATAGGAGCAGGATTGTGGTGGGAAACTTTTTATGGAGCTCTGTGTGTGCTCCGGCAGGAAAATGGGATTGGGGGATTGAAAAGTTCTGTTTTTCAGGCAGCTTCCTGAAAAATAACCTGGAATGGCTCAAATTTCAGTGATCCTGAGTTGATCCTTTCTCTGATGGGAGCTGGGAAGAGTCCGTGGCAGCTCTGCCTTGGTGCAGGAGCTCCCAGAATTGGAGAATTCCCGGAATTTTCTTCTGGAATGGGCAATTTAACGGTGCAGAGTGAAACAGTGCCTGGAGCTGAGCTGGACAGAGGGAGCTGAGGAATGTCCCTGGGCCCGTGATGGGGACACGGGGAGGCCACTGCTGTCACCTGAGGAGTGGCTGGAGCTGAACCCTGGGTGCCAGTTGGCACCTGGAGAGCCGGGATCAGCTCGGGATCAGCTCAGAACCTCCAGGAGCAGAGTGGGAAGGGATGTCCAGGGAAGAGCTGGGGCTCTCTGGGAAGCTCTGCGTGCTTCTCCTGGTGTTTGTAGAACGAGGAATGGTTTGGGTGGGAGCTGGGTCCTCCTGGCCCACGGGCTGGGGGGAGCCTCGCCCCTGGGCCCACAGGTGGCAACGGGGTGGCTTCGCCCTGGTTTTGGGGCCCCGGTGCCCACCCCGACCCCAAACCAAGGGGGTGCCCCCAGCACTGCAGTTCTGGCACTGAGCTGGTGCCTGCTGCACTTGTGGAGATTCCTGATGGTTCTGTGCCATTCCTGACGGTTCTGTGCCATCCCTGATGCCTTCTGTGCCATCCCTGATGCCTTCTGTGCCATTCCTGATGTTTCTGTGCCATTCCTGATGGTTCTGTGCCATTCCTGATGCCTTTAGTGCCATCCCTGATGGTTCTGTGCCATTCCTGATGCCTTTAGTGCCATCCCTGATGGTTCTGTGCCATTCCTGATGCCTTTAGTGCCATCCCTGATGGTTCTGTGCCATTCCTGATGTTTCTGTGCCATTCCTGATACTTCTGTGCCATTCCTGATGGGTTTGTGCCATTCCTGATACTTCTGTGCCATTCCTGATGGGTTTGTGCCATTCCTGATGTTTCTGTGCCATTCCTGATGCTTCTGTGCCATTCCTGATGCCTTCAGTGCCATTCCTGATGCCTTCTGTGCCATTCCTGACACCTTTAGTGCCACTCCTGATGTTTCTGTGTCATTCCTGATGTTTCTGTGCCGTTCCTGATGCTGCTGTGCCACTCCTGATGCCTTCAGTGCCATTCCTGATGCTTTTGTGCCATTCCTGATGCCTTCTGTGCCATTCCTGATGCCTTCTGTGCCATCCCTGATGTTTCTGTGCCATTCCTGATGCCTTTAGTGCCGCTCGTTCCCGCAGCAGGGAAGGCATCGACAGCTCTGGCATTCAGCAGCACAACCCCAGGGAGGGCTGGACAAAGCCCTGGCCCCACTTTGTGTTCTCCAACCTCTCTGACCATTCCCGATGGATTTCTGGATACCCCAGAGCTGGGCACAGGCACCAGGAGGAAACTTGGCCGAGGACTTGCACGTCCTGAGGGTCACTCGCTCTGTTTTCCACAGGGTTTCGGAGCTCGTGGATCTTTCCCTGGAGCCCCTGGAAGGGCACAGCGGGGCTCTGGGTGTGATCCCAGCATTCCAAACCTGCAGCTGAACGGGGATCTCTGGCTTCCCAAGCAGGGCCCGTCATTCCAGAGGTGCAGGGACCTCCTTCGTGTAAGGAACCACCCCAATAAAGCTGCTCTTGCGGATCTGTTTTAACACCTGGCTCGTGAGGACTTTTTCCACAGCCCCAGAGCTGGATGAAACATTTTGGGGGGGGATTTTTGGTGTCCCAGAGGCCGTGGCAGTAATTCCAGAGCCAGGCTGGGCACACCCTGAGACCAAACAGAGACGCAGCCGAGAGCCTGAGGTGACATTTTGGAGTCGGTGCTGGGAATGTTCCTTTCCCTTGTCCACATTTGGGATGTTTTAGAGGGAATCAGGTGGGAATTCAGTACCTGCCTTACCCGGAGCATGGTGAGAGCCCCGGGATGGGGTTGGAGGGCAGGGAGGGAGGGCTGGGTGTGCCAGGCAGGGCTGGGAGCAGCCAGAGTGTGGCCGGCTAGCTCTGGAATGTGACAGAGCCACCTCAGTGGCCACAAGGAGCTCACCTGGCTACTGTGCCCAGGTGGGGGTATAGCTCAGGGGCAGAGCATTTGACTGCAGATCAAGAGGTCCCCGGTTCAAATCCGGGTGCCCCCTCTCTTTTCCTTCTTTTTATCCCCAAAAATGTGGTGGGGAGCCCGTAATTCCCACGTTTTGCCCCCGAGCTGTGCGTAGGCCCCGTGCGGGGTTTGCTGGCCAGGGGGGAGCAGCTGATGCCCAGCAGGGCAGAGCAGCATCGGGGGGCCGTGGTGAGGAAAGGGAGGAGGATTTCAGGAGGATCTGGATTTTGTCCCGGGATTAATTAGCAGAGCTTTGCTGGGATGGTGATGAGCACGGAGATTCCAGCTGGGAATGCCCATGGAGAGCAGGGGGTATAGCTCAGTGGCAGAGCATTTGACTGCAGATCAAGAGGTCCCTGGTTCAACTCCAGGTGCCCCCTCTTTTCTCCTCCTTTTCCTCTTCCTCCAACCTCTCCTCTGCCCAAATCCTTCCACTGGATGGTCGGGAAGCTGCTGTGGGATGCGGGAGGTTGAGCTGGGCAGGGAATGCGGGGTGGGAGCTTCGGTGGGAGCAGCAAGGCCCTGGGAGAGTGCAGGGGGTGTGCTCTGGGTGAGGAAGCGCTCGCAGGAGCTCGTCACTGTCTGAGCCTTCCTCTGCGGTTCATTCCCTGCAGGGAGAAATTCCCTGGAATGGGGAAAAACTGAGCCGGGATCCGGGCTGGAATCCGGAATGGGGGAAAACCCGGACTGGATCAGAGCGGGATACGGAATGGGGGAAAACCCGGACTGGATTGCAGCGGGATACGGAATGGGGAAAAACCCGGACTGGATTCCAGCGGGATACGGAAAGGGGAAAAACCCGGACTGGATCAGAGAGGGATACGGAATGGAGGAAAACTCGGACTGGCTTACAGTGGGACATGGAATGGAGGAAAACCCGGACTGGATTACAGTGGGATACGGAATGGAGGAAAGCCTGGACTGGATTACAATGGGACATGGAATGGAGGAAAACCCAGACTGGATTGCAGTGGGATACAGAATGGGGGAAAACCCGGACTGGATCAGGGCTGACATCTGGAATGGGGAAAAACCCGGACTGGATAATGGCCAGAATACAGAATGGGAGGAAACCCGAACTGGATCCAGCCAGGACATGGAACGGGGAATATCCCGGATGGGATCAGGGCTGGGAAACGGAACGAAAGGAATCCTGTTTGCCATCCTTTATCCCGTTTCACTGCCCGTACCTTTGTCAGGGACACCGGGCTGCGCAGGAGCTGTCGGGTACCGGGCTCCAACCCACGGGCAGAAAAACTTCTCCTTTTCCCAACAAACGTTTTTAAACTTCCCTGGCGCAGGCCCTGCCCCAGGGGGGTGTAGCTCAGTGGGAGAGCATTTGACTGCAGATCAAGAGGTCCCTGGTTCAACTCCAGGCGCCCCCTCTTTTGCTGCTTTTCCCTGGCAATTTCGGGGGGATTTGGTCACTGGAAGGCAAACGAGGAACGGCAGCTCGGCCTCCTCTCCTGTTCGTTCTTTTCCCTGTTGCAGTCAGGGATGGAAGCGAAGGGAAAATGCCAGAGGCTCCGCAGCAGCTCAGAGCGCTCCGGGGGCTGGACTGGGATTGGGAAGGGAGGGAACTGGGGAGGAACTGGGCCAAGGTCGTCTGGCCCCGCGTGGAAGTGCAGGGACTCAGCGTCTGCAGCGCCGCAGGTTCCGCAGCAGGAGCCGATTCCTCGGGAACAGAGAGTTCAGGGATTTGGGAAGAGCACCCTTTAAATGTTTCATTTTGTGAGGGGGGTGCCAGGGCACAAAGAGGGGGTGTAGCTCAGTGGCAGAGCATTTGACTGCAGATCAAGAGGTCCCTGGTTCAACTCCAGGCGCCCCCTCTTTTCCTCTTCCTTCAACCTTCCTTTTGCCCAAACCTTTCCCAGAAAGAAGTTGGAGAGCTCTGGTTGGACCTCGTGAGTTTGTTCTGCGCTGCTTGGGAGCTTCAGCTTCAAAGGATTTGCGGCTCTGACTGTTGGGAAAGCGCCGGGGTCGCGCTCAGGGTGAGCACCACTCGCTGCCTGCGTGTGGTTTCCTCTGTAGTCATTTTCCTCCTAATTTATGGCGTTTCTCTCCCTTTTCCAGGCACACCGAGGTGCACAGGGAGCTCTCAATTAATGGGAACCATCCTACAGACAGAAAAACTTGTTACTTTTCAAATAAATATTTTTAAATGGCCCCCCACTGGCCCAGGGGGGTGTAGCTCAGTGGCAGAGCATTTGACTGCAGATCAAGAGGTCCCTGGTTCAACTCCAGGTGCCCCCTCTTTTCCCCTTTTTTTTCCCCTCTTCCTTTTGCCCAAATCTCCCACTGGATGGTCGGGAAGCTGCTGTGGGATGCGGGAGGTTGTGCTGGGCAGGGAATGCGGGGTGGGAGCTTCGGTGGGAGCAGCAAGGCCCTGGAAGAGTGCAGGGGGTGTGCTCTGGGTGAGGAACCACTGTCTGCATGTGCCTTTCCCTGTTCTGAATTCTCTGTAGCCACCGTTTCCCATTTTTTCTCAGAATTCCCAGAATTCCTCAGAATTCCCATCATTGATCCCCTCACACTCCCTCCACAGCCTGTGGCAGGTACAGGGACCTGTCAGGTGAAGGGATCCAAGCCACAGAGAGAAAAACCTGGGATTTTAGGAATGGTTCCAGGTGTGCCAGGGGGGTGTAGCTCAGTGGCAGAGCATTTGACTGCAGATCAAGAGGTCCCTGGTTCAACTCCAGGTGCCCCCTCTTTTTCCTCAAAAAAAAAAGGAGGATTCCTCCTTTTTTTTACCCCCACAGTGTCCGTGCCCGCACAGCAGCAGCGCTGGGAGCCGCGGGATTAAAAACTGAGCACTCCACTAGAAAAATCCTGCAGGAATCCAACCTCTGGGGCAGTGACAAGGCCAAGACACAACATTTATTTCTGTGTGGGGCTGGCTGGGAGATTCAGCCGCAGTGGGGATAAAACCTGAGCTGGGTCTGAGGGATTTTATTGCTCTTTTTCCAAGCCTTGGCACAGGGGGTGTAGCTCAGTGGCAGAGCATTTGACTGCAGATCAAGAGGTCCCTGGTTCAACTCCAGGTGCCCCCTCTTTTCCTCCTCCTTCCACCTTCCTTTTGCCAAAAATTTGCCACAGAAGAACCACGGAGAGCTCTGAGCTCGTTCCGTGCGCTCAGCGTTGGTTCAGAGCTCCAGCATCCGAGGATCTGCAGCCCTGAGCGCTGGGGAAGTGCAGGGCTTGTGCTCTGGGCGAGCACCACTCACTGCCTTGGGTGGGGTTTGTCTGTTCTTAATTCTCTGCAGGCATCAGAACTGGCCGAATTTCTCCTTTTTTCCCATCACCTGTCCCGTTTCAGTGCCCGTACCTTCGGCAGGCCCATGAAAGCGCTCAGGGCGGTGTCGAGGAAAGGAATCCAAGCCCCGGAGAGCAAAAGTTGTCGCTTTGCCAAGAAATGTTTTTAAATTCCCTTGGTGGAGGAGGTGTCCCAGGGGGGTGTAGCTCAGTGGGAGAGCATTTGACTGCAGATCAAGAGGTCCCTGGTTCAACTCCAGGCGCCCCCTCTTTTGCTGCTTTTTCACCCCTTTTTTTCCTCCAGAACCTCCTCACACACAGAGCACAGGGAACCTTTCTCACCCCTCTGAGCTCTCGGAAATCACTCAGTGATCTTTTTGCCAAGCCCGAAATCACACTCGGACACAATCACACTCGGACACGTTCTCCCCCGCTCCCCTGAGTTCTGCACGTCCACACAAACGAGCTCAACTCAGCAGCTGCTGCCCGAGTTTTTCCTGTTGGAGCAATTACCCTTAATTTAAGCAGTGAATCGGGTGTATCAGGCGTCTCTAGAAGTCATGAGCTGTGCTGAGCTGTTTCCCCCAGGCTGTGAGGTCCAGGTCAGTCCGGTTGTGGAGCTGGAATGGCGCAGGTCATTATCTGGGTGCCCCTGGGGCTCGAACTCGTGACCCCAGGCCCCGCAGGCGGCAGCGCTGCCCCTGAGCCACGCCCCGGGCGCGGGGCTGGGGGGGGCGCGGGGGGGGCCGGGGGAAGGGTGGCTCGGGGGCAGCGCGGCGGGCTGGGGACCGCGAGGTCACGGGTTCGAACCCGCCCTGGCCCCACCGCGAAGTCACCGGTTCTAGCCCGGGAGATCGCCGGTTCTGTCCCGGGACATCACAAGCTCCAAAATGGGAGATCACCGGTTCTGGCCTGAGAAATCGCCAGCTCTGACCCGCTCCGACACAGGAGATCCTCGTTTCTATCCCACCGCAGACTGGGAGGTCACAGGTTCTGACCCAGCCCGGGCACCACCGGAGGTGACAGAACCGCCTCGGGGCAGGTTGTGCGTCACTGAGCTCTGGGCCGGAGCCCTTTGGCACCAAAAGTCTGAGCCAGAGGCACGG
The DNA here is from genome assembly GCF_041296385.1 of Aphelocoma coerulescens. Taxonomy (NCBI): domain Eukaryota; kingdom Metazoa; phylum Chordata; class Aves; order Passeriformes; family Corvidae; genus Aphelocoma; species Aphelocoma coerulescens. Next base: position 2,078,553 of record NC_091040.1, on the reverse strand, counting down.
ACCGTCCCCTCCGCGCGTTACTGCAACGAGAGCAGCCGGACAGAGCTGTCCCACGGCTTTAGGTGCCTTTGGAATTACTCACTTCGCAATTTCCAGGCGTTTCTTTGGGATTGCGGCCACCAGCCTCATTTGAAACAGGCTCAGATCTTGTCTTAAATCCCTGGAAGTGGCCAAGGCCAGGCTGGACGGGGCTTGGGAGCAACCCGGGAGAATGGAAGGTGTCCCTGTCCCTGTCCATGGGAATGGATGTTTAGGTCCCTTCCCACCCAAACCATTCTGGAACGGAATGAAAACACCCCCCAGGCCCGGTGCTGAAGGACCTCCCCAGCGGTTCTTTCTCTCCCTCCTCCTCCCGCACCGCTCCTCATGGGCGCCGCCATCTTCCCAGCCGCCTCCGGGGCGCGCCGGAAGTGACGCACAGAGTCGGAGCCGCGCGGAAACACAAGCGGTGGCGCGGGGTGATGACGCATTTCCTGTCCCGGTAGCGGCGGGGGACGCGCTCGCCCGGCGGCCGCGATGGGGGGGGGAGACCTGGTGAGGAGGGAGCGGGACCGAGAGAGGGAATGAGGGGAACCGGGGCGGCCGGGAGGGCCCGGGGGAGCATGAAGGGGGCCTGGGAGAGCTGAGGGGAAGCGGGAGGGGAATAAAAGGGGCTGGGAGAGCTGAGGGGAACCGGGGGATGAGGGGGGACTGAGGGGGCTCTGAGGGGGCTCTGAGGGGGCTGAGTGGAACCGGGAGGGGGATCAAAGGGGTCGGGTGGTCTGGGGGTGTTCCGGGGGGGTGAGAGGGGGCTGGCGAGCCTGAAGGGGGTTAGGGGGTGGGGCTGAGGGGGCACTGAGAGGGCTCGGGCGGTGCTGAGGGGGCTGCAGGGGAGCAATGTGCGGCTCCCCGGGGGCAGCGGGAGCGGCGCGTCCCGTTCACCGGCTCCTCGGTGACGATCCCAGTGGCGATCCTGGTGGTGATCCCGATCCCGGTGACAGTCCCGGTGGTGATCCCGATCCCGGTGATAATCCCACTGACGATCCCGGTGCTGATCCCAGTACCGATCCTGGTGGTGATCCCGGTGACAATCCCGGTGACGATCCCGGTGGTGATCCTGGTGACGATCCCGATCCCGGTGACAGTCCTGGTGGTGATCCCACTGATGATCCCGGTGCCGATCGTATTGACGATCCCGCTGACGATCCCAATCCCAGTGACATTCCTGGTGACAATCCTGGTGATAATCCTGGTGCTGATCCCGGTGCTGATCCCACTGACGATCCCGGTGCTGATCCCAGTACCGTTCCTGGTGGTGATCCCGGTGACAATCCCGGTGATGATCCCGGTGACAATCCCGGTGCCGATCCCGGTGGTGATCCCACTGACGATCCCGGTGATGATCCCGGTGCCGATCGTATTGACGATCCCGCTGACGATCCCAATCCCGGTGACATTCCCGGTGACGATCCTGGTGCCGATCCCAGTGCTGATCCCGCTGACGATCCCGGTGCTGGTCCCAGTACCGATCCTGGTGGCGATCCCGGTGACAATCCCACTGACGATCCCAGTGCCGATCCCGGTGGCGATGCCGGTGACGATCCCACTGACGATCCCCTCTCCCCCCAGAACCTGAAGAAGAGCTGGCACCCGCAGACGCTGCGCAATGTGGAGAAGGTGTGGAAGGCGGAGCAGAAGCACGAGGCCGAGAGGAGGAAGATCGAGGAGCTGCAGCGGGAGCTGCAGGAGGAGCGGGCGCGGGAGGAGATGCAGCGCTACGCCGAGGACATGGGCACCGTGCGGTGAGCCGGGAGCTGCACCGGGGGGAGAGAACGGGGGACAGCACCAGGGGAGAGAACAGGGGAGAGAACAGGGGACAGCACCAGGGGAGAGAACAGGGGACAGCACTGGGGAGAGAACAGGGGACAGCACTGGGGAGAGCAGAGGGGACAGCACAGGGGAGAGCACCAGGGGCAGCACAGGGGACAGCCCCAGGGAGAGCACTGGGGGCAGCCCAGGGATAGCCCCAGGGATAGCCCCAGGGACAGCCCAGGGATAGCCCAGGGACAGCCCCAGGGACAGCCCCAGGGATAGCCAAGGGATAGCTCCAGGGACAGCCCCAGGAATAGCCCAGGGACAGCCCCAGGGACAGCCCCAGGGACAGCCAAGGGACAGCCCAGGGACAGCCCAGGGACAGCCCCAGGGACAGCCCCAGGGATAGCCCCAGGGATAGCCCAGGGACAGCCCCAGGGATAGCCCAGGGACAGCCCAGGGACAGCCCCAGGGATAGCCCAGGGACAGCCCCAGGGATAGCCCCAGGGATAGCCCCAGGGACAGCCCAGGGACAGCCCAGGGATAACCCCAGGGATAGCCCAGGGACAGCCCAGGGACAGCCCCAGGGACAGCCCCAGGGACAGCCCAGGGACAGCCCCAGGGACAGCCCCAGGGACAGCCCCAGGGACAGCCCCAGGGACAGCCCCAGGGACAGCCCCAGGGATAGCCCCAGGGACAGCCAAGGGATAGCCCAGGGACAGCCCCAGGGACAGCCCCAGGGACAGCCCCAGGGACAGCCAAGGGATAGCCCAGGGACAGCCCCAGGGACAGCCAAGGGATAGCCCAGGGACAGCCAGCCCTGGCCCTGCTCTGGGGCTGCCACTGCCTGGGGTGGTGCTGCCTCGTGCCCCTGGGAGAGCCGTGGGCTCAGTGGCTCTGCTGCTCAGGGAATGGGGTTGGGGTGGAAGGGACCTCAAAGCCCAGCCAGTGCCACCCCTGCCATGGGCAGGGACACCTCCCACTCCCCCAGGGTGCTCCAGCTTGGCTTTGGACACTGCCAGGGATGCAGGGGCAGCCACAGCTGCTCTGGGAATTCCAGAGAATTTTTTCCTGCTGTTCCACCTAACCCTGCCCTCTGTGAGTTCCAAGCCATTCCCCCTTGTCCTGGCACTCCATCCCTGTCCAGCTTTCCTGTAGCCCCTTCAGGCACTGAAAGGCCCCAATCAGGTCACCCCAAAGCTTCCCCACACCGAACAATCCCACCTCTCCCAACAGAGGAGCCCCATCCCTCTGATCCCATCTTTTAGCCTCCTCTGGCCTCGCCCCAACAACTCCAACACCCGAAACATTCCCGCTCCCCTCCCTGAGCCTTCCAACAGAGCTCCAAAGTGCCAGGACGAGCCTCAGGCTTTGTTTGGGCACAGGAAGAGGGAGGAGAAGCTGGAGTGGATGTACCAGGGCCCCGGGGGCATGGTGAACAGGGAGGAATACCTGCTGGGGCGCCCCGTGGACAAATTCATCCTGGACAAGGTGGAGGACAAGGAGGCCGGCTGCTCCGGCGGCACCGCGCTGCTGCCCGGCTCCATCTTCGCCCGCTCCGGGGCCAACTCCGTGCTGGACATGGCCAACAAAATCCGGGAGGATCCTCTCTTCATGATCAGGTGGGCTGGGAGCTCGGGGGGGGCACGGGGCAGGGCTGTGGGGTGGGGGCTGGGAGCGCTGCAAGGGGTCCTGGGGCTGGTTTGGGGGGGGGTACGTTGGATAGGCAGCTTTGGATTTATGGATCTGTGCATTTATATTTCTGTATCTGTGTATTTCTATTTCTATATGTGCACTTTTACATTTCTATATGTGTAGATTTACATTTCTGTATGTGTGCATTTCTATTTCTATATCTGTGTATTTAAGTGTATGTGTGTGTGCATTTATATATCTGTGTATTTCTATTTCTATATGTGCACTTTTACATTCCTATATGTGTGCATTTATATTTCTATATCTGTGTATTTAAGTGTATGTGTGTGGGTGCATTTATATTTCTATATCTGTGTATTTCTATTTCTATATGTGCACTTTTACATTTCTATATGTGTAGATTTACATTTCTGTGTGTGTGCATTTATATTTCTATATCTGTATTTAAGTGTATATGTGTGTGCATTTATATTTATACATCTGTGTATTTCTATTTCTATATGTGCACTTTTACATTTCTATATGTGTGCATTTATATTTCTATATCTGTGTATTTAAGTGTATGTGTGTGGGTGCATTTATATTTCTATATCTGTGTATTTACATTTCTATATGTGCACTTTTACATTTCTATATGTGTGCATTTATATTTCTATATCTGTGTATTTAAGTGTATGTGTGTGTGCATTTATATATCTGTGTATTTCTATTTCTATATGTGCACTTTTACATTTCTATATGTGTAGATTTACATTTCTATATGTGTGCATTTATATTTCTATATCTGTGTATTTAAGTGTATATGTGTGTGTGCATTTATATTTATATATCTGTGTATTTACATTTCTATATGTGCACTTTTACATTTCTATATGTGTGCATTTATATTTATAGATCTGTATTTAAGTGTATATGTGTGTGTGCATTTATATTTATATATCTGTGTATTTCTATTTCTATATGTGCACTTTTACATTTCTATATGTGTACATTTACATTTATACATCTGTATATTTAAGTTTATATGTGTGCATTTATATTTATATATCTGTGTATTCACATTTATATATGTGCACTTTTATATTTCTATATCTGTGTATTCATATTTCTATATGTGCACTTTTACATTAATATGTGCACTTTTATATTTATATATCTGTACATGTACACTTATATATGTGTATGTTTAAATTTATATATCTGTACATTTATATTTATATATCTGTACATTTATATTTATATATGTGTACATTTATATTTACATATCTGTGTATTTACATTTATATATGTGCACTTTTACATTTATATGTGTGTACATTTACATTTATATATGTGTATATTTAAACTTACATGTCTGTACATTTATGTTTATGTATCTGTACATTTACATTTATATACCTATACATTTACATTTATATATGTGTATATTTAAATTTATATATCTGTACATCTATATTTATGTATCTGTACATTTACATTTATATATCTGTACATTTACATTTATATATCTGTACTTTTACATTTATATATGTGCACTTTTACATTTATAGATGTGTACTTTTACATTTATATATGTGTATATTTACATTTATAGATGTGTATATTTAAACTTACATATCTGCACATTTATATTGATGTATCTGTACATTTATATTTATGTATGTGCACTTTGACATTTATACATGTGTATATTTACATTTATATCCCCCTATATTTACAGTTCTATATGTGTACTTTTACATTTATATATCTATACTTTTACATTTCTATATCTCTACATTTACATTTATACATACATGCAGTTAAATTTACATGATATACAGTTAAATTCACCTGTACATTAAAATTTGTGTGTCTATACATTTAAATTTCTGTCTAATACAGTTAAATTTACATGTCTATACATTTAAATTTATATATCTGTGCATTTACAGTTATATATGCATGCAGTTAAATTTACATGATGTACAGTTAAATTTATTCATCTGTACATTTAAATTTGTGTCTATACAGTTAAATTTATTTATCTGTACATTTAAATTTGTGTCTATACATTTAAATTTCTGTGTCTATACAGTTAAATTTGTCTATACATTTAAATTTATATATCTGTACATTTACATTTATATATATACAGTTAAATGTATGTGCCTATACAGTTAAATTTCTTTATCTCTACATTTAAATTTGTATGTTTAGACAGTTAAATTTATATATCTATATTATTTATATATATTACATATATATAATACATATTATATATATGTATATTTTATGTATATGTATTTTTATATATAGTTTATATATATTATATAGACATTTAAGTTAATATATCTACATCTAAATTTACATATATGCATTCATATTTATATATACAATTAAATTTATATATATGTGTTTATATTTATATATACACATTTATATTTTATATATACATTTAAATTTATATGTATACACAATTAAATTTATATGTATACACAGTTAAAATTATATATATACACATTTAAATTTATGTATACACATTTAAATTTATATATACACAATTAAATTTTTATGTATACAATTAAATTTATATATAAATAGAATTAATTTTTATATATACAATTAAATTTTTATATACACAATTAAATTTTTATACAATTAAATTCATATATATAATTAATTTTTATATATATACAATTAAATTTATATATATACAATTAAATTTTTACATCCACACATTTAAATTTATATATCTATACATTTGAATTTATATGCCTGTATAAATTGAAATGTAGGCATCTCTACATTGAAATTTATGTATCTAGAAATTGAAATTTAGGTTTCTCTACATTGAAATTTAGGTTTCTCTACATAAATACCTTCGTGTTTTTAGAAAGGTATTTACTTATAAAGATGTTTTTTACAGGTCTTTAAATGATACATTTGATAAAGAGCTTAAAATTGATAAAAACCTCTATAAAAACCTATAAATTTTACAAATCTCTGCATTTTATAGATATTTATTTACACTTTATAAAGTATTTATTTACACTTTATAAAGATATTTATTCACATTTTATAAAAATATTTATTTACATTTCTATCAAGATATTTATATTTCATAAAGATAATTATTTACATTTTTATAAAGATACTTATTTGCATTTTTGGAGATATTTATTTGCATTTTATGCAAATATTTATTTACACTTTATAAAGATTTATTTACACTTTATTAAGATATTTATTTGCACTTTTATAAAGATTTATTTACACTTTATGAAGATATTTATTTAGATTTTATAACAATATTTATTTACATTTCTATCAGGATATTTACATTCTATCAAGATATTTATTTACACTTTATAAAGATATTTATTTGCACTTTATAAAGATATTTATTCACATTTTATAACAATATTTATTTACATTTCTATCAAGATATTTACACTTTATGAAGATCTTTATTTACACTTTATAAAGATATTTATTTAACTTTATAAAGATATTTATTTAGATTTTATAACAATATTTATTTACATTTCTATCAAGATATTTACATTCTATCAAGATATTTACTTACACTTTATAAAGATATTTATTTAGATTTTATAAAAATATTTCTTTATATTTTTAATGGATATTTATTTACACTTTATAAAGATATTTATTTAGATTTTATAAAAACATTTAGATTTTTAATGCATATTTATTTACACTTCTAGCGAGATATTTATTTGCATTTTATAATGATATTTACTTTTCCATAAATATATTTATTTACATTTTTATGAGGATATTTAGCTTTGAAACAAATCCTGGTGCTCACCTTAAAAGGAGCAGAGAAGTCCCTGCTTTGCTAAATTCTGCTCAATTCCCAACATTTCTCTTTTTTTTCTGCTTTCTGGGCTTTCAGAGCTTGCACTTGATGCTTTCTCCCCATGAAAATGGCTTGGTTTGAGCTCAAAAAACTCAGTTATTCCTTATTTTTTATTTTTTTTTCCTGCTTTAGGAAGAGGGAGGAGGAGAAGAAAAGAGAAGTTTTGAACAACCCGGTGAAAATGAAGAAAATCAAAGCATTGGTAGGTGTGTGCTGGGGGGGGGGGGGTGGAGGAGCAAAAAATCCCAATTTTTACGAGCTGAGCTCTTTTTTTGCTGCCTTCAACTCCTGGAATTTGAGAGGAAAAATCCCCTTAAACAGCTCAGCTTTGCTGCCAGCAGCTTTTCCACAGGGAATTGGGTGGTTTTCCCCTGGGGTTCTGAACGGGGGGGATGACACTGAGGGAATTCTTTTTGTTTTGCAGCTGCAGAACAGTTTGGAGAAAAAGGAGAAGAGGAAGAAGAAGGAGAAGAAGAAGAAGAAGCACAAGAAGCATCGACGGCGCAGCTCCAGCAGCAGCAGCTCCGGCACTGAGGAGGAGAGGAGCAGAAATAAGTGAGTTTGGAACTTCTCCAGCCAAACCAGCTCCCGTTTGGGGTTTGGTTTTCAGCTTTTGAGGCTTGCCTTTCTCATCAGTGCTTTTAATTAAATGCTTAATGAGGTGTTGGTGTGCTGTCGCTTTGGCGTCGTTGTTGTGTTGTGAAAGTCATGGAATGGTGAAAAGTGGATGTGTTCTTGTGGTTCAGCTGCTTCAAAAGGGATTTGGGGTTCTTTTTAGGGCTCAGAAGAGGGTGGACAATTCCTCCTGGAAGCCTGCTCCTTCCAAAATCCCGGGATATGGCTTGCAGGTAGGTGTGTATCACACCCTCAGTGCCCTGAGGTGGGGAAAAACAGGAGTTTTGGGAAGAGGATTAGGAGTGGGACACGATTTAATACATTTGAGATTCCATTTGGAGCCATCTAAGCCTTGAAATTAAAATTATTCACACCTTGGTGGGACCTCAGCTCGGAATTCAGGGTAAGGTTTGTTTAGATGCCCTTCATTATCCATGGAATCATGGAATGAGTTGGAAGGGACATTAAAGCCCATCCAGGGACACCTCCCCCAGTCCCAGGCTGCTCCCAGCCCTGTCCAGCCCTGCCTCAGACACTTCCCAGGGATCCAGGGGCAGCCCCAGCTTCTCTGGGAAATCCATCCCAGGGAGGAATTCCTTCCCTCAGCCGTGACCCTGATGCCATAAAGATTTTTGCCTTTTCTTTTATACCCCTGTTACACCTTTTTTACAACTTCTGTATTCTCAGTGCTTTTTGCCTCCATTCTTGGACTTGTCAAGCTGAGAGACTGAACATTTTAGAAGCTTTGTAGCCAGGGATCAGTGTCCCCCAGAGCCCAAGGTCCTCTCCAGAACACATTCTGTAAACCAAGATAGAACCATCCAGGGGAAGGTTCCTTGGGGAGAGGGGGCTCACTCGAGCCTCTCATTGGGGAATCTTTGATAGATCTGCTAATTAGTAACACCTATAATGATATACCCAATGTTGGGGAGGGGGAGAGACAGAGAGAGACAAAGAGAGAGACAGAGATAGACTCAACAGGGTGCATCTCCATGCATTTGACCTGGATGTGTGCACCTAAGGATCCTTAAAATAAACACCAAGGTAAAATCCCTTTTCCCCTTCTAACCGTGTGTGACTCTTGATTTTAAGACCGGGAAAAGGCATCGACCCCAACCCAAACCTCATCTGTAGATACAAAAATGCTGCTAGCAAGGATTTTCTTGCTATTTTCTAAGTCCATGAGAGACTTTTTCTCTCTCACAGAAGATGTGGCAGGGAATGTAAACAACCAAGCCACCTGCAACCTTGAAAAGTCTTGTTTATGGTACAGTAGAAAAATATTTTGACAATGGATGTTTTAGGATTTTAGCCAATCACCCCAAGGGGTGGCTGATCCTTTGTCCAATTAGACTAAGAAGAAAAAAGTCGATAAAAGAGTTTGTAAAATAATTAAATAATAAAATAATTAAATTGCTGCACAATTCCTGCCTGCTGGATCTTCTCCTCCTCCCTATGGCTGCGGGACACGGTGAAATACCGTAGGAACCAGGCCTGTGGTAATACTCATCCACTCTGGCCTGTGTGAGCTCTGCTCCCACCCTTCTGTTCTCAGCAGCTCCCTCTGAATTCCAGGTGAGAGATTCCCAGCAGAGCCACCGCTCCCGGAGCTCCCCCAGCCAGGACCGGGCCCCCCCCAAGCACCGGGAGCGCTCCCGGAGCCCGTCCCGCTCTCCCCAGAGACATTCCAGCAAGAGGAATTCTGACAGGGGCTCAGGATCTCCTTCCAAGCACAGCAAACAGTGAGTGGGGCTCACCTGGGTGAGGGAAAGCACAGGAATTCCCTGGAATCCGATCCCTGTTATCCCATCTCCCACGTTTCTGTCCTGGGTGTAAAGGCAGGAGCTGCCCCGGGAGGGGAAAAATCCCACTTTTTACTGGGGACACTCTCTCCAGTCACACCCTGGAGGTGGCTGGGCTTTATTTGGGCTCTCAGTTCTCTTCAGGCTGATTCAATTATCTTTCTTAAGTACAGATAAAAGAATAAAAGCAAGAATTCGTTGCTTGCTGATGCAATAATTAAGAAGTGAATTCAGAGTTTATTCAGGATTTGTTTTCAGAGTGGCCAGGTAACGACCCTGCAGCTGTGGGGAGATAACCTCGGCCTGAGAATGTATTCAAAAACCCCAGGGGAAGTTTAGAAACGGGATAAAAGTGTGGGTTTTGGTGCTAAGGAAGGGTGTTTTGGGGTTGCAGACACAGCAGTTGGTCGGAGAAGGGCAGAGCCAGGAGCCCTTCCCCCAAAAGGAGCTACCGGCGCCAGCACCCCCCGGGCTACACCAGGTCAGTGGGGCCCTGTCCTTGGGGAGGGACACCTGGGGGGCACCTGGGAACCCCATTTTCCTCTTGTGACTGGAGTGGGGCAGGTGGAATATCCAGAAAATCACACAGAGTGTGATTTTTGGGTTCCCTTTGGTGTTGCTGGGCTTGGTTGGCACCTTGGGGACACCTTTTCCCAAACCAATCTGTGTGTGGTGCTGGTCCTCCTGCAGGGCAGGAATGGGAGTTCTTTGCCTCGTGGAGTGTTAATGAGGAGATTCTATTCCACTGGCATCAGGAATAAAGGATCCTGACAGCAACACCTTGGAGATCAATTAAATCAGAGGGAGAAAAGAGGTTTTTGCTGGGATGTGGCGGGGGGTGGGATATTTAAAAATGTCCTTACAAGCTTTGCTGATTGGCTGCCAAAACCAAAACTCTGTTAAATCCCCCTAATTTGGGGTGTTTTGAATCATCTTTGCTTGATGTAAACCTCTTCCAACCTTAACAATTCCACGATCCTGAGGAGTGGAAGGTGAGGGGAGCAGGGCCCAGCGTGCTGCTGATTCACAGCAGAGGTGTTTGCCACCCAAACAGAAAGATCTCTCCAGAGGAACTGGAGCGAAAACGGCAGGAAATGATGGAAAACGCCAAGTGGAGGGAAGAGGAGAGAGCAAACAACCTCAGGAAGCACCGGAAGGAGGAGGAGCTGGAGCGGGAGCTGGAGAAACTCGACACCAGAGATGGGAAATTCTTCCAGTGAGTCTTTTACCACCTCCTCATCCAAAGGGAATCCAGGCCAGAGCTTCTGAGGGGTGGCCTCAGTGTTCTGGGATGGTTCAGATCATGGAATGAGATCCATCTCCCCTGTATCCTACAGAACTGGTGGTGTCTGCTATGCCCAGATTTGCTTCTTAACCCAAAGATTGGTGATTCCCAATTGGGAGTCACACTCGAGCTGGGCATTGGTGATGTTTTGCCACCCTGGGAGCGTTTTATAGAAATTGTGTGGGTTTAGGAGCTTGTAACAGTTTGAGGCCTGCAAGTCCCTGTGAGGCTGTGGGACTGAAAGCTGTGTTTGACAATAAAACCATTTCTGAGCACAGGTGGCAACTTAATCCCTTGTGCTCGTGGCAGGCAAAGCCCTGAAGCTGCCCAGAGCTGGGATCACAAAATCACAGCTTCGTGGAATGATTTGGTTTGGAAGGGACCTTAAATCCCATCCATTCCCATTCCCTGCCTTTGTCCCACTGTCCCAGGCTGCTCCCAGCCCCAATGTCCAGCCCGGCCTTGGGCACTGCCAGGGATCCAGGGGCAGCCACAGCTTCTCTGGGAAATCCATTCCACCTTCCCAGGGAGGAATTCCTTCCCAATATCCAGTCTGGAATCGAAACCTGCTCTCCTTCAGTCTCAGAGTTCTGATTTCTCTCTCTGGTTCCGTTCCCTGCAGCCGTTTGAAGCTGGAGAGTGCCTCCACCTCCACCCTGGAGGATCGGGTGAAGCGCAACATCCACTCCCTGCAGAGAACTCCTGCTGCCTTGGAAAAAAACTTTATGCAGAGGTGAAACTTGTCCTGCCTCTGCCCCAGGGCAGGAGTTCCGTGGACACTCGTTCCCAAAGGTGAGAGCTCTCCAGGAACACTTCCCAGCTCCCAGGAGAGGCGCCGGATCCCTGAGCTGAGCCCTGGGAGCCTTCAGGACTTGGGGCTTTGGGGCCTTTGCTGGAGGCCTCGTGAGCCTTTGGGTTCCATTTTTAGCGTGTTGCCAGAAGTTCTCCTTCGCTCCCCACCCTGACCGGTACCACTTTTGTACATTTCTTACCAAATCGTGCCGCCTGGTCCCTGCTTTCGGATGCCAGGGCTGAAGACCTATTTTTGTTAATCCTTAAAATCCAGAGCAGAACCGCTCCACCCGTGAGGGAATTCCGTGGGATTTGGTAGAGCCACGTGAGCCCTGTTCCACAGTGTCACCGTTGGCATCCACACCTCACTCTGTGGTGGTGGCCAGGCTGGCTGTGGCTGGCCTTTGGTGGCTCACAGATTTCACTGATCTTTGACCCAAAAGAAGCCGTTTCTGAGGGGGGGGGGGAAGGAAATGAGCAGAGCGTATAGCCGACAGCAAATATTTCTCTGGGATTTTGTAATGTAAGTAATGTGTATATGTACAGCAGCGTAGATTTATTTTGCCTTTTTAATTAAGAAACTTCACTGCCGTTTGTTAAATGTCCTTTGTGGCTCTGGCGGGGGTGGGTGGGAGGGGCAGGGATGAATTGGCGGCGGGAGGGAAAGGTTGGTGAGGGTTCGGGAGGCTGCAGCAGCTCCTTCTCGGGTGTCTGCAGCCCGCAGGACGCGTCCCGGTGCCGTGAGGGGTCCCCGAGGGTCCCCGCGGGGTCCCCGCGCAGCCGCGGGCCCTTTAAATGGCAGCGCGTGACGTGTGTAACAGCCCATTCATAATTCCAGCCGCCTCGCTGCTGATTGGTCCGTTCCCAGAGGGGCGTGGCCCTGGCGGGCGCGTCACGCCGACTGGGCGAGACCATCTCCGGGAAGAGAAGGAGGGGGACGAGGCTTTTATCCCCCTCTGTCTCCTTCTCCGTCCGTTACACCTCAGCGTCGTTCCCTCTCACAGCCCAATGCGTGCCGCGGCTCTACCCGCTCCTGCCGCAGGCCGAGCCGGAGCTCTCCCGCCGCCAGCGCCCGCGACTCCCCCCGCTCGGGCGGGACATGGCACCTCCCGCTCCCCACCCCCTCAGCCCGCCGCCATCTTGGCGCCTCCTCGGCGCGGGGCCGGAGCGGGCTCGGCCGGCCGCGGCGGAGCGAACCACCGCGGGGGCGGGCGGGGGGGGGGGGGCAGGGACCGAACCACCGCGGCGGCGGCGGCGGGGGGGGGGGGTGGGGGGGCAGGGACGGCGAGGGGGAAGCTTAACGGGCCGGGGCTGCCGGGGCCGGGCGGTACCACTGCGGGAGGGGGGGGAGGGGGGGGGGCGTGCCGGGCCGGGCGGAACCATGCGGAGGCGCTGGTAGGGGGGCGCGGGGAGGGGGTCGGTCGGGTTCGCCATGGCCGCGAACTGCGCGGGGGCCGCGGGGACGGCGGCGGGCGCCGTGGCCGCGGTGGGCTCGGCCCTGAGCGCCAGCAAGACCAAGACCAAGAAGAAACACTTCGTATGCCAGAAGGTGAAGCTGTTCCGGGCCTCGGAGCCGCTGCTCAGCGTCCTCATGTGGGGGGCGAACCACACGGTGAGAGCGGGCGGCGCGGGCCCCCACCCACCCCAAACCCCCGCCCCTCAGAGCCGGGAGTGGGCCCCTCACAGCAGCCGGCAGCGGGGCCTCGTCCCCCTCAGCCCCCTCGTCCCCCTCGTCCCCCTCAGCCCCCTCGTTCCCCTCGTCCCCCTCGTCCCCCTCAGCCCCCGCCCTGCCCCTCAGCGAGTGCCCGAGCCCCCCACCCCAGATCGGACCCTTCCCCGCTCCCTCTCAGGCTGGGCCGTTTCCCTCCCTTCCACCGCCGCTTTCTCCCCCCACACTCTGTTCCCCGCTGAATCCCAGCCTTCCCTGCCTCTCCATCCCCTCCCTGACCCAGCCCCTCCCTGGGCTCTGTGGTCCCTTTCTCCTGGGTATCCTTCCCCAGGCAGTTTGGGGATCCCCTAGGTTGGGGTGTCCCTCCCAGACACGTCCCTGTGCCCCCACACCCCCACCCCCGACGCCTTTTCCAGCGCCCTTTTTCCCGGGAATGGGCAAGGGGAGTGATGCTCTTTCGGGTGATGTTGCTGTGGCACAATCCCGCCTCTGGCAACTGGGGGGGCCCTGAGGACACGAATTTGGCACCCACAGCCCTGTCCCCTGTCCCAGCCCCTGGGTTTCCACCCAGTCGCTGTGGCTGTCCCAGTGAGGGATTTCCCTGTGTCACAGCCCTGAGGGGACAGTCCTGTGCCTCACTTGGACATTGATGTGTCCCCCATCTCCGTCCCCCAAAAATGAGGGGTTTGGCCCCAGGTTTGTCTCCTTTGATTCCAGGACTCAGGCCATGTGTGTCCTCTTGGCCTCAGTTCCTCTGGGAATAGGTTGTGAGAGGGTCCCTTGGGAATGTCAGTGGTGGCTCAGCTCTGATCCGCCTCCTTTGGTAATTCCTAAAACCCATCCCCGTGTTTTCTCTGGAAACTTCTCCCTGGTTTATGACGGCAGGCACAAGCATTGATTCTTGGATGTGGGTGCTGGGTGCTGTACTTGGTGGTCAAAGAACCCAGAAGCCTCATCCCTTCCTCAATTAATCCACTTTTAAGGCTCAGACACACCTATTTCTCCAGTGGATTAGTGGATGTTTCCTAGAGAGTGAAAGGGATTCAGGCTTTTTGTTTTTTTCCAAAACAAACAACAAGGGAAAAAAAAAAATCCGCCTTGCATTCCTGGCCTGCCTGGCTGGAGTGAAAGCGTCCAAATGTGGTTCAGCATCGTGCTGTCTTTGAGGCAAAGGATGTTCCAAGTGCTCCCAGCCTTGCCCAGGAAGCAGGATAATGAGTTTAATCAGCCTTTGATCAGTGGTGCCATTAGCAGCCCTGAAGAAATGGAAATCGTGGGATTTTTCCACGTTTCATTCGTGGCCTCACAGGGACGGTTGTTGCTTGCTGGAAATTGACCTTTTTTGGGTTGGATTTTTTTTTTTTTTCGGTGTGTTTTTCTTTGTTGTAGCTGTCTGGGCAGTAGGAGCCTGGCAGGGATTTGAGGCCCTGGATCAGGACAGTGTAACTTTGGGAGCACTTGGCTGTGAGATATTTGGGCAAAGGGAGGAAGGCAAGCTGACACTAAGCTGGTAATGAGATTATATCGGATGAGTATTAGGAAGAAATTGCTGCCAGGAAAGGAACGCCTGCATCCTGAGGGGCTGGGAAAGGGGGTGAGAAAAGTTCAGCTGTGACCTCCTGACCCTTGGGAAGGCGTTTAGGATTTCCCAATAAATCCCTCCGCCTCTCTGCGTTGGGGTGAGGGTTTGGTGGCCGCTGTGACAGGGCTGGGAGCCGAGGGGGCTCCCTTGACTCACCACGAGCAGCTGCTCCTCCTGGGCTGTGGCTGGGAGATGATCTCGGTGCCCTGCTTCGGTGGGAGTTGGAATTCACGTGCCTCCAGCTGATGGGTTTGGAAATAATTTCGGGAATACCTTTAAGCTTTGTTGGAAATGTTTTTGGGGGGGGCTGTTTAATATTTGGCGTGGGACAAGGAGGGGTGGGTGAGTGAGTGAGGAGGCTCTGGGCTGTGTCCGTGGAGTTCTGCCCTGGGATCCTTGCAGTGGGAGGAGGGGAAAGCAGCTCTCAGCACAAGCCCAGGGCTGTGCCAGGAAGATTCTATCAGAATGGCTCGGATCTGGGATGGACTTTTTCACAGACAAATCAAACAAACAACCATTTTATGCAACGTGCTGAAGAAATCCCCCTGGGTCCAGTCTCCCAGTCTGGCAAGAGCCTTAAACAGGCTGGTGAGCAGCTGGGGCAGGGCTGGCTCTGGAGAGCAGCAGGAGCAGCCCGAGAACAGGAGCTGCTTTTGGGAACACCACTTTGGGGTGTTTAAAGAACGGGTCCTGGTGGTCCCCAGCCAAGGTTGGGATTGGGATCAGGGTGGGGCCGCTGTGAGCGGGGCCAGATGTGGGTGGTATGAGTCAAACAACTGAATTTTGGACCAGAAAACCATGGAGGGGAGGGGAGAACTTGTGTGAGAGTGGAGCCACAGAGGCTCAGCCTCGATTTCCAAGTGTTCTGTCAGGCACTGAATCCAGCAGACGTGGAGATGGTTCCTGGGGAAGCTTCTCTCGCCGTTGTCATGGCACTGGGAGAGGAGCTGCAGCTCCTGGGGGTTGGGTACGTGTGTGGTGCTCCATGGCTGGTGCTCCAGGTGTGTTTTCCATGCCCTGGGTGGGATCCACGTGCACGGGATGGGGAAGTTGGGATGGTTCTGGAAGGGAGCAGCTATCTCCCAGCCAAAGAGATGAACACAGCGTTGTGTGATGCTCTGGGAACCATGGAAACGGTTGTAAGGTGCTGCTGATGGAAGGCACTGGGATCCCGGGGAGGTGACTGCGGATCTGTGTTTGTAGGGCTGGGATGCTGCTGCTCCTCCAGGTGCCAGTTCCTCAGCTGGAAAAGATTCCAGAGGCTCTGGCTGCCGACAGGGGCAAGGCACCAACACCCCATTTTTGTGGGAACGGTGAGATCTGTTGGCTGCGTGGATCCTGCCCGAGGCAGCTCCAGAGGCTCCAGCTCCTGGCTGGAGGAGCAGCAGCCATCTCCCAGGCCCTTTAGGAGCAGAGCCAGGCAGCACAGAGCCCAGCTCGTTAGTATTCCAGGGAAACAGCAACGTTGGGATTTGCAGCGCGCCGCTCCCCGCTCCGCAGCCTTGGGTTTGGTGTTGCCATGTTAATTGTAGCCAGAGCAGCATCTGCCACGTCTCAAACGCTCAAATCCCATCAATTGGTCCTGGCACAGTGGGAGCAGCCTGGATCTGTCCTTCCCAGCTCTTGGCTCTCTAATTGACCTCTGGAGAGAGCAGCATATGGCCACGGCCGTGCCAGCCCCTGCAATGACCGAGGCCCTGGCTCCCGACCTGCTCATCCAGGAGCTCTGTTCAAATCCACATTCCAGGAGCTCTTTGCCTTTCTGGGAGAGAAAAGAGGGTTTTCCTGGGTGGGTCAGCGAGGAGAATGAGGCTCATTTCCCTGCTCATTTCCATGCTCTGCCGCTGACTGGTGTGGCCATGGGTTGGTTGTTGAACATTCCCATTCCTCAGCTTTTTTTGGACCAAGGGAAGCATCGCCTCTGCCTACCTGTGGGAGGACTGGGAGGATGGATGCTTCCCAGTGACCCTGAGGCTGACAGGACTGGGGGCACTGCCTGATTCCTGGGACACAGCCAGGAGTCCTTTCCAAGTACTTTGTTCAGGAAGACGTGGGTTTGCTGTCACCAGGGGATGCTTTTTTCCCCCCTCTTAAAGCATCCTGGTGTGCCCAGAGGAATTCTTGACTACGAGACTCCCTCTTCCCTCGCCTTGCATGGGGGGTTGTTAGCATGGATACTGATTAATCATGCTCTAATTCATGGAAAACGGGGTTTTTTCCTCAAACCATCACCCAGTTGCTGTTGTGTGTTAAGCAGCAGCGAAGTTTTGCTGCAGCTGTGGGTTTGTCTCCACGCTGAAGTGATTTTCCCATGTGTCTTTTACCTCCTTCCCCGGAGCATAATGAAGTTTAACTAATGCTCACCAAGTGCTTGGAGATGCCTGATTGAAAGGCTTTGAGGGGAACAAAGTATCTTTATTTTCCTGAGCAAATTCCTGTCGCAAAGAATCCAGGAGAGTGGGGGCTCACACACTCCGTCAGCTGGATCTTGTTAGTAAACAAATCACATTTTCCCATCAATTTACTGATGCTAATTGCCACTTTGAGGCTACAGTCAGGTTTTGAAACAAAATTATGCCTGGCCCGTTCATCCCAACAGCTGTCCCTGAATGACACGGAATATTGATGTGGCTCTGATTGGAAAAGGAATTGGCTTTGGTGGCCAGGACAAGTCATCAACCCAGAGTCCTGAGTGGTGTTGCTGAAGAATTCCAGTGACCAGGAAGTAAAAGCTTGACAGAGAGAGAGAGGAAGGAGGTGTTTTTGCAGCCCTGGATTGTGCTGCCTGAGGATGAGGTTTTCCCTCCTCATCCAAGCCCTGATCCTTATTGACATCCACCTGCTTTTCCCTCTGCACCTCTGGGATTGGGGCTGCTTTGATCTGCTGCCTCCCCTCTGTCCTTGTGGAGTCACTTTGGACACCTGGGGCTGCCTGACCTGCTCGGGAATTGCTCCTTTGTTCCCAGGACGTGGCAAAACCAGCGGAGAAACGGGAAGCGCCTCCCTCTCAGCGCTCCTGCTGAAGGTGTCAGTGGGTTTGTCTGAAATGCGCCTCGGTTTTAAATGCGGAGAGCCCCCGGGGTGTGTCCGAGCCCTTCGGGAGGCTCTGGCAGTGCCACTCCCGCTGTGTCTGGCCTGGGAGGGGCAGGACTGGAGCCTTATCTCTGCAAAATGCAGATGGCAGAGACAAAAAGCACTTTTTGGTGGTGCTCTCAGCCTGGGCTGGTCCCTCTCAGGTGTCTGTGCTGGGGAAATGGGGAACTCTGGGCAGGAGAGGACTGGGCGGAAAAGGGCTGATTTTCCAGGGGATTCAAGGGCTGATCGGGGCTGAAAAGTGAAGTGGATTTGAGGGCAGATGAGGGCTGAAAAGTGACGTGGATTTGAGGGCAGATGAGGGCTGAAAAGTGAAGTGGATTTGAGGGCAGATGAGGGCTGAAAAGTGGATTTGAGGGCAGATGAGGGCTGAAAAGTGAAGTGGATTTGAGGGCAGATGAGGGCTGAAAAGTGAAGTGGATTTGAGGGCAGATGAGGGCTGAAAAGTGAAGTGGATTTGAGGGCAGATGAGGGCTGAAAAGTGAAGTGGATTTGAGGGCAGATCAGGGCTGAAAAGTGGATTTGAGGGCAGATCAGGGCTGAAAAGTGAAGTGGATTTGAGGGCAGATGAGGGCTGAAAAGTGAAGTGGATTTGAGGGCAGATGAGGGCTTAAAAGTGAAGTGGATTTGAGGGCAGATCGGGGCTGAAAAGTGGATTTGAGGGCAGATGAGGGCTGAAAAGTGAAGTGGATTTGAGGGCAGATCAGGGCTGAAAAGTGGATTTGAGGGCAGATGAGGGCTGAAAAATGAAGTGGATTTGAGGGCAGATCGGGGCTGAAAAGTTGAAGTGGATTTGAGGGCAGATGAGGGCTGAAAAGTGAAGTGGATTTGAGGGCAGATGAGGGCTGAAAAGTGAAGTGGATTTGAGGGCAGATGAGGGCTGAAAAGTGAAGTGGATTTGAGGGCAGATCGGGGCTGAAAAGTGAAGTGGATTTGAGGGCAGATGAGGGCTGAAAAGTGACGTGGATTTGAGGGCAGATGAGGGCTGAAAAATGAAGTGGATTTGAGGGCAGATCGGGGCTGAAAAGTTGAAGTGGATTTGAGGGCAGATCAGGGCTGAAAAGTGAAGTGGATTTGAGGGCAGATGAGGGCTGAAAAGTGAAGTGGATTTGAGGGCAGATCGGAGCTGAAAAGTGAAGTGGATTTGAGGGCAGATCAGGGCTGAAAAGTGGATTTGAGGGCACATCAGGGCTGAAAAGTGACGTGGATTTGAGGGCAGATGAGGGCTGAAAAGTGACGTGGATTTGAGGGCAGATGAGGGCTGAAAAGTGACGTGGATTTGAGGGCAGATGAGGGCTGAAAAGTGGATTTGAGGGCAGATGAGGGCTGAAAAGTGAAGTGGATTTGAGGGCAGATCAGGGCTGAAAAATGAAGTGGATTTGAGGGCAGATGAGGGCTGAAAAGTGAAGTGGATTTGAGGGCAGATGAGGGCTGAAAAGTGAAGTGGATTTGAGGGCAGATGAGGGCTGAAAAGTGGATTTGAGGGCAGATGAGGGCTGAAAAGTGAAGTGGATTTGAGGGCAGATGAGGGCTGAAAAGTGAAGTGGATTTGAGGGCAGATGAGGGCTGAAAAGTGAAGTGGATTTGAGGGCAGATCGGAGCTGAAAAGTGAAGTGGATTTGAGGGCAGATCGGAGCTGAAAAGTGAAGTGGATTTGAGGGCAGATCGGAGCTGAAAAGTGGATTTGAGGGCAGATGAGGGCTGAAAAGTGACGTGGATTTGAGGGCAGATCGGGGCTGAAAAGCTGGAAGCCTTACGGGAACCCAGCATCACTCTGGGTGTGGAGGCCAATCACTCCCTGGGCTCCAAATGGTTCTTTCCCCACTTCGGGGACCTCTGCAGCCTCAGTGGCAGAGCTGTGGCACTGCCCCGGGCACGGCCTGCTGGAGCTGTGCCCTGCAGTGCCTGGGATGCCCAAAACAGCCCGTGAGGGCCCAGGTGTGTGCTTGTGCTGCTGCTGCACCTCTGCCCCTCTGTCCCTGCCTCCTCCAGCACCACATCCAGCATCTCCCTGCTCCCACATCCCCAGGGATCCTGGTACTTCCTCCAGCTGGAAGAAGCCTCATTTTGGGAGACAGAGCCCTGGGAATGTGCTCCCTGGGAGGGAGGGGTTGCTGAGCACCTCCCTGCCGGGCACCTTGCTGTGACCTTGCCTCCTGGAGCATAAATACCCCGGGACACACACTGCTATATTTAATCTCCTACTGCACGCCTCTCCCCGGGGAGAAGGTGAGAGAGCAAACATGTGCCAGGCGTTAGTCACGTTGCTCCCTCGGGAGGCTGCTCAGATTCCCCCGGGATAAGCCTGAGGAGAGGATCCCTCTGGAGAGGTGATGGGTGCTGCTTTCCTTTGGAACTCCTCGTGTTCCGCTCGGCCGGATAATCCTGGGGAAGGGGGACTGGTTGCTGAGGGTTGTGCTGTGAGGAGGGAGGGGTTGGGATATCCCTTTCCCAAGTCGGTGTGGGGGCTTTTCATTCCTCTCTCCCTTGGGAAAGTGTCAGGCATGGGTGGTGCTGTGGGAGCACGCGGCGCTTAAACAACAAAAAAAATACAAAAATCCCAACACAGCAACTAAACTAAACAAATCCATGTTTTCTTCCACGCTGGTGTCAGCAGCAGAGGCCCAGCGCCTCGGGGGAGGGCAGGTGGGCAGTGCTGGCACTAGAAATGGCCAAATCCTGCCCTCATCCACATCTTGGTGCCCAGCACAACCCTCTCCCTTCTCCGTGTCTCCTCCAGAGCCGGAATCCCAAAGCATCCAGCTCTGCTGGAAGGGGGACAAAGGCTTCCACAGGAGGGGATTTTTTTTTTTTTTTTTTTTTTTTTTTGGGCTGTTTTATCTTGGGAGGAGTGGGGGCACCTCTGAAACGAGCCCGAGGTATCCTGGTGCACCATTTCTGCCACTCAGGAGCCTGGCAACAGGTGCCACGCTCGCTTTTGAGGTTCGTGGTGTGGCAGAAACCAGGGCACGCAGAGAACGCTTGTGTCTGAATTCCTGCCAGCGAGGAGGCAGCCTCCGAATCGCTGTTCCCTCTCAGCCGTCAGCACCCTTCCTCCGCTCGGCAAGGAGCTGATAATGGCTTGTTTGTGCCTTCCCCACGCCGGGAAGAGGGCTGGGAGCAGGCTGGGATGGGAGCAGGCGTGTGGCAGGAGCTGTGCTGTCGGGCTTCCCCTCCTGGTAGACAGCAGCAATAATTAGTGGCTGGAGGCAGCGCCTCTGTCTCGGTACAGAATGAGTTGTTTTCTCCTCGCCCTGAGGGGAAATCTCTGCGTGGGACTCTGATGCAGCTCCCTGCAGTGGCTGCGAGCTGGGAGATCCCTTCCTCACCTGGAGTCCGCTCCCTTTTCCCTCCCCTGTGGCTCAGGGAGCTGCTCTGGGCAGGATTGAGCCGTCAGCTGAACGCGGGGAGCTTCGGCCTCTCCCCACGCTGGGATTGCTGCCGGTGGGGGATGTGTGCCATTATTTATTCATTCATCTGTGCAGTGTTTTCCATACATCCCAGAGGGTTTTGTGGCAGAGCTGGATGCTGCTGTGAGGGGAGTGCAGGGCAGGGCTTTGCAGAGCTCCATCTCCGCTCTCTCCAGGAGCCGTGGCCGCTTCGCTTCCCGCTTATCTGTTGTGTGGGATGGCTGTCTCTGAAAATAGCCATCTTCCCTCCTGGCACTGGGGATGTGTCTTTCTTCCCAGTCTGACGTGTGTTAAATCTGGTCTGGTTTTTCGTGGTAGCGAATGGAGAAAGGGTGGGATAAACACGGGCTTCATGGAATTAGCTCCCGGCACATCCCCAGGGCTGAACCCCCGTGGCCCCTGTGGAGCTGAGCAGGGATGTGGCAGCAGTTTGGGCGGTGTTTTGTGTCCTGCTGCATGCAGGGAGTGGGGAATCCCACAGCTGGATCCCTTTCCTCAGCCCAGCCCCTGCTCCCAGCCAGCAGGGAAGTTTTCCAGCAGCTTTCCAAGTGTGCTGGAAGTCACTTGACCTGCTGGAGGTTTTGGTGTTGGGGACAGCCCCCAGAGCTGACTTGCAGCCAAACCCTGCTGTTGCCAGCCTTGTCTGCCTCCCTCTCTGCATTACCTGCTTGGCACAGCAGTCATGGGAACAGAGCTGGAGTGAAATTGCTTCCTAAATCCAGGCTGTTACCACGAGTTCAGTGAGATGGGACTGCATGGAGTCCCTGGGAGGGAATGACACCGGGGCTGTCCTCAGAAAAGGCAGCTCAGAAACCTCTTGACCTGCTCTTGATTCTGGCACAGCCTTGTCAGTGACTCCAGTGACTGGAGCAGGATAGCCAGACACAGTCCAGAGGTGGATTTTTATTATTATTATTTTATTATTATTATTAACGCTGCCACTGCTGGGTGCTGCAGCACGAGCCCGCCTGTACAATAGTAGCTGAACATTCATTCTTCTGCTTCCCCGTGTTCCTGTGGCTGCCACACATGACTAAGGAGCAAAAACAATCTAGTGGAGTGACTCATCCCTCCAGAGAAGGTGGGATGGGAGCAACAGGAGACAGCGAGCATGGAAACAGCATCCGTGGGGAGCTGGGCTGGGCTGCACCGAAGGCTTTGGTCATCGTGGCTTGTAGCAGAAATAATTAAGAAATTGGAACATTTTCTCAACGAGGTGGTTTAGTTAGAACATCAAATCTGCTGGTTCTTGGCCTGTGGGTTTGTCTGGGCTCTCAGCTGTGTCTTGGGTGGTTGGTGGAAGGGGAAAGGAGGAAGGAGCAGAGGCTGGCTCGGGAGGATTCACCACCTCATGGAACGAGCTGCTGCTGTGGCCTGGCACCACAGTGTTCTGTCTGATGGGTCATGGTGCCCCAAAACCAGCCCCTGGCGTGTTTGGCATCCCTGCAAGTCCCCTGACAGTCACTGGAGGCCAGTGGGATGTGGGGTTTGAGTCTCCTTCTCCTTTCTCTTGCAGATCAATGAGCTCAGCAATGTTCCCGTCCCTGTCATGCTAATGCCCGATGACTTTAAAGCCTACAGTAAGATTAAGGTGGACAATCATCTATTCAACAAGTAAGTAGGTGCTTCCCTGCCTCTCTGTAGGCAGAGCTCTGTGTGCTGTGAGGCAGACTGGCCTGGGGGAAGCCTTCTGGATTGTTCCCAGCTGGAATGCCAGGAGGATGTGGTGTGGCTGGACACAAGCTCCACACCCCTGGACAAGATGTGGTGGGGTCAGTCTGTCACTGAGATGCTCTGTGGTGGCTTGGTTTCCATCCTTTGAGGGATGAAACTGTTCACAGCTGGCAGCTCTGCAGCTGTGCTGTTCCCCTGGCCCACGGGGTCTCTCTGGAGTTATCCCTGTCTCCTTTTCCCAAAAGATCCATTTTTGGAAGCCCTTTTGGAGTCGTGGTTGTGGCTGGTGCTCAGAGCTGCCTTCTCCACCCTGGCTCTGCGTGTGCAGGGCTGCAGCACTGCCTGATTAATCCTTTGTTTTCCCCAAGTTTCACAGGGATCAGCTTTGCAGAAGTGGGAGTGTGGTTGGAAAGTTTGGCTTCCCTGGCACGTACAGCCTGCGGGATCCGCTCTTCCCCTTCTCCTCCGGAGATCTGAGTTCCCCACGTGTTGCTGTGAACATTTCTCACTGAGGAGGAGCTGCCAAATTCTCCCACTGTGTCCAAGCAGGGCCAAACTCTGCTTCTCCCCCCTGGGCAAGCTCAGGGCTGTGGGAGGGAGCAGATGCAGCCTCCCTCAGTGACAGGGGTGCTGTCACTGTGTCCCCCTGTCCTGTGCCCGGGGGCAGCAGAGCCAGGCTGGAGCTGATCCCCCCCCTCTCCTGGGTGCTGTGGCTGGGATGGTTTGTGGTGTGGAGACCTTTCTTTTACTGATCTGTTGTGATCTGAGCCTGGAGCCCACCCTTGCAGCTTTTCCTGCTGCTTTTCCTGCAGCTTTTCCTGCAGCGTGGTGACAGCGTGTGCAGGGCCAGCTGCACGACTGCCGGAACAAAGCCACAGAGGAGGGGCACAGGCAGAAATGATTCCCTCAGATCTGGGCTTGTGACAGAGGGGATTGTTCTGGCAGACAGGCAATCTCCACACTAATCATCCAAGCAGCCTGGTAGTGTGCATCCTGCAGAATTTCTGTGGAGAGATGGATTTTGTGGGCATCCAAAGAAATGAGCTGCCCTAACGAGGGGAGAGCGAGGCCCTGGGATGTCCTGAGGGCCTGGCAGGGAAGTGGGAGTCAACGATTTCACAGGCTGATCACTGCACACAAATCTCTTCTCTGCCTTGCCCTAGGGAAAACCTGCCCAGTCGCTTTAAATTCAAGGAGTATTGTCCACTGGTGTTCCGGAACCTCCGGGAAAGATTTGGGATCGATGACCAAGATTACCAGGTATCCTCTCTTCTCTTCCTGCCCTCCTGACACCTTTCCTAGGACAGAACAAACCCTGATGCAAGCATTGCTACCAGCAGTTTTTCTGGGTTTATAATCGTGGTTTGAGTGCTTCCACTCCAGCAGTGGAGTGGATCTTGCTGTGCCAAGCACTGGGCAATAGGAGGAGAAAATGCTCCCTGTTCCCTGGGCATCAAACAGGGGGCACACATGGCTGTGGGCAGGCAGGAGCTGGAGGATATCAACGATCCAGTGTGGAATATCTACAAAGAAAACGGGTCTGTCACGTTTGTCCAGATTCAGATGAATTTCAGCTGCTTTCAACCAAGCCTGTGGTGTCGAATTGGGTGCATCAAGGTGGCTCCTGCTTTGGGATTCATCCCCTAATGCCAGAGGGTCTGATTTTCTTGGAGAGGAGAGCCATTGTGTGTTGTTAACCCTGCTGGGCTCAGCTCCAGGCACAGGGAGATGTCCCAGCTCTGGCTGCTGCAGCAGGACTGCCCTTCCTCACACAGCACGAGGAGATGAGGAGAGGCAGCAGCTGCTGGGAGATCACACAGAGCAGAGCCAGGGAGGCCGTGGTGGCTGGGCAGGCCGGGTGTCAGGGAGCTGAACCCGCTGGGCACGGTGCCAGGGGCATCCCCTGCAATCCTCTGGCTGCAGGGACACGTGGGGAAGTGCTGCAGGCTCCCTGCTCGCTCCACGTGCTCCCCGTGTGGTGGGGAGAGCTGCTGGGAGCAGGGCTGTTCCCGCTGATCCCAAATTCCTTCCCTTTGTGCCAGTGTCCCACCCCTTTGTGATCACGCCCTCCCCAGGCGTGACCCACGCTCTCAGTACCTGCTTTGTCATTTACCCTCCCCCTGTTGTTCTGAGGGATTGCTTCAGGCTGGTTTGGCTTTAAAAGTGTCCAGCTGGAAGAGAAAACATGAATTGAGCTCAATTCAGGTGGGTAAAATGCGATGGCTGGAGTGGGAATGGAGCCAGGCCGCTGAATTTAACAGCCCAACTGTGGGAGAGGTGGGAGTGCCAGGAAGGGAACGGAGGCAGCCGAAGGGCTGTGAGTTTGGTAATGCTCGGTGTGGTCACGATTTCTGCTTCCCAGCTCCAGAAGAAAAGCTCTGTGGTTTTGAGGTGAGGGCTGATTAAACTGCCTGGCACAGACCCCTTTGCAAATGTCAGCGAGAAGCAAAGGGGATTTTTCTGTTTGCCTTTATTTTCCTGACGCTTTCTAAAGCTGTTGGCAGCAGCAGAATTTTTCCCCTGCTTCATTAAAGTTTTAAAAGCTTTAAATGCTTCGTTCTGAAAGGAAACCTCTCGGCTCACTTGCAGCATGACGTGGTAAATCTCTCTCTCTCTCAGAGCAGGCTCTGCTGCAGGCTCCCTCTGCTGCCAGAGCTGAGGGAGGAGGACACAGCAGTGCCACTGTCACCTAAAAAAAACCCCAAATAATCCAGCCTGAAACACAAATGTCCAGCCCTGAGATGCTGGAAAACGCAGTGCTAGGAGATCCCTGTGCAGGTGTTGGTGCTGCTGTGTTTCAGAGCCCTCCCCATCTGTGATAAGGAGCAGCTGGTGAGAGGTTGTTGGTTGATAAGGTGACTTCTGGGCAGGAGGTGGAGGGGACAGACAGGTGACAGCTCAGCCTGAGGTGTGAGGAGCAGTGGCTGTGACTGAGGGAGGAGCTCACAGCAAGCCCAGCTACCTGGGGAGAGGCAGCAGAACAAAGAGCTCGTGTCGTGGCTCAGGGAATTGATCCCTGCTCTGCAGTTTTCCTGGGATTTTCCAGCCCTGCTGCTCCGTCTGGTTGCTAAGGGTGGAGACAGGGATCTAAAGGCAGATGCTGCTGGTTGTCAGAAGAACAACCAAGCTATTTATACTCATCTTGGACGTCCAGGGGTAGGAGCAGCAGAGCCTGAGGGTGGCTTTTGGTGGAGGATGGCCTGTGAAGAATTCCCAAACACTCAGACTTTGGCCAGACCAAGCTGCTCTTTGATGGAAGAGCCAACAGGCCATTCCAGTTGTTTTGTTCTGGTTTTCCTTAAACCTTAGAAATATCCTGGCTATTCTGAAATCCCTGGCAGGAAATGCTGAGACCTCTTGGCCTGTGTATCCCACATCCTTAAAAACCCTTTAGTTAAAAAATGCTTTCCAAAAGCACCCTCCAAGTGTTGGAGTAAAACCTGCCAGGGCCAGGTGGAAGCCCTAAAACCACGTCCAGATTTTTAAACAATTGAGTTTTACCCTCAGCAGCACCAAACTTGGTGTTCATGGGCAGAGTGGGTGCTCTGGGCTTGTCCTGAGGAGCTGGCCCTGCTTCCCAGGGCTGCTCAGGGATGGGCAGAGTGGGTGCTCTGGGTGTCCTGAGGAGCTGGTCCTGCTTCCCAGGGCTGCTCAGGGAGCTCATGGGCAGAATGGGTGCTCTGGGTGTCCTGAGGAGCTGGTCCTGCTTCCCAGGGCTGCTCAGGGATGGGCAGAGTGGGTGCTCTGGGTGTCCTGAGGAGCTGGTCCTGCTTCCCAGGGCTGCTGAGGGGTGTTCACGGGCAGAGTGGGTGCTCTGAGGGTGTCCTGAGGAGCTGGTCCTGCTTCCCAGGGCTGCTCAGGGAGCTCATGGGCAGAGTGGGTGCTCTGAGGGTATCCTGAGGAGCTGGCCCTGCTTCCCAGGGCTGCTCAGGGAGCTCATGGGCACAGTGGGTGCTCTGGGTGTCCTGAGGAGCTGGCCCTGCTTCCCAGGGCTGCTCAGGGATGGGCAGAGTGGGTGCTCTGGGTGTCCTGAGGAGAGCTGGTCCTGCTTCCCAGGGCTGCTCAGGGTGTTCACGGGCAGAGTGGGTGCTCTGGGTGTCCTGAGGAGCTGGTCCTGCTTCCCAGGGCTGCTCAGGGAGCTCATGGGCACAGTGGGTGCTCTGAGGGTGTCCTGAGGAGCTGGCCTTGCTTCCCAGGGCTGGTCAGGGATGGGCAGAATGGGTGCTCTGAGGGTGTCCTGAGGAGCTGGTCCTGCTTCCCAGGGCTGCTCAGGGAGCTCATGGGCAGAGTGGGTGCTCTGAGGGTGTCCTGAGGAGCTGGCCTTGCTTCCCAGGGGTGCTCAGGGAGCTCATGGGCACAGTGGGTGCTCTGGGTGTCCTGAGGAGCTGGTCCTGCTTCCCAGGGCTGCTCAGGGATGGGCAGAGTGGGTGCTCTGGGTGTCCTGAGGAGCTGGTCCTGCTTCCCAGGGCTGCTCAGGGAGCTCATGGGCAGAGTGGGTGCTCTGGGTGTCCTGAGGAGCTGGCCCTGCTTCCCAGGGCTGCTCAGGGATGGGCAGAGTGGGTGCTCTGGGTGTTCTGAGGAGCTGGCCCTGCTTCCTAGGGCTGCTCAGGGATGGGCAGAGTGGGTGCTCTGGGCTTGTCCTGAGGAGCTGGCCCTGGGCTACTCAGGGAGCTCATGGGCAGAGTGGGTGCTCTGAGGGTGTCCTGAGGAGCTGGTCCTGCTTCCCAGGGCTGCTCAGGGTGTTCACGGGCAGAGTGGGTGCTCTGAGGGTGTCCTGAGGAGCTGGTCCTGCTTCCCAGGGGTGCTCAGGGAGCTCATGGGCAGAGTGGGTGCTCTGAGGGTGTCCTGAGGAGCTGGTCCTGCTTCCCAGGGCTGCTCAGGGAGCTCATGGGCACAGTGGGTGCTCTGAGGGTGTCCTGGGGAGCTGGCCTTGCTTCCCAGGGCTACTCAGGGAGGTGGCAGCTCCTGCCAGCCCCTGCCCACGCTGTGTCTGTCCCCCAGAACTCGGTGACACGCAGTGCCCCAGTGAACAGCGACAGCCAGGGCCGCTGTGGTGCCCGCTTCCTCACCACCTACGACAGGAGGTTCGTCATCAAGGCCGTGTCCAGCGAGGACGTGGCAGAGATGCACAACATCCTCAAGAAGTACCACCAGGTACGGTGAGTCTGGAGCCCCCCCCGTGCACACCTTGGGATTTGCTGGGGGTCTGGAGCTTGGATTTGCAGCTGGCAGAGCTTGCACAGAGGTTTTGAGGGGAAAAAGCAGTTCCTTAGGGTCTGAGGGACAAATGTAACCCAGCAGCTGCGTGTTTGTGGTGCTGAGCCCCTTCCCAGCTCGCCGTGGCCCTTGCATGGATCAGTTTGGGATGCCTGGTACCTGAGAGCTGCCAACAGGCTCCTAATTCATTGCATCAGACATTCCAGAGGGGCTGGGGAGGAGCAGGGAAGGGAGGGGCCAAATGGAACAGCTGGAAATGTTCTGGTCCAGGTTTTCTGCCAGCCCATCTGCTCTGCAGGGGTATCGAGCAGGGGGTGTTTAACAGGCCCCGAGTTCCAGGCACACTGAGGTCACCACGAGAAGTGAAGTTGGGCAGTGCCAGTGCACAGCTGGCCTGTCACAGCTGGCTGGGCACACACAGAGAGTGACAGAATGCCAGGATTGGGCAGTGCCAGTGCACAGCAGGCTGGGCACACACACAGTGACAGAATGCCAGGATTGGGCAGTGCCAGTGCACAGCTGGCTGGGCACACCCACAGAGAGTGACAGAATGCCAGGATTGGGCAGTGCCAGTGCACAGCTGGCTGGGCACACCCACAGAGAGTGACAGAATGCCAGGATTGGGCAGTGCCAGTGCACAGCTGGCTGGGCACACCCACAGAGAGTGACAGAATGCCAGGATTGGGCTGGTAGGAACCTTGCAGATGACCCAGCTCCACCCCCTGCCAGGGGCAGGGTGGCACTCCCTGGATCAGGGAATGGGGTGCTGTGTCCCAGCTCAGGGCTGGCAGATTCCCACCATTCTCACTCCTTTCCTGAGACCCCAGAGCTGTTGCAATCCTGCTTCCCTTTCCCACTGGTGTCAGGTGGCTTTGCTGCAGTGTCTTGTGGCCTGTCAGAGATGGGGTTTGTGTGACAGAGCTCTTTCCCTGCCCTCCCTTCCCTGCTCCCTGCAGTTCATCGTGGAGTGCCACGGGAACACCCTCCTGCCCCAGTTCCTGGGCATGTACCGGCTCACCGTGGACGGTGTGGAGACCTACATGGTGGTCACCAGGAACGTGTTCAGCCACAGGCTGACCGTGCACAGGAAGTATGACCTGAAGGTGAGGCCCTGGGGGGAGGCTGGGAGCTCCTCCAGAATGCTGGGAGTCATTTCTGGGAACCCCTCCTTGGTGGCCTTTGGGTTTTGCTCAGGGAATCAGCTTTTGGATGGAGCTTCAGTGTTGGTCCGTTCCTCCATCCCAGGAGATCACGAAAAGGGGGTTGAGCACTCGTTTTAAAAATGCTTTTTCACTGTTTTCCTGCATGGAGAAATTTAAGTGGTGCCAATGAATGCATTGGGAAAATGACCCCACAGTCAGTAATGAAATTTTCTCTTTTTTTTTCTTTCTTTATCAGGGCTCAACAGTATCCAGGGAAGCAAGTGATAAAGAGAAGGTATGGAGCCATCCCTGGCCAGCCTTTCCTTTCTCCTGGTGGTTGGAAGCAGATGGGATCCAGCTGACTCCCCTTATCCAAAGGGGTGTTTACCAGGCCCTGAGTTCACCCTGTTCCTGTCCCCCCTTTCAGGCTGTGCTCTGGAACAGGAGGAGCTGGTTCTGCCTGCCCTGCTCCGTTGTGGTGGCACTGCCAGGAGTGGGGGGCACTCCCTGGGGACAATCCCAGCGGTCCCAAACCCCACATTAGAGCAGGGCTGTCCCTATGGAAGGGTTTCCTCACAGCACCCCCTGAGTACCACCCTGAGGCAGGCCAGAGGGAGATTTGCCAACAGAAGCTTCTCTAAACCAGACCAGCTCCTCTCAGATCCTTGGCATGTTCCTAAACCTGGCTTCTGGTGCCAGTGGAGGGGATTTAGGACTCAGCCTCCTTCCCCTGCAGAACTTCTGTGATGCTGCCTTGAAACTCCCATGGAGAT
The DNA here is from genome assembly GCF_041296385.1 of Aphelocoma coerulescens. Classification (NCBI taxonomy): domain Eukaryota; kingdom Metazoa; phylum Chordata; class Aves; order Passeriformes; family Corvidae; genus Aphelocoma; species Aphelocoma coerulescens. The sequence goes on along the minus strand of NC_091040.1, from coordinate 2,048,187 downwards.
CACAGCAGTGGCTCGTGGTGTTGCCTGTTTTGCACGGAGGATTTTCAGGTTTGGAGTCTACTCCAGCCTGCCCTGAGAGGAGATCTCAGCCAGGAGCCAGGGAGCTCCCATCTGCCCCAAATCCTCTGGCATCACCAGCCCCAAGGTCCCACAGCTCCCCTGGCTTGTGCAGTTGGACTGTTCATGTGGGATCACAAAGCCACCACCCGCTCCTGTGTTGCTCTAAATAATTGAATTCCCAGAGGCACAACTGAGAATTCTTCCACATCCCCAGAAATCCTCAGGGCCTGCTGCAAGCAGATTCTTCAAAGATCAGATCAGTGGGGTTCATTTTTTCCTCAAATCTTTAGGGAGAGATTTTTATTTTTTTTTCACCCCTTTCCCCCTGCAATCACAAGCCAAGAAAATTCATTTCTTTTCAATTCTGGCAGCTGCTTGGAGCAGCTCTCAGCCTGGCACTTCTAAAACTCACTTGCTCCACGTCTCCCTCGAGCTTCCCTGTAGGTCCAGCTGAGCCCATGGATTCCCTGACACTTCTTGTGCTCTGCCTGATGCCATTTCCATCCTCAGTGGACTTTGGGCAGCCAAAAAGCCCAGAGTGACCAGAGGCTGTTCCATCCCCACCCAGCTGCTGCCGGCTCCGTGTGCCAGCCCTCCCCTGCGAGCAGGCTGGGAGATTTGACCTCAGGCTTTTTGTTGCAGGCCAAGGATCTCCCAACGTTCAAGGACAACGACTTCTTGAATGAGGGGCAGAAGCTGCACGTTGGAGAAGAGAGTAAAAAGAACTTCCTTGAAAAGCTGAAGCGGGACGTGGAGGTAGTTTCCTGGGGGACAGCTCTGCTCTGTCTCCCCGTCACCGCATCCTCACTGCTGGCTCTGGGGCTGCAGCAGTGACTGCAAAACCCACAAACCCACTCCTTCCTGGATCACTCAGGGTCGTGCTGAGGGCAGTGGGTCTGTGTCGATTCTCTGGAGCCTCACGAGGGTTTAGCTCTCACTCCAGCCCTTCTTAGGGAGGCAGGGTTAGGGCTTGAGCGCTGCCGAGCCCGCGTGGGCGCCGCTCTTCTCACTGCTGCCTTTCTCCCAGTTTTTAGCCCAGCTGAAGATCATGGATTACAGCCTGCTGGTGGGCATCCACGACGTGGACCGGGCAGAGCAGGAGGAGATGGAAGTGGAGGACCGGGCAGAGGATGAAGAGTGTGAGAACGACGGCCTGGGGGGGAACCCCATCTCCTCCTACGGGACCCCCCCCGACAGCCCCGGAAACCTCCTCAACTACCCCCGGTTCTTTGGGCCCGGGGAGTTCGACCCCTCCGTGGATGTGTACGCCATGAAAAGCCATGAAAGTGAGTGGGGGGCAACTGGGGGGAGGTGTGGAGGGTGTGGGGGAGCTGTGGAGGGCAGGGGAGGTGTAGGGGAGCTGTGGAGGAGCAGTGGAGGGCAGGGGAGCTCTGGGAGAGCTCTGGGGGGCAGAGGAGCTGAGGAAGAGCTGTGGAGGGCAGGGGAGGTGTAGGGGAGCTCTGAGAGAGCTGTGGAGGAAGGATGGAGGGCAGGGAAGGTGTGGGGAGATGTGGAGGGCAGGAGAGGTGTGGAGGAGCTGTGGAGGTCAGGGAAGGTGTGGGGAGCTCTGGGGAAGCTGTGGAGGGCAGGAAAGCTGTGGGGAGCTCTGGGGGGCAGGGGAGCTGAGGAAGAGCTGTGGAGGGCAGGGGAGGTGTGGGTGAGCTGTGGAGGAAGGATGGAAGGCAGGAGAGGTGTGGGGAGCTGTGGAGGGCAGGGGAGGTGTGGGGAAGCTCTGGAGGAGCTGTGGAGGGCAGGGGAGCTGTGGAGGGCAGGAGAGGTGTGGGGAAGCTCTGGAGGAGCTGTGGAGGGCAGGGGAACTGTGGGGAGCTCTGGAGGAAGGATGGAGGGCAGGAGAGGTGTGGGGAAACTCTTGGAGGAGCTGTGGAGGGCAGGGGAGCTGTGGGGGGCAGAGGAGCTGAGGAAGAGCTGTGGAGGGCAGGGGAGGTGTAGGGGAGCTCTGAAGGAAGGATGGAGGGTAGGGAAGGTGTGGGGAGCTCTGGGGGAAGGATGGAGGGCAGGGAAGGTGTGGGGAGCTGTGGAGGAAGGATGGAGGGCAGGGAAGGTGTGGGGAGCTGTGGAGGAAGGATGGAGGGCAGGGAAGGTGTGGGGGAGCTGTGGAGGAAGGATGGAGGGCAGGGAAGGTGTCCCAGGCTCAGCAGAGCGTGAGGGCTGTCCCTGCCCAGCGCCTCTGCTCTGCTGGGCACTCCCTGGTGGTGGCTGGAGCAGGGCAAGTGATGCTTGGACAGGGGTGGCACGTTCAGAGAGCCTCTGGTGTGCTGGTCCAGTCATCTTCGCCCTTCTGCAGCCTCCAGCTGCCTTTGCTTCCTCTCTGAGTTACCCCAAACCAGCCCTGCCTGGTGTTTCTGGGGCAGGGGGTGCAGCTGGGGACGCCCAGGGGTGTTTCTGGGGGTGCCCAGGGGGTCTGAGCCCCTCTCTTGCCTCGCAGGTGCCCCCAGGAAGGAAGTTTATTTCATGGCCATCATAGACATCCTCACGCCCTACGACACCAAGAAGAAAGCTGCACACGCTGCCAAAACAGTGAAACACGGGGTGAGCCTGGCCTGGGGGGGGTTGGGTTCTGGGCCTTCTGCTCTGCAGCATCTCAGGAGGACCTTGTGATGTCTCCTGGCACTGATTTCCCTGCCAGGGTGGGAATTCTCCAGTGCCCGTGCTCAGCACTTGGCTCAGTGTCTCCTCAGGCTGTCCCAGAAAGGTTTTCCCTCTGGTTGCTTGGGATAATTTGTGTTTCCATCCCCATTTGGGAGGTGCTGGAGGCACCTGACAGAGCAGGAACGGACTGGGTGGCACACAGCCCTTCCCTGGGGGGTCACTCCTGTGCCCTGGCAGCCACCCTGAGCTTCCCAGCAGGGCTTGGCAAAAGCCCAGCTTAGCAGGACGTGGAATCAGGGAATTGCTGCGGTTGGAAAGGAACCTCTGAGGTTCCTCTGAGTGCAGCCATCCCCCCAGCACAGCACAGGGGGGTTCATGTGGAATCCCAGGATATGCTGAGGTGGAAGGGACCCATCAGGGTCATGGGGTGCAACTCCTGGCCCTGCACAGATCCCAACAACCCCACCCTGTGCATCCCTGGGAGTGTTGTCCACACATTCCTTGAACTGTGGCAGCCTTGGGGCTGGGACCATTCCCTGGGGAGCTGTTCCAGTGCTCAGACACCCTCTGGGTGGAAAACCTTTTCCTGATACCCAGCCTAACCCTCCCTGACTCATCTCCAGGAGTTCCTGATGCTCCTAAATCTGTAAACCACAAAGGAACAAACCCAATGCCTTGACTCTGGACATGCAGCCGGCACTAAAATCATTTTCCTTGGGGATCTCTGCAGACCTGCTGGATTTCCCCTCACCCACAGATCCTCCCCAGCAGAGAGAGGCTGTGCTACCCTGACCCTTCCCTCCCCACCCTGACTCTTCCCTCCCCCCCCGACCCCTGTGTCTCCCCTGCAGGCCGGGGCTGAGATCTCCACCGTGAACCCCGAGCAGTACTCGAAGCGCTTCAACGAATTCATCTCCAACATCCTGACATAGTCGTGCTCAGCCTGCAGCCAGGAACCACGAGCAGAGGGGCTCCTGCAGCCTGTGACACTGAACAGACACTGTAGCAGCATGTGGGGTGTGTGTGGGAGTGCGTGTGAGCGTGCCAGGGGAGCGTGTGGCACCGTGGGACTCCGGACTAAACTCATCCTTAGGTGCGCCCTCCCAACAGCCCCGCTTGACCCAGGTGGAAAAGTGGGGGTTTTATGTTACAGAAGTGCCCAGATCTAAAGATTTGAGGGCTTTTTCAAACGAGCCAAGTGCATTGTTTCAGCACTGCTCTTTGTTGTGACGTTTCCTCCTCTCTGGATGCAGAGGATCCCGGAGGGATTGCGACGCTGGCACCGCATCCGAGGGGTGGCTCTAGGTCACGGTTGAAGCAGTGCCTGGTTCCACAAACCACTCCTTGTTTTTGTGTTTGGTGTTGTTGTTGTTTTATTGGACTGTTTAAGCAGCCATACAACCCCCTTTTGTTTCCCTCTCGGTAGGAATTGGAAGGAAAATAGCTCAGCATTTCAAGGATGGCAAATAGAACTCTGATAAAAGGAGGAGTCGCTGAACTTTAGGTAAATTCAAACTGGGACACTTTATATTTTTTGGTTAATTTAAGTAACAAAAAAAAAGGAAAAAAAAAAGAAAAAAAAATCGACAAAAACCTTTTTTTTTTTTTTTTTTGTAACTGCACTTGATTTACAAGAAAGACGAGGGGAAATGAACATCTACCAAAGATGATCTCGGAAAAAAAAAAAAGAGGTGTAACTCCTCAAACCTGAAAACAACCAGTGTGAGAAGTGAGAGAGGCATTGACCAACCTCAGCTAACGATGTGCTCGGACCTGGCCTTGCTTTTCAATTGGCCAACTCTGAAGATTTGCTAAAAAGAGGAAAAAAAAAAAAAAACCCCAACCATTAAAAAAAAAAAAAAAAGGCAATTTTGGTACCTGTAGATCCGGGATAAGATTTTCACCTCAGTCAGGAATGGCCGCATCTCTGAGGTCACCATCACAATCCTGCCAGTGTTAATTAGCTAATTAATTGTTCAGTCTTCCTTCCCCACCCCATCTGCAACAGGTACTTGAATCTGTGTCCTGACAGAGGTTCCTGGGTTGCTTGGGTTGCTTTTATTTTTGGAAAAAAACAAAATGTGACTTGCACACGAAGGAATTGGACTCGCTGCCAGTGGGGAGTGCTGGGAGCTGGGCCTGGGGCAGCCCCACTGCTCCAGAGGACTCAGGACTCGAGCTGGGGGTGCTGCCAACCCTCCTCTGCTCCAAACCCCTCTCTGGAGCGACGCTCAAGGAGTGGAAATGGTTGAACTCTTGCACCAGATTTTCTTTTGCAGCCCCCTGAAGGATTTGGGACTGATTGGAGTGACTGAAATGCTCCTGGTTTGTCTCCAGAACGCCTCGTAACCATTTCCCAAGCTTGGCAGACTCGCTTTGGGTTTTGTTAGCTCTGCTGCACAAAGTTACAGACCTTGCTGGTTCTTTGTTTTGGGGAGTTTCATTGGGTTTTTTTTGTTTTTTTGGGTTGTTTTGTTTTTTTTTTTAATTTCCTTTCTCTTTTTAAGCAGGATTTAGAGTTTTGAACAAACCTCTTGCAGTTGAAACATGTTGCTTATCTGCCTTGGAACTGTTTTTCACATATGCCTTTGTTTTGGGAATAAGCTGTTGGGAATGTCTGTCCTGTGCTGTAACAGTTTGCTGTGTGGAATTTTGGTCCTTTTTGACAGATAACTGGTGCTCATCACATCCTGGTAACTTCCCTAAACTTAACTCTGGCTCTGGGCTGGATTCTGAATGTGGGCTTGGGGTTTGGGTTTGGTTTTTTTTTTAATTTCCTCTCCCCCATTTCCCACTCGTGACGTGAATCCCCCCCAGGTCTCACCTTGGGAGGGGCTAAAATGGAAGCCCCTGAGAGTGCACTGTAAATAGAGTCTTGGAGAAATGAAAAATTAGGGCTCCTGATGGGATATGAGCAGTTTTGGTCATTGCCTTTGGCCTGGGACAAATTTCTGCTGCCCCTGTGGTGTGGGAAGGCTGGAGGCTCTCGTGTCTTAAAAGAGCTGCAAATGCCACAACCCAAAATGCAGCTAAAAAATCAACTTTAAAACAAAAATAAAACCAGGGAGGACTTGAGGACTTGGAGGGCATCATCACCTTCGTTTTGTGGGCATTCCATTGGTTGCTTTGCTCTTCATAAGCACTTAAGTTTACTGCCAATTAGGAATTAAACACCAATCCCTTTGTATTCCTTAAATAATCATCTGCATTGAATCTGCAACTTTGGCCTGGTAAGTTTGCCCTTCTCCTTTTGGGGAAAGTAGCTTGGAAGTTGTTTTATCTTGAAATCATCAGTTTAAAAAATAAATAAATAAATAAATAAATAAATAAATAAATAAATAAAGAGGAGGAAAAGCAGGGGGGGGAGGAAGAGAGGAGGAGGTGTGGGTGAAGTGCAGACACCACACAGCAAAGGCAGAGAAAGGGGAATGAAGCTTAAAAAAAAAAAATCTCCTTTGCTGAATTCTGTAATAACGAACGAGGAATCGGCTCAAAATCCAGGGAATTCCTGCAGAAATCCTTCCAGAAGTTGTGACAAAAAGGGCTTGAGGAGAGCAGTGAATATTTTTCTTAACTCCAGCCCCAAAATTGGCTCTTTCTGGCTCAGCTGATCAGGGGAGCCCCACAAAGATTCTTCACTTGAGCACTTCCCCAGTTGTGCCCCTTCTGTCGGGGGCCACATTTCGTGTCCTGAAGGATCACTCTCAGTTTCATGATGCATTTCCCAGCTGCAGAACTTGGTTGAACAGAAGCATTTTTTTTGGTGTATTGTTTACATTTGGAGGAGTAGCATTACGTTCAAAATGCTAATTTTTCTTTCCAGACAGTATTTTTTTCTTACCAGAATAAGAAGTGAAGCTGCAAATATTTGATTTTTTTTTTTAAAGGGACTTTTTCTTTCTGTTTGTTTTCTTTTTCGTTTCGTTGGTTTGTTGGTTTTGGGTTTGGTTTTTTTTTTTATAATCTTGTTTTAGGTCACTTTTTTAACTCGAGTATTTAAAAAAAAAAAAAACATAAAAAGGAAAACCCAGCCCTTTCAATTCTGGTTTTACAACTGCTCGTGCTAGTTTGTTGTCTGTTTCTGGTGTGGATTTAGTTCTAGTTTTGCTGAGTGTAGATAATTCCTGTCCTTAGCATGAACACTTCCCACTGAAGTGCATTTGACTGACCCCCCTGGGCTGACAGCATTTGCAGCAGAATGCAGGATTTTTTTTTGTTGTTTTCTGTTTTTTTGGCCACAAAAAGCAAGAATTTGGTCCACTGGAGTTCCAAACAATCAGTGTGCAGCACCTTCCCCCTCAGCAGTGCCTGAGGGCAGGAAGGAGCTGCGGGATCCACATTCCTGAGGGGCTCTCTCTTTCTGATCTGTCAGGATTTGAACTCCAAATCTGCTTTGAACTCGACATTTCCACCTTCCCTGTGGAGACAGCTCCGAAACGGGAGCGGGAGAGGGAAGGGCAGGGCCCCAGCTGTGCTCCAGCTGTGCAACACAACCACTCCAGAGCCCGCTGAGTCTCCCTGCCACGGGGAACTGGGTGTTCCAGGGAATCCCAGGAGATTCCCAGAGCTGAGCTGAGGCCTTGGGATTTGGGGGAATATCCCCAGGAGTTCCCTGCTGGCAGCAGGGGGACCCTTCCCTCTGGCCTGGCTTTCACCCTGAAAGCCACAATCACGGAGTCCATCCGTGCCCTGGGGTGGCCACACTCCCAACAATCCCACCTTGGAAGCTGGATTAGCACAATCACAAGGAAAACTGAACCACTCGAGTCTTCTTTCTTTCTTTTGGTTGGTTGGTTTTGGTTTTTTGGGAGGAAATTCCTGCTTTCCCGAGCTGCCCCCCACGGGGACGTCACCCAGCACGGGCAGGCTCAGGGTGCTGAGGAGGTTGGTGGTGGTGGATGCTCCCAATCCATGACTACTATGCAGTCCTTTTCCATGCCTCCCTTCCAGCTGCACCTGGAATTTCACCCCCAGGTGAAGGATTTTCCCCCAAAATCAAGGGCAGGGGGGGTGTCCCCACCACGGACACGGCCTGGCCACAGCCCCAAACCCAACCCCGAGAGCCTTCCCCGCTCCTGCAGAGCCACTCTCAGTGTCCCCCTCAGCTCCTGCCCCTTGTCCTGGCTCTTTGGGATGAATCCCGTGGATAACAGGGATGGCAGAGCCTGCTGGACATCGTTTTTAGTGGAAACCACTCAAAATTGTGCTGCTCTGGGGCTGCCGAAGCAGCTGGGTGGGAGTCGAGCGAGCAGATTCCACACGCACAGGTCACAAGGGTGGGCAGGGCTAATCAGTGCAACTGAATTTAAAAAAAAGAAAAAAAAGTGAATAAATTTAATCTAAAACTTAAAAAAAAAAAAAACCTAAAAAATAAAAAATAATAAAAAAAAAAAAAAGGACATTCTAGGTTTTTTTCACTGCTGTTTTTTAAATAGGAATTTGAAGTCTTCTGTGCTTGTCTGTTTGCTAGGAGCAGTTTGAGACACTGTTACTGTTTTGAAATGCATGCATGTTACAAGATGAGTCTCCAACCAGAGAAACAAAAATAAAATTAAAACTTTGTGTACATTTGTCTGCTCTTTGAAGAGGGGAGGGGGTCACCTCCAGCTGCTGCTCCACCAGCTCTGGGGTGAGTCCTGGAGGAGGGGACAGGACAGGGGGGGAATGGTTTAAACTGGAAAAAGGGCAGGGTTTAAATGGGATATTGGGAAGGAATTCCTCCCTGGGGAGGGTGAGGAGGGGCTGGAATGGATTTTCCTTGGAGGTGTCCAAGGCCAGGTTGGAGCACCCTGGCACAGTGGGAGGTGTCCCTGCCCCTGGCAGGGGTGGCCCTGGATGGGCTCTGAGGTCCCTTCCCACCCAAACCTTTCCACGATTCCACGAACCACAACTGGAGAAGCCTCTTTAAGCGTGTCTGGAATTAAGTAAGAACCGATTTTACCAAGTCCTGGCTGTCAGAACAAATCAGATCTGGCAGGAAAAGCTGCCCCTGTCCAGCTCCTCACATCCAGGGAATTGCTGCAGCTGGCTCAGAGGGGAAAGGAAGCTCTGCTGCCACCTAAAACCTCCTCCTGATGGCTTTGGGGATGAGAACTCAGCCCTTGTGCTCAGAGCCAGCAAAAGGGAAGTTCAGTGGAGAGTTTTTATTTTAAAAAGTCCCGAGTGGCACAGAGCAGCTGTGCTGGGCTAATCCATGCGAGCCTTCAGGGTCCTCGTGGTGATCTTGTCTTTCTCTCTGGAGGGGGAAAAGAGGAGATTATTTATTGATAAATCCAGGTTTAATCCCTGCCTACAGCTTGTCCCTCCCTTGGGAAGTCACAGGTGCCTGGGCAGGGTCAGCTGGAGCTCAGGTGGGTGTGACAACTCAGTAAAACCCATCCCCAAGGGGAGCTGCCAGGGTCGGGGAGCAAAATGGGCCCTTCCAAAGCCAGCCTGGTGACAGAGCTGGGAGTTAACGCTGCATCCTCGTGGGGCAGAGCACCCTCCTTCCCACGGGAATGCAGCCAGGCAGTCCCTGCGCAGCACAGGGGAGTCATTCCTGCTGTGCTGGCAGCGAGCTGCAACAGCGAAATCCAACACTGGGAGCGCACAGAGCCTGGCTAAGGACACCGGTGGGAGGGGCAGGATTCAGGGAGAGCCTGGAAACGGATCCCTGCAGGGAACTGAGTGCCCAGCTCAATGAATTCTCCCTGGAAGGAGGGAACTGAGTGCCCAGCTCACTGAATTCCCCAGGAAGGAGGGAACTGAGTGCCCAGCTCGCTGAATTCTCCTGGGAAGGAGAGAACTGAGTGCCCAGCTCGCTGAATTCTCCCCAGGAAGGAGGGAACTGAGTGCCCAGCTCACTGAATTCTCCTGGGAAGGAGGGAACTGAGTGCCCAGCTCGCTGAATTCTCCCAGGAAGGAGGGAACTGAGTGCCCAGCTCACTGAATTCTCCCCAGGAAGGAGGGAACTGAGTGCCCAGCTCGCTGAATTCACCCAGGGAAAAAGGGAACTGAGTGCCCAGCTCACTGAATTCTCCGGGGAAGGAGGGAACTGAGTGCCCAGCTCGCTGAATTCTCCATGGGAAGGAGGGAACTGAGTGCCCAGCTCACTGAATTCTCCCCGGGAAGGAGGGAACTGAGTGCCCAGCTCACTGAATTCCCCCAGGAAGGAGGGAACTGAGTGCCCACCCTGCTGAATTCCCCCAGGGAAAGAGGGAACTGAGTGCCCACCCTGCTGAATTCCCCCAGGGAAAGAGGGAACTGAGTGCCCAGCTCGCTGAATTCACCCAGGAAGGAGGGAACTGAGTGCCCAGCTCACTGAATTCCCCCAGGAAGGAGGGAACTGAGTGCCCAGCTCACTGAATTCTCCCTGGAAGGAGGGAACTGAGTGCCCAGCTCGCTGAATTCCCCCAGGGAAGGAGGGAACTGAGTGCCCAGCTCGCTGAATTCTCCGGGGAAGGAGGGAACTGAGTGTCCAGCTCGCTGAATTCCCCCAGGGAAGGAGGGAACTGAGTGCCCAGCTCGCTGAATTCCCCCAGGGAAGGAGGGAACTGAGTGCCCAGCTCGCTGAATTCTCCTGGGAAGGAGGGAACTGAGTGCCCAGCTCACTGAATTCTCCCAGGGAAGGAGCAGCACTCACATGACGTGCACCACCACGCCCATCCCAGAGATGGCATCTCTGTCCACGGCGTTGAGCATGGCCTGCGAGATGGTCTCGAAGAGGTGCTCGGGCTCCTGAGGCACAGAGGGAACAGAAGGGCTCAGCTGGGCTACAAACTCCACCCTGACTCCCTGGATTTTGTCCAAACCCCCCAAAACCCTGCAAGCTTTTCCCCTCGGGCTGTTTAAGTCACACCCTGAGCTCCTCCAGGAACGAACCAGAGCCTCCAGCGAACACAGGAGGGAGAACCCACGAATCCACAGACCCCAGCTGATCCCAGCTGATCCCAGCACCCACTCACCATGTCAGGCTCCCAGAGGGACTCACACATGCCATACATCTGCTCGGAGCAGGTGCCACTGACCACGAAGTCGTCGGTGACCATGGGGCAGCCGATGAGGTCCAGCGAGCAGATGAAGGGCTCGTGCGTGAGCGGGTCCAGCCCCGCGATCACCGGCTCCGTGTAGTAGGGCCCAAACCTGGCGACAGCAGCACGGCTCAGGGCAGCCCCGAGGCCAGGGAACAGCTTGGGAGGAACCACACAGGATCACCCCGTCCCACCCCAGGCCCTGCATAGGGCAATCCCAAAAAATCCCACCCCAAAATCCCTGAGCGTTGTCCAAACGCTGCCGGAGCTCCGGCAGCTTTGGGGTTGTGCCCGTTCCGCACCGGTGCTCTCATCCACCACCCTTCTGGTGAAGAACCTGTCCTTGATTGCCAACCCAACCCTCCCCAGCGCAGCTCCAGCAGCCTCAGCCTTCCCTAGCACCGCACAGGAACGGCTCTGGCCGCTACCTTCTCTCGTAGAGCAGGTTGGACACCATGCTCATGAAGGTCTGGGGTTTGATCTGCCTCCCCTCCTTCAGCTCGTAGAGATTCAGCCTGAACTTCAGCCTCTGGGCACTGCAAAAGATGAGAGCTGGGATTAAAGCAGGGCAGGTTCTTTTTCCTCTTCACCAGCGCCTGGGGCAAGGACGGGGTGCAGATGCAGCTTCTTTTGGAGTTGAGGTTCAACTGTAGCAGTGAAAGTCGAATTTTAGCAGTGAAAGTCAAATTTTAGCAGTGAAAGTCGAATTTTAGCAGTGAAAGCTGAATTTTAGCAGTGAAAGTCAAATTTTAGCAGTGGAAGTCAAATTTTAGCATTGAAAGTCAAATTTTAGCAGTGAAAGTCGAATTTCAGCAGCCAAACTCGAATTTCAGCAGTGCTCTGATCTTAAATCCCACAAAGGTTTCTTCTAAGAGCTCTCCCACGAGGAGAACTAAGACCAGGACTACCGGCACCGTTTAATTTCGTATTAATGACAAACATTCTCCCCTCCCCACGAATAAACACAGACATTCGCTCAGCACGAGCTGCACGAAGGCCTCGCTTACACCGTCTGCACGTCCGTGGCCAGCCCGGCCAGGCCGATGTAGAGCCTCTCTCCCATCGGGAAAATCTTCTGGAAGTCCGTGGTCACCATCTGCGCCTGGATCCCGAAGCGCCGGTCGGCGGCGATGGCCACGCAGTCCTTGCCCTTCATGGCCATGACGGCCCCGCCGTTGTAGGACATAATCGACTGCACGGCAGAAGCTCAGCGGGCACCGGAGGAGCCTCCAGGGTACCCCCGGTACCGCCGGGCCCGCCCGGGAGAGCCCTCCCCGCGTCCGCACCGCCTTTGGATTTCATTTCCCCGCTGCTTTGGTTTCCCGTTCCTCCGGCGGCCCCACCGCCGGTCCCCGCCGGGAGGCCCTGAGGGAGCGGCCTCCCGCCCACCCGCCTGCCCCGGGCACCGCGGGCCCGGCAGCTGCCCCGGCGCCGCCGCGGGTCTCACCATGGCTGCGGCTGTCCGGTCACCCCTCAGTCCCCGCTCTGTCCCCGCTGTGTCCCCGCTCTGTCCCCACACGGGCCCCGCTCCGGCCCCGCTCGCTCCCGGCCCGCTCTCTGCCCCGGCCCCGCTCCGGCCCCGCTCCGGCCCCGCCGCGCCGCCGCCGGTCCCGCCCCCCTCCGCTTCCCATTGGCCGCCGCCGCTGCCGCTCCTTCATTTACCGCCTCTCATTGGCTGTCGCACCGGTAGTCCCGCCCCCACCCGCTTCCTATTGGCAGCCGCTGCCGAGCGCCGGAGCGCAGCCGGTGACTGGCGGGAGCCGCGGGGGTGCGCGCAGCTGATTGGCTGAGACCGGGCCGGGTGGGCGGGGCCGAAAAGTGACGAGTCACAGTGGGCGCGCGAGGCATGCCGGGAGTGCGGGGGGGGCAGGGCTGGGGGGGGCACAGCTGGAAAAGTGGGAACAGCTGGAAAAATGGGAACAGCTGGAAAAATGGGCGGCAGAGCTGGAGCTGGGGGGGCACAGCTGCGTCGGGACAGGGCTGGATAAGTGGGGGCACAGCTGGAGCAGTGGGGCGCCAATGGATCAATGGGGGGGCACAGCCAGAGCGGGGGAGCAGCTGGATAAAGGGGAACAGATGGATCAGGGCACAGCTGGATCAGTGGGGGCACAGCTGGATCTGTGGGGGCACAGCTGGGTCACTGGGGGCACAGCTGGATCAGTGGGGGCACAGCTGGATACGGCGCAGCTGGATACGGCACAGCTGGATCAGTGGGCGCAGAGCTGGATCTGTGGGGGCACAGCTGGATCAGTGGGGGCACAGCTGGATACGGCGCAGCTGGATGTGCCCAGGGATGCACAGCACAGCTGTTTCCGTGGGGGGCACAGCTGGATACGGCGCATCTGGACGTGCCCAGGGATGCACAGCACAGCTGTTTCCATGGGGTGCGCAGCTGTTTCCATGGGGTGCACATCTGGACGTGCCCAGGGATGCACAGCACAGCTGTTTCCATGGGGTGCACAGCTGTTTCCATGGGGTGCACAGCTGGATGGGTCCGGAGAGCAGCCGGACCTCGCACCCCCCTCCCTCCCTCCCTCCCTCCGCTTTTTGCGCCTTCGGGACGAAGCCCCGACCTCGCCCTGTGGGGGGCCGGGAACAGCAGATCCCGACGGGGATTCTCCCAAAAACCTCTTTGGGAAGCGCTGTCCCACTGGGGTCACTCTCGGTCCCTCTGTGGGGTCCCAGCACGTCCCAGCACCGGCAACAGGGCCTGGCTGCCGGCGGATCCTTTATTCCAAGGGGGAATTTGCTCTGCCAGGATTCCCTGTCCCGGGTGGCAGCTCCCTCCTGGAGCAGGCGGGATGGAGCATTTCCTTGGGGAGAGGGAAGTTCTGCCCAAGGGAACGGGATCCGTGCGCTTGGGAACGCTCCGGAGGCACCGCAGAGCAGCCCCGGCTCCGAGGGTGCCGTGCCGGGGGTGTTCACCCATCCCAGGAGCACATCCCGGGCTCGGGTGCTGGGAGCAGAGCCCAGCCCGTGCCTGCTGCGGTTTTAAAGTGTCGTTTTTTTAAAGCGTACTTTTTAAAGCGGATTTTTGAGGTGTTTTCCATCATTAAACGCTCCTGGGGGGAGTCGGAGCCGCGTCCTGCCTGGTGGGAACAGCCCGGGCACAGGCGGGTGGGAATAACCGGGATCAACCCCAGCACGGCCTCATGGCCTGGATGAAAGCAGGAACTTCCTTATTTCTGGGATGGGAACCAGATCAGGGCGAGCAGGATGTGACGGGAGCTTGAAGAGAGGGGAAGCTCAGCCTGGCGGGCTTTGGACCCCCCTCAGCTGAATCCCGGACACGGGATTGGGATGGAAACAGGATTTCAAGCCCGGTTTGAACGTCCCAAAGTGTCCTTGTGGTTGTGGGGCCACGGAGGGGGGCACGGGCTGGGCACGGATGGTTTGGGCACCGCGGGAGCGGCTTTTCCGCCTCAGGAGGAGCCGTGAGCCCACGGGGAGCACCGGGAGCAGATCCTGGCCCTGGAATTTTCTCCCTGCGCGGCTCTGTCCAGCCCGGGCTGGCGCTGGGAAAAGAGAGAGGGAAAAATGGAGCAGCGGAGGCAAAAGAACGGCTCCGTCCCTGGGTGGGCTCGAACCACCAACCTTTCGGTTAACAGCCGAACGCGCTAACCGATTGCGCCACAGAGACCGCGCTGGGAGCGCCGCCGCGCCCGCCGCACTCGGCCCGGAGGACCGGGAACGGGACACCGGGAATGGGAACGGGACACCGGGAACGGGAACCCGGGAACGGGAACCCGGGAATGGGAACGGGACACCGGGAATGGGAACGGGACACCGGGAACGGGAACGGGATAACGGGAACGGGATACCGGGAATGGGAACCCGGGAATGGGAACCCGGGAACGGGAATGGGACTGGGACACCGGGAATGGGAACGGGGTACCGGGAACGGGAACGGGACGCCGGGAACGGGATGCCGGGAACGGGAATGGGATACCGGGAATGGGAACGGGATACCGGGAATGGGACACCGGGAACGGGACACAGGGAACGGGAATGGGAACCCGGGAATGGGACACCGGGAATGGGAACGGGACACCGGGAACGGGACATCGGGAATTGGAATAGGAATGGGACACCGGGAACGGGACACCAGGAATGGGAGTGGGAACGGGACACCGGGAACGGGACACCGGGAATGGGAGTGGGAACGGGACACCGGGAACGGGACACCGGGAATGGGAACCCGGGAATGGGACACCGGGAATGGGAGTGGGACACCGGGAACGGGACACCGGGAATGGGAATGGGAACGGGACACCGGGAATGGGAACCCGGGAATGGGACACCGGGAATGGGAGTGGGACACCGGGAGCGAGACACCGGGAACGGGATACCGGGAATGGGAACGGGACACCGGGAATGGGAACGGGACACCGCGAATGGGACACCGGGAATGGGACACCGGGACACCGGGAACGGGACACCGGGAACGGGACACCGGAAAAGGGACACCGGGAATGGGAAACCAGGAATCAGGACACCGGGAACGGGATACGGGGAGAGGCACCGGGAACGGGACACCGAGAATGGGACACTGGCACCGGGATATCGGGAACGGGACACCGAGACGGACATCGGGAACAGGACAGCGGACACCGGCCCCAAGCACGGGGACACCGGACACCAGCACCGGACCCACTGGAACCAGCACCGGGACACGGGCGCCGGAGCAACCGAGCAACCGGGAACCGAGACAGCGGCAACGACAGCGCCCACCGGGAACCTCCCGGGCACGGGGCCACCGGGACGGGCCCGGGATGCGGAGCCCCGGCACCGGGCGGGGCGGGGAGCGGCCGCCGGGAGCGGCTGCGTGCGCCGGGAGCCGCCGGTAGCCCCGGGAGCGCCGCGGTTCGCTCAGCGCCTCCCGCTCCTCCTCCCGCCCCTTTCCCCTCTTTCATTTCTTTCCCAGATTTTCCTTTCTTTCCCCCCCCCTCCTTCCCTTTTCCTGCCTTTTCTCTTTTCCTCCTTCCTGCATTTCCCTCCCCCTTTTCTCTTCCCTTTTCTCCCGTTCTTTTTTCTTCCTTTTCCGTTTTATTTTTTCCCTCTGTTTTCCCTGTTTTCCTTCCCTTCCTTCCCCCCATCATTTTCCAGCTTTCCCTTTCTCTAATTTCCCTCCATTTTTCCTTACCTTCCTTTTTTTTTTTTCTTCCTTTCCCCCCCTGATTTTCCTGGTTTCCCTTTCTTTCCCTAATTTCCTTCTATTTCCCTTGGGTTTTCTCCCCTTCTCCCCGCCCCCCTTCTTGTCCATTTTCCCCTTTCTCTAATTTCTCTCAATTTTCCTTCTTTTTTTCCCCCCCCCTTCCTTTCCCCCCCTCCTTCCCCATTTCTCCTTTTCTCGAATTTCCCTCTATTTTTCTTCCCTTTTTCCCCTCCCTTTCCCCCCCTCTCATTTACCATTTTCCTTTTCTTTCTCTCATTTCTCCCTATTTTTTTCCTACTCTTTTTTCTCACCCCCCCCTTCCAATTTCCCGTTTTCCCCCCTTTAAATTCCCTCTATTTTTTTTTTCCTTCCTTTTTCTCCCTCTTCCCTTTCCTTCCCCCCTCCGCTCCTGCCGAGCACCGAGGATCCCGAGGAAGGTCCCGCCTGTCCCGCGTCGCCTCCCGGGTCCCAATTTGGGGCCAAATCTGTCCCCGGATGGGGGGGAGGGGGGTCCCGAGGGGGAACACGGGGCCCCGTTCCACCGGGCACCGCATTTTGGGGCCATTCCAGCGGGTTTTTGGGGCGCTCTCATTTCCACCCTCGAGCATGACGCGGGGGTCTCCGTGAACACCGGGGTTGGGGGGTCGGGGGGGGGTGGCAGAACGGGGGTCGGGGGTCCCCCCCCCAATCTCGGCCCCTCGCTCCCCTCCTCCGCAGCCCCCCAAAGGAATGAGGTCACGTGAGGCGGGCGGGGCCTGGCGGCGGCTGGAGGTGGGAAAAAAATAATAAAAAAAAAAAATTTAAAAAAATAAAAAAGAGGGAAAAAAATTAAAAAAAAAAATAAGGAGGAGAAAGGAGGGGAAAAAAAAAAAAAAAGAGGGAGAAAAAAAAAAAAAAAAAGAGAGCGAGAGAGAGAAGGAAAAAAATAAAAAAATAAAAAAAGGGCCGCGGCCGCAGCGCCGCCTGAGCCGAGCCGAGCCGAGCCGCGCCGAGCGGCGGGAGCGGAGGGGCGGCCGCGGGGCCGCCGCTGCCGCCGCCACCAGGTAGGGACGCGGCCCCGGTGTCCCCCCCCCCCCCGCCTCGGGCCCCGCCGCGGGCCCCCCCCGCGCCCCGCCGGCCCAAAGATGGCCGATGGCCGCCGCCGCCCCCGCTTTGTGCCCCGCGCCCGCCCGCCCGCACCGGGACCCCCCCGCGGCGGCCCCCGGGGAGCGGCTGCGGAGCCCTGACAGCGCCGGGGGGGCCCCGCACCGCCCTCTCCCCGCGGCCCGCGCGGCGGGGCCGCTGCGGGGCCGTGGTGGGGGGGGATGGGGGGGGCGCGGCGGGACCCCCCCGGGGCGGGCGGAGGGGCCGGGCCGCGCTGACAGCCGGCCCCGAGTACAAAGGGGACGCCCCGGGGCCACCGGGGCTGCCCCACCCCCGGCCCCATCGCGGGAGCCGCCGGCGGGGCCACAGCCGGGCCGCCCCCCCCCCCCCCCGGGCACAGCGCGGGGTCACGCGTGTCCGTGGCCAGTCCGCGTCCGTGCCCTCCGTGTGTCCGCGCCCATCCCGTGTTGTCCCTGCTCCCCGTGGGTCAGTGTCCCCCCCGTGGGTCAGTGTCCCCCCCGTGGGTCAGTGTCCCCCGTGTGCCCGTGGCCACCCCGTGTCCGCCCCCCCGTGCCCGGTCCCTCCCGTGGTGTCCGTGCCCCCCGTGCCCCTGTCCCCCCCCGTGCCCGCCGGCTGTCACGCCCCGCGGACCCGTCCCGCCGCCGGGGCCGGGGCTGTGTGTGCGTGTCCTTGTCCCCACACGCTTTGTGGTCACGCGTGTCCAGCGGGGCTCCCTCCGCAGCTCCGGTGCCGCGTCCCGCACCCCGGGAGCGGCGGGGGGGTCCCGGCGGGCGCTGCCGGGAGTGGCGGGGCCGCGCTCCGGGGCTGTTCCCTCGTGTTCCCGGCGCTCCGGGGCCCCTGAGCGCCGTGCGGGGCCCGGGCCGTGCCGGGGGAGCCATCCCGGGTCGTTTCCCGAGCCCGCGCTCGCCGTCGCAGCGGCCGCCGGGGGTCCCGCGGGGAGGGGGCCGAGTTAGCGGTGACTTTGAAACGTCCTTCCCCACCCGTGCCCGGGCCGGGGGGTTCAGGGAGAGGGGGGGCACCGTGCCGGGCCACCGCCCACGGAGACAAAAGAGCCCCAAAGTCGGGGCCGGGGGTGCGGGAGCCGCGGGCGGGACGGGGCGGCACCGGGGGCTGCGGCGGGGCCGGGGCTCCGGGGGCTCCGGGGGCTCCGGGGGCTCCGGGGCTTTGTTCCTCCCACCCCCGGCACAGGAGATCGCGGCTGTTATCGCCCGGTTTATCGGTTTATTAGAACCGGTTTGCGCCGGTGGCTCGGGCTCCCCCCTCCCGCCGAGCCCCGGGGCCGCCATTGGCGGCTGCGAGCACCGAAAGCAGCGCAATCCCCCCCAAAACGCAGCCGCGGGTCCCGCGGCCCCGGTGCCCGGTGGAACTCCCGGTCCCGTGCGGGGGAGAGGGGACGGGCACAGGGCACCGCGGCCCCCCCAGCCGTGGGGAGGGGGCTGGCAGTGGCCCCCCATCACTGGGGGCTGGGGAGGGTTTGGGGGCACCACCCGGGGGTGCCCAGGGGCGAGAGCTGGGCTGGGAGGGGGTTCTGGGGTTCCCAAGCCCCCTCCCCCGGTGCCCCTGGCCCCCCTCAGCAAGGAGAGCCTTGGCTGCTGCCCCTCCAGCACAGGGGTGTCCCCGAGGTGCCCATCCCGGTGCTGTCCCCATCCCTGCCGCATCCCATTCCCGATGGTGTCCCCGTCCCTGCAGCTCCTCCATCCCCGTCCCAGTCGTGTCCCCATCCCTGTGGCACCTCCGTCCCAGTCCCCATGGTGTCCCTGCAGCATCTTCATCCTGGCCCCCGCGGTTCTCCCATCCCTGGGGCATCTCCATCCTAGTCCCAGTGATGTCCCATCCCTGTGGCACTTTGATCCCAGTCCCAACAGCGTCCCATCCCTGCAGCATCCCAGTGCCGGTGCTGTCCCATCCCTGTGTGTGTCCCAGTGTGTCCCAGTGTGTCCCAGTGTGTCCCCGTGGCTCCGTGCGGTGCCACCGCCGCTGCCCCGGTCCTGCCACCGTGCCCACGCTCATTTCCACGATGCCAAGGTTCCCTGTCCCCTGGCCTCGGGTGGCTGTGACAATATCCCGGCTGCTCGCCAAGTATCGGGGTTGCCATGGAAACAATAAAACTGCAGCGATTTCAGGCTCCGGCTCCCACTGGAAACGTGGAAGCGCCGGAGCGGGAAGGAGGCGATTCCCCGAATCCTCACCCCGCTCCTGCCGTGCCCACCTGGCCTTGCTGGGTGTTCCTGGCCGGGGGGAGGTGGCCAGCACCAGGCTTGGGATTTTCTGTAGAAAAGAAAAGTATGGAATTTTGGCTGGAGATGCCTTTTCCATGGAACCAACCCAAAATACACTTCTTTCTGTGTGTGTGTGTGTGTGTGCGCAGCCACAGGTGGGGATTTCCTGACAGGGGGGATTTGTCCCCACCCAGAGGTGTCCCAGCGTGTTGGGGACCCAGTTGGGGACCCCCGAGGTGACGCAGAGGGGGCTGGGTGGCTTCTGGAGGTGGCACGGGATGGGGGGTGGGTGCTGTATGGGCACCCCCAGGGCTGGCAGGGCGCAGGGCTGAGGGTGCCCCCGTGGGTGACAGGTGACAGTCCCCACCCTGTCCCCTAAAGCGGCTCCTTCAGGCCCCATCCGTGCATCTTTAAGGGGGTCCCGGGGCTTTTCCCACAGGAAGGATCCGCCCTGGGGCTGCTCCAAGATGCACAGGACCACCCGGATAAAGATCACGGAGCTGAACCCCCACCTGATGTGCGCCCTGTGCGGCGGCTACTTCATCGACGCCACCACCATCGTGGAGTGTCTGCACTCCTGTGAGTGTCCTGCGTGTCCCCAAGGGTCCCCAGGGGTGCCCCAAAACCCCACACTGACCCCTCCCGCAGTGCCCATCACCCTGTGCCGGGCGGTGCTGCCCCGTGGAGCTGGGGGGGGATGGATGGGGCTGCGCTGGGCAGGGATCCCATCCCCAACCCGTTGTGGGGGGTCCCCAAGCCGGTGTGGGGGTCCCCGGGGTCCAGGCTGGTGCAGAGGCTCTGTCCCCTCGTCCCCCCGCTCACAGAGGGTCCCTGTGTGCCCACAGTCTGCAAAACCTGCATCGTCCGCTACCTGGAGACCAACAAGTACTGCCCCATGTGCGACGTGCAGGTGCACAAAACCCGGCCCCTGCTCAGCATCAGGTGAGCCCGGGGGGCTCGGGGGGCTCGGGGGGCTCGGGGGGCTCGGGGGTCCCCTCACGCCCTGTCCCTGCTCTGGGGGACAGCCCCAAGCACCCGGAGCAGGGAGACGCTGGGGCTCCGCTGTCAGCCCGGGAGCAGCTCCATCCCAGTCCCAGTGGTGTCCCCATCCCTGTGGCAGCTCCATCCCAGTCCCTGTGGTGTCCCCATCCCTATGGCAGCTCCATCCCGGTCCCAGTGATGTCCCCATCCCTATGGCAGCTCCATCCCAGTCCCAGTGGTGTCCCCATCCCTATGGCAGCTCCACCCCAGTCCCAGTGGTGTCCCCATCCCTATGGCAGCTCCATCCCAGTCCCTGTGGTGTCCCCATCCCTGTGGCAGCTCCATCCCGGTCCCAGTGGTGTCCCCATCCCTATGGCAGCTCCGTCCTGGTCCCACCAGTGTCCCCATTCCTGCAACATCCCAGTCCCAGTGGTGTCCCCATCCCTATGGCAGCTCCATCCCAGTCCCAGTGGTGTCCCCATCCCTATGGCAGCTCCATCCCGGTCCCAGTGGTGTCCCCATCCCTGTGGCAGCTCCATCCCAGTCCCACCGGTGTCCCAGTCCTGCATTACCAGCATGGGACCTCTGTTCCCGACACAAAATCCTGCAGCAGAGGGGATTTGAGGAGCTCGCCGGGTGGGAAGGCAGTAGGGACGGTGGGAAATGCCACCATGGGGGGAACAGCACTTGGGGACATCTCTGTGGCAGCAGGAAGAGGCTGGGACAGGTGCCCTGTGTCCATCCCTGCATGTCCTGGACTCCATCCATCCATGGATCCATGGATCCATGGATCCATCCATCCATCCATCCATCCATCCATCCATCCATCCATCCATCCCTCCATCCACACATCCATCCATGGATCCATCCATCCATCCATCCCTCCATCCATCCATCCATCCATCCATCCATCCATCCATCCATCCATCCATCCATCCATCCATCCCTCCCTCCCTCCATCCATCCATCCATCCATCCCTCCCTCCCTCCATCCATCCATCCATCCATCCATCCCTCCCTCCCTCCATCCATCCATCCCTCCATCCATCCATCCCTCCATCCCTCCATCCATCCATCCCTCCCTCCATCCATCCATCCCTCCATCCATCCCTCCATCCCTCCATCCATCCCTCCATCCATCCATCCATCCCTCCATCCCTCCATCCATCCCTCCATCCATCCATCCATCCATCCATCCATCCATCCATCCATCCATCCATCCCTCCATCCCTCGGGGTGGCACTGCCAGCTGCCCACGGGTGCCACGCTGCCCGTGCATGGTTCCAGCTCCATTTTCCTCCGGGAAAATCCATTCCCAGCTGTGGAATTGGCTCTGCCGGCGGTTGCCATGGAAACCACGGCCGGCTGTGATCCGTGCCCGGCGTTTTTCCATCCCGGGCTTTATTTTTATCCTTTTCCTTGTCGATCCGTTTCTGTAGTAACACTTTTTCCGCCTTTTTTTCCCCTTTTTTCCCCATTTCTTCTGGCGCACTATGAAATATTTACACTCCGGCTCCCACGGCTCCTCGGGGATCTCCTGCGGGGCCGGAGCCGCCGGCGCGGCTGAGCCGCTGAACCCAAACTCTGGGAAGGGGTGGTGGCACCTCCGGGTGGTCCCAACGTGGGGGAAAATGAGGGAAAAGCTGGGAAAAACTGGGAAAAACTGGGAAAAACTGGGAAAAACTGGGAAAAAGATGGGGGATGTGGCGCAGGTGAGCGTGCCCCGAGCCAGGTGGAAAATCCCTGCGCCTTTGCTTCGCAAATGCTTCCAAAACCCCCGGGTGTGGCACCGAGTGCGTCCCCCAGTATCTCCCAGTATCCCCCCTAGTGTCCCCCAGTGTCCCCCCAATGTCCCCCAATGTCCCCCAGTGTCCCCAGTGTCCCCCAATGTCCCCCCCAATGTCCCCCCCAGTGTCCCCCAATGTCCCCCAGTGTCCCCCAATGTCCCCCCAATGTCCCCCCCAGTGTCCCCCAATGTCCCCCAGGGTCCCCCCAATGTCCCCCAATGTCCCCCAGTGTCCCCCAGTGTCCCCCCAATGTCCCCCAATGTCCCCCAGTGTCCCCCAGTGTCCCCCAATGTCCCCCAATGTCCCCCAGTGTCCCCCCCAATGTCCCCCAATGTCCCCCAGTGTCCCCCAGTGTCCCCCCAGTGTCCCCCAGTGTCCCCCAATGTCCCCCAATGTCCCCCAGTGTCCCCCAGTGTCCCCCAGTGGCACCAGACAGGGCTGGGAATTCAGCAGGGAATTCCCTCCGTTCGTTATGAATTATGAGGCGAATTTGTTATAAATATTTTTAGATAGATATGGATGTATGTAAATAAATATATAGAACGCACAAAAGATGTAAAAGATATAAATAGATCAAAAATCTAAATAGAAAAATATATAAATATACATATACATATACATATACATATACATATACATATACATATACATATACATATACATATACATATACATATACATATAAAAAATAAAAATAATATAAATATAAATATAAATATAAATATATAAAAATAGATACATATATAAATAAATATATAAATATAAATAAATACATAAAAATAAAAATACTTTTTCTATATTTACTTGTATTTTATATATAAAATATATAAATACATTATATAAATATAAATATATAAAACATAAAAGCATAAAAATACATGAAAACATATGTAAATATAGAAATATATTATATATAAAAATATAAACATAAACAAATATTAAATATATAAAATAGATAAATATATAAATATATATTATATATAAAAACATATATATTATGATTATGAATATGAACATGGATATGGATATGGATATGTATATGGATATGAATATAAATATAAATATAAATATAAATATAAATATAAATATAAATATAAATATAAATAAATGGAATTAAAAATATAGATAAATATATAAATATAAATAGATATAAATAGATATAAATAGATATAAAAATATTTGTTATAAATAAAATCCCAGCAGGGCCTCCCGAGCCCGAGGAATTCAGGATGAAATGCTCACCTGGCCCAAAAATAACCCGGGATTCTGACATTTGCTTTCCTTTTCCATATCAAATGGAAAAAATTCCAGCTTTAATTGGATTTTCACCAGGCCCCTTTGCTCCTGCTTTGGGTTGGGGATGTGAAATTCCGGATTCCCTGGAAAAACCCAGGCTGTGGATGGCGCTGGAGCTTCCCTGATTCCTTAATCCCGCTTCGGGATATTCACATTTTAGGGAATCCAATTCCCATCCAAGAGCCTGCCCTGATTCCCACAGAAGGAATCAAAACCCCACATTTTCATCCCAAAAATAAACCGGGATTCGAATTAAAACCTGCGGAGATTTTGCTGATCCGGGATTTGGGTTTTGTTGAAATTCCCGGGGTGGTTTATTTGGGAATTGGTTTGGCTGCTGGAAGGGATCCTGGCCCCAAATCCCGCTGCCACCGTTCCCAACAATTTACAAGGATTTTTGGGATGGTTTAGTTCCTTTTTGCGGGGTTAACCCTTTGTGGGGTGTGGAGTCACTGTGTGGGATGGGGAATTGAGGATTTGGGGTCTGGGGGATTTGGGATGGGGATTGGGGATTTGGGGTCTGGGGGATTTGGGATGGGGGATTGAGGATTTGGGGTCTGGGGGATTTGGGATGGGGAATTGGGGGTTTGTGATGGGAATTTGGGATTTGGGTCCGGGAATTGGGGATTCGGGGTTTTGGGATGGGGAACTGGGGATTCGGGGGTTTGGGAACTGAGGATTTGGGGGTTGGGGGATTTGGGATGGGGAATTGGGGATTTGGGGTTTTGGGATGGGGAAGTGGGGATTCGGGGTTTTGGGAATTGAGGATTTGAGGGTTTGGGATGGAGAACTGGGGATGTGGAATTTGGGGACAGGGAATTGGGGAATTGGGGATTTGGGGTGGGCAATAGGGGATTTGGGATGGGGAACTGGGGATTTGGAATTGGGAATTGCGGATTTGAAGTTTTGGGATGGAGAACTGGGGATTTGGAATTTTGGGACAGGGAATTTGGGATTTGGGGATTTGGGATGGGGAACTGGAGATTTGGGATCAGGAATTTAGGATTTGGGCTTCGGGGGATTTGGGATGGGGATTTGGGGCTTTGGGATGGGGAACTGGGGCTTTGGGATGGGGAACTGGGGATTTGAAGCTTTGGGATGAGGAACTGGGGCTTTGGGATGGGGATTTTCCAGAAGGGAGATGGGGGAAGCAGGGTTCCGCGGTGCAGGGAACAAACCGCTCCCAAATCCCGCTGATTTCTCCCTCTTTTCCTCTTTTTCCCCGCTCCAGGTCGGACAAAACCCTCCAGGACATCGTGTACAAGCTGGTCCCGGGGCTTTTCAAAGGTGCAGCTGATGGATGGGGAGAATTCGGGAGTTTTGGGGTGTTTTTAACTCACTCCCACCCCCCGAAACCTTTTCCCTGGATTTCCCATTCCCACGGGACAGGAGGACACACGGACACGGGGCCCATCCCGCGATTTGGGAAAAACCGGGAGCAGGAGCCGTGGATTTGCTCCCTGAGCTCCTCGGGACGGGGAAAAAGTGCGGGATTTGAGGTGTGGGAAGAGCTGAGCCACCAAAAAACCTCAGGATTGGCCGCCGCTCCGGGATTTATGGAACTGCTCCTGCTGGAGCTCCCACGGGAATTCCCTGGGCATTCCGGGGTGTCCCCCGTCCCCCCTTTGGGGTGTCCCCCTGTGCTGTCACCTCCCCCGGCTGTGGCACTGTCCCCCCTCACGTCCCTGTCGCTGTCCCCGCAGATGAGATGAAGAGACGGCGCGACTTCTACGCCACCTACCCGGTGGCCGAGGGTGAGTGTCACAGTGTCACTGTCAGTGTCACAGTGTCACTGTCAGTGTCACAGGGTGAGTGTCAGTGTCACAGGGTCAGTGTCACAGAGTCAGTGTCACAGAGTGAGTGTCCCAATGTCACTGTCAGTGTCACAGGGTGAGTGTCAGTGTCACAGGGTCAGTGTCCTAATGTCACTGTCAGTGTCACAGGGTCACAATATCACAGTGTCAGTGTCACAGGGTCAGTGTCACATGGTCAGTGTCACTGTCAGTGTCAGTGTCACAGAGTCAGTGTCACAGAGTCACTGTCAGTGTCACAGGGTGAGTGTCACAGTGTCACAGGGTCACAGGGTCACTGTCAGTGTCAGTGTCACAGAGTCAGTGTCACAATGTCACAGTGTCAGTGTCACAGTGTCAGTGTCACAGAGTCACTGTCAGTGTCACAGGGTCACAATATCACAGTGTCAGTGTCACAGTGTCACAGAGTCACTGTCAGTGTCACAGGGTGAGTGTCACAGTGTCACAGTATCACAGGGTCACTGTCAGTGTCAGTGTCACAGAGTCAGTGTCACAATGTCACAGTGTTACAGTCAGTGTCAGTGTCACAGAGTCAGTGTCCCAATGTCACAGAGTCAGTGTCACAGGGTCACTGTCAGTGTCACAGGGTCAGTGTCACAGTGCCACAGTGTCACTGTCAGTGTCAGTGTCACAGAGTCAGTGTCACAATGTCACTGTCAGTGTCACAGGGTCAGTGTCACAGTGTCACAATGTCACAGTGTCAGTGTCACAATGTCACTGTCAGTGTCACAGGGTCATCAGTGTCACAGGGTCGTCAGTGTCACAGAGTCAGTGTCACAGAGTCAGTGTCACAATGTCACTGTCAGTGTCACAGGGTCACAATATCACAGTGTCAGTGTCACAGAGTCAGTGTCACAGGGTCATTGTCAGTGTCACAGGGTCAGTGTCACAGTGTCAGTGTCACAGGGTCACAATGTCACTGTCAGTGTCACAGGGTCAGTGTCACAGAGTCAGTGTCACAATGTCACAGTGTTACTGTCAGTGTCAGTGTCACAGTGTCAGGGTCACAGAGTCAGTGTCACAGTGTCAGTGTCAGTGTCACAGGGTCACAATATCACAGTGTCAGTGTCACAGGGTCAGTGTCACAGGGTCAGTGTCACAGGGTCACTGTCAGTGTCACAGGGTCAGTGTCACAATTTCAGTGTCAGTGTCACGGGGTCAGTGTCACAGGGTCAGTGTCACAGGGTCAGTGTCACAATATCACAGTGTCAGTGTCACAATGTCACTGTCAGTGTCACAGTGTCAGTGTCACAATGTCACAGTGTTACTGTCAGTGTCAGTGTCACAATTTCAGTGTCAGTGTCACAGGGTCACAATATCACAGTGTCAGTGTCACAATGTCATTGTCATTGTCACAGGGTCATTGTCACAGGGTCACTGTCACAATGTCATTGTCAGTGTCAGTGTCACAGTGTCAGTGTCACAGGGTCAGTGTCATAGGGTCAGTGTCACAATGTCACAGTGTTACTGTCAGTGTCAGTGTCAGTGTCACAGTGTCACAATGTCACAGTGTCAGTGTCACAGTGTCGGTGTCAGTGTCACCGTGTCAGTGTCACAGTGTCACCATGTCAATGTCAGTGTCACAGTGTCACCATGTCACAGTATCATAATGTCACTGTGTCAATGTCACAGTGCCAGAATCACAATGTCCCAATGTCCCAATGTTCTGGTGTCCCAGTGTCAATGTCACCGTGTCACAGTGTCACAGGGTCAGTGTCCCAGTGTCCCAGTGTCACCGTGTCACCCTGTCACAGTGTCACTGTCACAGTGTCACAATGTCATTGTCACAGTGTCTGTCCCAGTATCACAGTGCCAGTGTCACAGTGTCACTGTCTCAGTGTCCCAGTGTCAGTGTCACTGTCACAGTGTCACTGTCAAGGTGTCTGTCACAGTGTCAGTGTCCCAGTGTCACAATGTCCCAGTGTCACAATGTCCCAGTGTCACAGTGTCATTGTCACTGTCCCAGTGTCCCAGTGTCAGTGTCCCAGTGTCAGTGTCCCAGTGTCACCGTGTCACAGTGTCACTGTCCCAGTGTCACAGTGTCAGTGTCACAGGGTCAGTCTCACAGGGTCAGTGTCCCAGTGTCACCATGTCACAGTGTCACTGTCCTGATGTCCCAGTGTCACAATGTCCCAGTATCACAGTGTCATTGTCACAGTCCCAGTGTCCCAGTGTCAGTGTCCCAGGTTCAGTGTCCCAGTGTCAGTGTCACAGGGTCATTGTCACTGTCCCAGTGTCCCAGTGTCAGTGTCCCAGTGTCAATGTCACCATGTCCCAGTGTCACAGGGTCATTGTCACTGTCCCAGTGTCCCAGTGTCAGTGTCCCAGTGTCAATGTCACCATGTCCCAGTGTCACAGGGTCATTGTCACTGTCCCAGTGTCCCAGTGTCAATGTCCCAGTGTCAATGTCACCATGTCCCAGTGTCCCAGTGTCAGTGTCACACTGTCACTGTCCCAGTGTCACAGGGTCATTGTCACTGTCCCAGTGTCCCAGTGTCCGTGTCACCATGTCCCAGTGTCACACCCCAGGTCCCCTCCCTGGCTGTCCCACCCCGGCCCATCCTGTCCCTCTTTCCCGCAGTTCCGAACGGCTCCGGGGAGGAGCGCGGGGAGGTGTTGGAGCAGGAGCAGGAGCAGGAGCAGGAGCAGGAGCAGGAGCAGGAGCAGGAGCAGGGGCCGCTGCCGGACGAGGGGATCGTCAGCCTGTCCATCGAGTTCCACCCGGGCTCCAGGTACCGCTCCGGGGTGCCCCGAGCCTCTCCCGGTTCTGGGCTCGGGAAGGAATTCCTGCTCTTTTCCCACTCTGAGCTCCTGGAATGCTGGAATGGTGTGGGTTGGAGGGGACCTTAAAGGTGTCACCTGATCCCACCTTCCCTGCGAGGCAGCGGCAGCTGAGAGCCAGGGGTGCTGGAGGGGACGGAGGAGCACCCAAACCCCTGGTCCCATCCTGAATCCCGGCCCTGTGCTCCCTGATCCCAGGGTGATCCCTGATCCATCCCAGCAGTGCGATCCCTGATCCCAGTGTGATCCCTGATCCATCCCAGCAGTGCGATCCCTGATCCCAGTGTGATCCCTGACCCATCCCAGCAGAGTAATCCCTGATCCCAGTGTGATCCCCAATCCATCCCAGTGTGATTCCTGATCCCAGTGTGATCCCTGATCCATCCCAGTGTGATTCCTGATCCCAGTGTGATCCCTGATCCATCCCAGCAGAGTGATCCCTGATCCCTGATCCCAGCCCTGTGATCCCTGATCCCAGTGTGATCCCCAATCCATCCCAGCAGAGTGATCCCTGATCCCGGATCCCAGTGTGATCCCCGATCCCAGTGTGATCCCTGAGTCCCTGCTGCTGGTGGTGTCCTCAGGGATGTCCCTGGCACCTGGAGCAGCATTCCAGAGGGATCCGGCGGCTGCAGAGCCCTGGGAATGCCCATGGATGTGCCAGGGGTGCAGCCCTGGGTGTCCCCCCTCTGCAGCCCCTCCAGGGACGGCCCTAGCGGGGCTTTTTTCCCCTTTTCCACCTTTTCCGTCCCCACATTCCCTGTCCTGTGTTCTGCCCTCAGGGAGGACCAGAAAGGCCCTGTGGAGAACGGGGACCTGGACAGGGACAAGGTGAGGGCGGTGGTGGCACCGTGGTGGCACCGTGGTGGCACGGAGCCCTCGGTGCCCAGCTGCCACGGGGGATCCTGGGGCATCGGGGGGACAAGGGGACACCCCAAATCCCGGGACATCCCAAACCCCGGGACACCCCAAACCCTGCTCGGGGAGGAGGGATCTGCCTCAGGGGGGTCCTGGGGTGTGGAGGGCACAGGGGGACACCCCAAATTCCTGCTCAGTGGGGTGGGAGCTGCCTCGGGGGGCGTGGGGGGCACAGGGGGACACCCCAAACCCCGGGACACCCCAAACCCGGGACACCCCAAACCCCAGGACTCCCCAAACCACGCTCAGGGTGGGAGCTGCCTCGGGGGCTGCTGGGGCATGGAGGGGACAGGGGGACACCCCAAACACCACTCAGGGAGGTCTGAGCTGCCTCGGGTGACGTGGGGGGCACAGGGGGACACCCCAAACCCGGGACACCCCAAACCCCACTCGGGGAGGTGAGAACTGCCTCGGGGGGTTCTGGGGGGCACAGGGGGACACCCCAAACCTGGGACATCCCAAACGCCATTCAGGGTGGTCGGAGCTGCCTCGGGGGGTTCTGGGGGGCACGGGGGGGCACCCCAAACCCGGGACATCCCAAACGCTATTCAGGGAGGTCGGAGCTGCCTCGGGGGGCAGGGGGGGCAGGGGTGGACACCCCAAACCCGGAACACCCCAAACCTGGGACACCCCAAACCCGGAACACCCCAAACCCGGAACACCCCAAACCCGGGACACCCCAAACCCAGGACACTCCAAACCCGGAACACCCCAAACCCGGAACACCCCAAACCTGGGACACCCCAAACCCGGAACACCCCAAAACCGGAACACCCCAAACCTGGGACACCCCAAACCCGGAACACCCCAAACCCGGCACACCCCAAACCCGGAACACCCCAAAACCGGAACACCCCAAACCTGGGACACCCCAAACCCGGGACACCCCAAACCCGGAACACCCCAAACCCGGGACACCCCAAACCCGGGACACCCCAAACCCGGAACACTCCAAAACCGGAACACCCCAAACCTGGGACACCCCAAACGCCGGGACACCCCAAACCCGGAACACCCCAAACCCGGGACACCCCAAACCCCGCTCGCGGTGGGAGCTGCCCCAGCCCGGTCTCTGCCCCCCCAGAGCCCCGGGCTGCGGTTCCTGCGCTGCCCCGCGGCCATGACCGTGATGCACCTGGCCAAGTTCCTGCGCAACAAGATGGATGTGCCCAGCAAGTACAAGGTCAGGGATGCCCGGGAATGCCCGGGAATGCTCAGGGGGCACCTTGGGGTGCCCGGTGCTGTCACTGCCCGCGTTTGCCGTGCTCTGCTCAGCTCGCAGGGGCCGTTTTGCCCGTCCCGTGTTGCATCCCCGCCGTGCTCTGCTGTTCCCGAATATCCCTGCCCTGCCTCTCCCGAATATCCCTGCCCTGCCTCTCCCGAATATCCCTGCTCTGCCGTCCGTTCCCTGGGGCAGGATTCTTCCTTTTGCCGTGGTGGGATCCATCTTTTTCCTGTGGCAGGATCCATCATTTCTCTGGATCAGTATCCATCCTTTCCCTGGCTCTGTCTCCACCCTTTTCCCATGGCGGGATCCCTCCTTCCTCTCCTCCAGGATCCATCGTTTTCCCGATGCAGTATCCATCTCTTCCCTGGGGCGGTCTCCATCCTTTTCCCATGTCAGGATCCCTCCTTTCCCTGGATCTGTCTCCATCCTTTCCCTGGCTCTGTCTCCATCCTTTCCCTGTGATAGATCCCGTCCTTTCCCTGGATCAGTCTCCGTCCTTTCCCTGGGTCTGGATCCACCCTTTCCCTGGAGCAGGATCCACCCTTTCCCTGGCTCTGTCTCCATCCTTTCCCTGGGTCTGGATCCATCCTTTCCCTGGGTCTGGATCCATCCTTTCCCTGGGTCTGGATCCATTCTTTTCCCGTGGCATTATCCATCCTTTCCCTGGGTCAGTCTCCATCCTTTCCCTGGGTCTGGATCCATTCTTTTCCCGTGGCATTATCCATCCTTTCCCTGGGTCAGTCTCCACCCTTTCCCTGGAGCAGGATCCATCCTTTCCCTGGGTCTGGATCCATTCTTTTCCCGCGGCATTATCCATCCTTTCCCTGGCTCTGTCTCCATCCTTTCCCTGTGATAGAACCCATCCTTTCCCTGGATCAGTCTCCGTCCTTTCCCTGGCTCTGTCTCCATCCTTTCCCTGGGTCTGGATCCACCCTTTCCCTGGAGCAGGATCCACCCTTTCCCTGGCTCTGTCTCCATCCTTTCCCTGGGTCTGGATCCACCCTTTCCCTGGGTCTGGATCCATTCTTTTCCCGTGGCATTATCCATCCTTTCCCTGGATCAGTCTCCATCCTTTCCCTGGGTCAGTCTCCACCCTTTCCCTGGAGCAGAATCCACCCTCTCCCTGGGTCTGGATGCATTCTTTTCCCCGCGGCACTATCCATCCTTTCCCTGGATCAGTTTCCATCCTTTCCCTGTGATAGAACCCATCCTTTCCCATGATCAGTCTCCATCCTTTCCCTGGCTCTGTCTCCATCCTTTCCCTGGAGCAGGATCCATCCTTTCCCTGGATCAGTCTCCATCCTTTCCCTGGATCAGTCTCCATCCTTTTCCTGGCTCTGTCTCCACCCTTTTCCCATGGCCGGACCCCTCCTTTCCCTGCTCCAGGTGGAGGTGCTGTACGAGGACGAGCCCCTGAAGGAATATTACACCCTGATGGACATCGCCTACATCTACCCCTGGAGGAGGGTGAGGGAAATGGAGAAAACCGGGAATATCTGTCCTGGGAAAAACCGGGAGTATCTGTCCTGGGGGAAAAAAAAACCTGGGAAAATCGGGAATATCTGTCCTGGGGGGAAAAAAAATGGGAAAATCTGAAACTGGGAAAATCTGTCCTGGGGGAGCCTTTCAGACAAGAAATCCCGGCGGGATTTTCCTGCCAGGGGCGTTTTGCTCCGGGTGGGAATTTTGGGTTTCCCGGGAGGATTTTCCTGCCAAGGGGAGGGGGGCGGCCTTTGCTCCGCGTGGGATTTTCGGGTGCCCCCGCGGTGTCGCCGCGCGGTGCCAGCCGTGCCCTGTGTCCCCAGAGCGGTCCCTTGGCACTCAAGTACCGCGTCCAGCCCGCCTGCAAGCGCCTCAAGCTGTGCCCGGCGGTGCCCTCCGAGGGCACCAACACGAGCGGCGCGTCCGAGTGCGAGTCCGGCAGCGACAAAGCGCAGAGCCCCGGGCTGGCCGTGCCCGCCGCCGCCGCCGCCGTGCCCAGCCCGGCCCTGCCCAGCCCCGCCGCCCCCGGGCACGGCTCGCCCGGCCCCGCGCTCAACGGCTCGGCCTCGAACTGTCACCCGCTGCCACCCGGCCGGGGCCGCAAAGCGACTCTGAACGGCAGCGCCGGCTCGGCCCTGACCTAAAACCCTCCGGGGATTCCTAAAAAAAAAAAAAAAAAACCCTCCAGGGACCGCTAGAATCCCTCCGGGCACTCCTGAAATCCCTCCAGGGGTTCCTGAAAATCGTCGAGAGAGACCGCTAAAATCCCTCCAGGGACTCCTGAAACCCCTCCAGTGGTTCCTAAAAAAAACCCTCCAGGGACCGCTAGAATCCCTCCGGGCACTCCTGAAATCCCTCCAGGGGTTCCTGAAAATCGTCGAGAGAGACCGATAAAATCCCTCCAGGGACTCCTGAAACCCCTCCAGTGGTTCCTAAAAACTCTCCAGGGGTTCCTGGAAATCCTCAAGAGACTGCTAAAATCCCTCCAGGGACTCCTGAAAACTCTCCAGGGACTTCTAAAAACCCTCCAGGAACTGCAAAAAACTCTCCAGGGAGTCCTAAAACCGCTCCAGGGAGTCCTAAAACCGCTCCAGAGACTCCTAAAAGACCCTCCAGGGATTCCTGAAACCCTCTAGGGATTGCCAAAATCCCTCCAAGGACTCCCAAAACCCCTCGAGGGATTCCTAAAACCGCTGCGGGGATTCCTAAAACCCCTCCAGGAATTCCTAAAGCCGCTCCAGGAATTCCTAAAGCCGCTCCCCGGGCTGGGATTTCTCTGGAGATGTTCCCTGCAGACCTCTATAAATATCTATCTGTACATAGGGAGAGAGAGAGAGAGAAGAGTTCTACGGACTTATTTTCTAATTTAAAACGCAAAGAAGACACAGAAATGGCGCTGGATATTTTTAAATGTTTGAGTTTTGGGGTTTTTGGGGTTGGTTTGGAGGTTTGGGTTTGGTTTGTGGAAGCTGCATGTTCCCCCCCCCCCGCCGCGGCCCCGGAGCTGCCACATTCCCACATTCCCGGTTTTCTCCGAGGTTTTTCCCTCTCCTCCTCCTCCTCCTCCTCCCTCTCCGCCCGGGGCCGTGGCCGCACAGGTAAGGGCCGAGCACAGGTAAGGGCCAAGCACAGAACCCAAAACCCCCCAAAATTCCCCCTCAGCCTTGCCCTGCTCTGCTGCTGGTTTTTATTTTCACTTTTTAGGGTTTTTTTTTTTGGGTTCATTTGAGGGTTTCACACACCATCAGCTCCAGGTGCTCCTGGATCCCATCCCGGGCGTATTTTGGGGGAATTTCTTTGCTTTCCCTGCGGGTTCTGGCCGCACTTTCAGACAAAGCCTCGCCCAGACTCTGCCCTTCTGCACCGTAAGTTCATTTTTTGGGGTGTTTTCCTCCAGTTTAACCATTTCTGCTTCAGCTTGGTGGTGGCAGCACAAATCCCTCGCCACTCCCCCGGAATATTCCTCTTCCCTGACAGCTCCAGGGAAATTGGGGGGCACCCAAATGGTTGGGATGTGTGAAATCCATGGAGCTTCCCACGTTCCCGAGCGTTTCTTTTCGGTGTCTCCCCCCTCGCCGCCCTTCCCAGCCTCTCCTCCCGCCCTCACTTTGGGGTTTTTAATAAAAGAAAATGCCGGGGAAAAAAATCCGATTTCAGTGCCTTTAGCCAGGAGGCTCCGGCGAGGGGCGAGCGTGGGAAGGTGCCGGTGTTTCCCGAGGGAAAGGGACAGAATTCCTACGTGGAATTTTGGAAAGCGCACGAGCCCCAGGAGAGGCGGATCCCGGGGATTTTTCCTCTCCTGCTCTCGCTGGGGAAAGGGACGGAGGAAGGAAACAAAATTAGGAAGTGCCTGCTGCGACCAAAGGGAATAGTGTGGGAATGGTGCGGGAATGGGGCAAAAAAGGGCACGGGAAGGGCACAGGAATGGCACGGGAATGGTGCGGGTATGGCGCCGGAATGGTGCAGGAATGGTGCGGGAATGGCATGGGAAGGGCACGGGAATGGTGCGGGAATGGTGTGGGAATGGTGCGGGAATGGCACGGGAGAACCAAAGGGAATGGCGCGGGAATGGCACAGGAATGGTGCGGGAATGGCACGGGAATGGTGCGGGAATGGCACGGGAATGGTGCGGGAATGGCACGGGAAGGGCACGGGAGTGGCACGGGAAGGGCACGGGAGTGGCACGGGAATGGTGGGGGAATGGCACGGGAAGGGCACAGGAAGGGCACGGGAATGGCACGGGAACGGCGCGGGAATGGTGCAGGAACGGTGCGGGAATGGCGCGGGAATGGTGCGGGAATGGCACAGGAATGGCACCGGAATGGCACGGAAATGGTGCAGGAATGGCACGGGAATGGTGCGGGAATGGCACAGGAAGGGCACGGGAATGGCACGGGAAGGGCAGGGACATCTCCCGGCTCCGCAGGGCAGGACACGCGCGGGGTCGGCGTTGTGGTTTTTATTTGGGAATCGTTTTTTTGGGAGTGCCGCACCCCCAGCCGGCCACAGCACAGCCCCCGGGGGTCCCACGGGGCCACCCCTGTCCCCACCCCTGTCCCCACCCCCGGGCTGGGGCTGGCTCGGGAGCCCCGGGGCTGTTGCGGGCTCCGTTTGTGTCACATTTTCTCCCTTTAAATAGCCTGGGGTTCGGGGGGCTCTGCCCGGCCTGGGGGGCACTGCCCGGCCCCGGGGGGCTCTTCCCGGCCCGGGGGGCTCTTCCCGGCCCCTGGGGACACTGCCCGGCCCCTGGGGTCACTGCCCGGCCCCGGGGGGCACTGCCCGGCCCCGGGGGGCTCTTCCCGGCCCCGGGGGGCTCTTCCCGGTCCCGGGGGGCACTGCCCGGCCCCGGGGGGCTCTTCCCGGCCCCTGGGGGCACTGCCCGGCCCCGGGGGGCTCTTCCCGGCCCCTGGGGGCACTGCCCGGCCCCGGGGGGCTCTTCCCGGCCCCTGGGGACACTGCCCGGCCCCTGGGGACACTGCCCGGCCCCGGGGGTCACTGCCCGGCCCCTGGGGGCTCTGCCCGGCCCCTGGGGACACTGCCCGGCCCCTGGGGACACTGCCCGGCCCCTGGGGGCTCTGCCCGGCCCCTGGGTGGGGTGTGCTTTGGGTTTGGGCTCGCGGCTGCTTTGGTTTGGGGTTTCCCACTCCGGTACAACCCCAAACTGCTCCGTGCTCGCCTCCTGTTTAATGTCCCGGACACGACCCCGGGGTCCCGTCCTTGGTTAACCCTTTGTACAACTCGGGTCCGGCTTTGGCAATGGAATAAACGCTGCGGACCAGCCCTGATGCTCCGGCCGGGCAGGGGCCGCTGGCCAGAGCCTCCTGCCCGAACCCCACAGAGCCTCCATCCCAAATGGCACAGACCCCTCCTGCCCAAATCCCATTGGCCTCTCCTGCCTGAATCCCACAGAACTCTCCAGCCCAAATCCCACAGATCCCTCCAGCCCAAATCCCACAGATCCACCTCTCCATCCTAAATCCTACAGGTCCCTCTATCCCATGCATGGGTCACTCCCTCCCAAATCTCATGGGTTCCTCTATCCCACATCCCACAAGTCCCTTTGTCCTGCATCCCACCGGCCCCTCCATCCCAAACCCCAAAAGTGCCCCCATCCCAAACCCTACAATTTCCCCCATCCCAAACCCCACAAGTGCCCCCATCCCAGACCCCACAAGTGCCCCCATCCCAGACCCCACAAGTGCCTCCATCCCAAACCCTACAATTTCCCCCATCCCAAACCCCACAAGTGCCCCCATCCCAAACCCCACAAGTGCCTCCATCCCAAACCCTACAATTTCCCCCATCCCAAACCCCACAGGTGCCCCCATCCCAGGGGCACTCACACCCCCAGCAGCCCCAGCCCCCTCCCGCCAATCCCACTGTCCAGAGGATGATTTGGGGGCAGAACCCAAATCCCCGCCCCACAGCGGGGGGGCCGCTTTGCTGCTTCGGCGGCGGCTCCCAGCGCTCCGTAATTAGGATTTAATTGGGGTGGGAGCCTCTCCTCTCCCCACTGCGGCCATCCCGAGGTCGGGATGGGAATCCCGGTGCTTCCGATCTCCCGCGGGCTCCGGTCAGGCCCGGGGGGGCAGCGGGGCCGCCTGCACCGCGTCCCCTTTGTGGGAGCCGTCGCAGTACGGGGGGGTCCGGGTTTGTTTGCAGCCGCAGAGCCACGCGGGGCCGTCCTCGGTGGGGGTGAAGCGCAGCGGGGACAGCCCCGGGGCCTCCTTCTTGTGGGCACCGTCACAGAAGGGCTGGAAACAAACCGGGATGGGGTCACGGGAGGGTTTGAGGGGTGCCCGGCTGATCCCCCGGGGCCACCGCGATCCCTCCGCCCCATCCCATTCCCGGGCAGCGCATCCCTCGGGAACTGGAGCGCCCGGGAGGGCGAAAACCTCAAAAATGCCTCAAAAACTCTCGCTCCGGGACTGGGGGGATCCACGTGGGGATGGTCCTGGCCTGACCCCACCGGCATCCGCGCAATCCCAATTTAGGGGGGTGGCGGGTCCCCGGGAGCCTCCAGACCCCCTCGGTGCCCCCGGAGCCCCTCCAGACCCCCCCTCCCCCCCGGGTCCCGAAGCCCCCCGGCCACTCCGGAGGTTCCCAGCCCCGGAGGCCCCTGGACCCCCCCGGGAGCCACCGCGGAGTCCCCAACCCAGGAACCCCCGGGACCTCCTGGAGCCCCCCGGCCCGACCTGGCGCTTGCTGTGCCCGCAGGAGCACCAGCCGTAGGTCTTCCCCGCCTTCAGCTCCACCGGGAACGGCTCCTTGGCGGCGATCACCGGCTGCGGCGGGGCGGCGGAGCAGAGCGACCGGACCCGCGCCCCCCCCGAGGGGTCCCGGCACCGGCGGCCGCCCCCCGCCGCCCTCATCAGTGCCACGAGCGCGGCCGGTTTTAGCCGCAGCATGGGCCCGGTGCCGCTCCCGGTGCCGCTCCCGGTGACCTTCCCGGCACCGGCGGCTCCTCCTCCCGGCGCCGGAAGAGCCGGGGCTGGCGGGCTCGGCGGGAGCGCGGATGCTCCGTGCGGGGAGGTTCCCCCGCGCACCGGGCCGGTCGAGGCTGGGGCCGGGGCCGGTGCTCGGTCCCGCTGCCGCTCCTGGCTCGTGGTCCCGGTGCTCGGTCCCGCTGCCGCCCCCGTCATCCGCTGCCGGTGCTGGTCCCGGTCCCGCTGCTCGATCTCAGTTCGGGGCCCCGGTGTCGGTGCCGGTTCTCGATCCCGCTCCCGGTCACGATGCCCCATCCCACCGCACGGTCCCGGTGCCCAGTCCCATCTCAGTGCCCGATTCTGGTGTCACTCCCGGATCCTGTTACGCCGTCCCTGTGCCCATTCTCGGTGCCCGATCCCAGCGCTCAGTCCCGGTGTTGCTCCCGGTGCCCGATCCTGTTACGTGCTCCCAATGCCCAATCCCGGTCCCAATGCCCAATCCCGGTCCCAGTGCCCAGTCCCGGTCCCAATGCCCAATCCCGGTCCCAATGCCCAGTCCCGGTCCCAATGCCCAATCCCGGTCCCAATGCCCAGTCCCGGTCCCAGTGCCCAATCCCAGTCACAACGCCCAGTCCCGGTCCCAATGCCCAGTCCCGGTCCCAATGCCCAATCCCAGTCTCAGTGCCCAGTCCCGGTCCCAATGCCCAGTCCTGGTCCCAGTGCCCAATCCCGGTCACAACGCCCAGTCCCGGTCCCAGTGCCCAATCCCGATCCCAGTGCCCAGTCCCGGTCCCAATGCCCAATCCCGGTCCCAGTGCCCAGTCCCGGTCCCAATGCCCAGTCCCGGTCCCAGTGCCCAATCCCGGTCCCAGTGCCCAGTCCTGGTCCCAATGCCCAATCCCGATCCCAGTGCCCAGTCCCGGTCCCAGTGCCCAATCCTGGTCCCAGTGTCCAGTCCCGGTCCCAATGCCCAATCCTGGTCCCAGTGCCCAGTTCCGGTCCCAGTGCCCAGTCCCGGTCCCAATGCCCAGTCCCAGTGCCCAGTCCCGGTCCCAATGCCCAATCCCGGTCTCAGTGCCCAATCCCGATCCCAGTGCCCGGTTCCGGTCCCAGTGCCCAATCCTGGTCCCAGTGCCCAGTCCCGGTCCCAATGCCCAATCCCGGTCCCAATGCCCAGTTCCGGTCCCAGTGCCCAGTCCCGGTCCCAATGCCCAATCCCGGTCCCAGTGCCCAATCCCGATCCCAGTGCCCGGTTCCGGTCCCAGTGCCCAATCCCCGTCCCAATGCCCAGTCCCGGTCCCAGTGCCCAATCCCGGTCCCAGTGCCCAATCCCGGTGCCCACTCCCACTGCCCGATCCCAATCCCAGTTCCGATCCCGCTTCCAGTCCCTTTCCCGGGTAGCACACCTGCCTCGGGAGCACTTCCTCCTCCCCCCTCCTCCGTGCCTCAGTTTCCCCCTGGAGCCCCCGAGCCGCAGCCTCGGCCCCGCTGCTGCCCAGGGAACACCGTGGGAATTCCTGGAATCCTGGTGTGGGAGCGGCTTTTCCCAACAGCCGGACACGGCTCCAGACCCGATTTTGGGTAGGAAAGGGGCCAAAGCAGAGGCAGCACAAGCCCGTGGATTCGGGGCTTCCAAGGAATAAATCCCTGGGAGAGAAGAGGATTCAGGACCTGGCTAGAAGGGCAGCAAGAGGATTTGGGATTTAATGGGGGCTGTCACTGGGGGTTTTTTGGGGGAAAAATCCTCCTTTTCCCACTCATTCCCACGCTGAGAACCTCCAGGACCTCGCTCCTACATCCAAGACCATCCCTGGCTTGGGATGCTGCCTCACATTCCAGGACCTGGCAGGGAATTCCCATTCCCACTTCAATTTGCCCCGCTGCGCTTTATTAAACAACTCCTCGCTCTTCATATTAACATTAATATTATTTATTATAATAAAGACCAATCAAGCAGCGTGAAAAAAATAGATCTTAGCTACATTACCTGAAATTGCCAAAAATATACACATTTGTCTCTTTCATTTCATAATAATAAAAAAACAACAACAACAACAACAACAAAAAACCCCCAAAACCAATCCCGAAATGAAATAAAATGAAACGAAACGAAACGAAACGAAACGAAACGAAATGAAATGAAATAAAATGAAATGAAATGAAATGAAATAAAATAAAATAAAATAAAATAAAATAAAATAAAAGGACACATGCAACGATCCTAAATGAGACATCAGCATCAAAACGGGTAAAGAAATGTACCCCAGTGCAACTGAAACACGGATCATCTTTAGCTTTTCCCTGCTATCCCTGGGGTTTTTTTTTCCCACAGGGATTCACCTGGAGACCTCCCCCTCCTCACTGCCAAAGGGACCTTTGGCTCTGGGACAGCCGGAGGTGACAATTCCCAGGATTTGGGAACCTTTGGAAGGTTGGACACAGGGAGATGCGTAAGTGCTTTCTGTCTCTGATCCCCCTCGTTCCCTCATCCCGCTCTGATCCCGGAATTCCCGGAGAGCCGGAGGGGTCCAGCTCCGGCTGCGGCCACCTCCAACCCTCGGGGATGCTGCCCAGCCCAGCTCCTCCTGGTTTTAACCTGGTTTTGCCTAAAAAAACCCCCAATTCCCAGATTTCCTACCTCTTCCAAAGCCTGGGCTCCCAAACATTCCCGCAGGAGCCCATTCCAGCCCCTCCAGCCTCTGGATTCCCCCTTAAGTGCCTCTGGATTGCCCCCTAAGTGCCTCTCGCTGACCCCAAAGTGCCTCTCACTGACCCCTTGTGTGTCCTGGGCTTGTCCAGGGATTTGGGCACCAACCCCAAACTGGGGCCGATGCCAGCATGGATTTGTGTGTCCTGGGGGGGATCAATTCCCTGCACACGGGATGGATCCCAAAGAGCATTCCCAGCATTCCCAGCATTCCCAGCCCTCTCTCCTCGGCACCGGCGCCTTTCGGATTCCCGGGGCTTGGATTTTGGAAGAATTGGACAATTTGGGCACAACCTCGGGGCCTTTGGGGTTGCAAATGGGGCTGGGGGCTGCGGGCAGCACCGTGGGAATTTGGGATCTTGGAGCAACGCAGGGATTTGGGATCTTAAAGCAACGCAGGGATTTGGGAACTTGGAGCAACGCAGGGATTTGGGAACTTGGAGCAATGCAGGGATTTGGGATTTGCAATAAAGAGTGAAAAATAAAATAAACCCCAGCTCCTGGCCATAAACCCCCCCTGCCCATCCTCGCGCTGGCCCAAACCGGGAATTCGGCTCTTCCCAAATCCCGAGGATCTGCGGGATGGCAGACACAGCCACCACACGCCAACAGGCTGGAGGGCAGCCCCAAAATCCTGATTTTTAGCCCCAGTTTGGGACTAAATTTGCTCTCAGAGTCGCTGCCAAGGCCAAGGTTCCACAGGAGGGAGGGAGGGGGGACCTGGGGTCCCCGTGCCAGGATGGCACCTCTGGGGGTGCCGAGGGAGGGGGAACAACCCAACTCGGGGTCGGAAAAATAAAAATAAAAAGAGCAAAATCCAAAGGAATTTCAAAGTGCAAGAAGGGAATTGTGCCGGAGAGGGTTCGGGGACGGGGATCCCAAAGGATGGGGATTCCCAACGGCTTCCTAACCTCAATAAAACCTTTAGATGGAGAAATCCCATTAAATATTTCATTTCTATTCCCATTTCTGAGCAGCCAGCGGCTCTGCCCAGTTCAGAGCTCCAGGCTGGGAGCACAAAGGGATCGTTTTCCCTCTCTCTTTTTTTTTTGACAACCCTCGTGGTGAGAATCTTGGAAATACCAAATGAACTAAAATTAAATTAAAATGAAAGCAGGAAATTCAGCGGAGGGTTTCGCTTTTCCAGCACGGCCCCACTGCGGATAACGGGAATAGTGCAAAGCGGAGAAGGGCAGTGGGGATGTGCTGAAATCGGCGTTAAGGTCCCAAAATTCGGGATTTGGGGCTCTCCCGAAGGAGTTTCTGTCAGCTGGAGCATTCCAGGAGCTCCGGATTTACCCAGGGATGAGGGAAGGAGGGGCATTGGTGCGTTTGGTGTTGGTGTTCCCCTTCCGGGAGCTGCCTCAACCAACTGTCTGTCCTTCCTTCCTTCCTTCCTTCCTTCCTTCCTTCCATCCATCCATCCCTCCATCCACCCATCCATCCGTCCATCCATCCATCCATCCATCCATCCATCCCTCCATCCATCCATCTATCCATCCATCCCTTCATCCATCCATCCATCCATCCCTCCATGGATCCATCCATCCATCCATCCCTCCATCCATCCATCCATCCATCCATCCATCCCTCCATCCATCCCTCCATCCATCCATCCATCCCTTCATCCATCCATCCATCCATCCATCCATCCATCCATCCATCCATCCATCCATCCA
Organism: Aphelocoma coerulescens; assembly: GCF_041296385.1. NCBI lineage: Eukaryota > Metazoa > Chordata > Aves > Passeriformes > Corvidae > Aphelocoma > Aphelocoma coerulescens. The sequence goes on along the minus strand of NC_091040.1, from coordinate 2,006,934 downwards.
TCCATCCATCCCTCCATCCCTCCATCCATCCATCCATCCATCCATCCATCCCTCCATCCATCCATCCATCCATCCATCCCTCCATCCATCCCAGCTGAGAGGAAGCCAATTCCCGGCGGATGTTCCAGGCTGAAGATGGAATGAAGGTCAAAAGGTGGAGAACGGTGGAAGTTCCGACGTCCAGGCTCGGGATCGTGGTCACTGTCCCATTCCTTGGAAATCCCTTTTCCCAGGACCAGTGGAAGAACGTGGTTTTGTGGGAATGATTTGTGGTGGGCGGGAAATAACTGGAAGCGGATTTGGGATTCTCTTCCCCACCTTTTCATCTCCGAACTCAGGTCCAGGAATCCACTCCCAGGTCCCAAAGCTCCTTCTGACCCTGGATAATCCTGGCCACAGCCTCTTTTCCACGTTGGAATGTCGGCCTTTGGGAATTCCGGGCGGGAAGAGGCGGCACGGAGCGGGAATGTGCTTTCCAGGCGGGAAGGACGGTCCCGCCCCTCCGGCAGCTGGCACAGGTGACAATGGCCTCCCAGGTGGTGCCACCTCCTGCCCACCTCCATCCATCCACCCATCCATCCATCCTCATCCTTCGTGTCCTTCCAGGCTGGATTTGCCTCCAGCTGGGGCAAGGCCCAGTGGGAAAAGCTGGGAAATCGCAGCTCTGGAATTCTTCCGGACGTCCCCACTTGGGGCACGGCCACCACGTCCCTTCTCCGGTGGTGCCACATCCAGGGTCACACCCTGGGGCACTGCCAGGTGCCACCACGTCCCTTCTCCAGCAGTGCCACATCCAGCGCTGCCTTCCAGGTGCCACCACATCCTTCTCCAGCAGTGTCACACCCTGGGGCACTGCCAGGTGCCACCACATCCTTCTCCAGCAGTGCCACATCCAGCGCTGCCTCCCAGGTGCCACCATGTCCCTTCTCCAGGGTCACATCCAGGGGCACTGCCAGGTGCCACCACGTCCTTGCTCAGCGGTGTTACATCCAGGGCCACACCCTGGGGCACTGCCAGGTGCCACCACATCCTTCTCCAGCAGTGCCACATCCAGCGCTGCCTCCCAGGTGCCACCACGTCCCTCCACCAGGGTCACATCCAGGGGCACTGCCAGGTGCCACCACGTCCTTGCCCAGCGGTGTCACATCCAGGGGCACATCCTGGGGAACTGCCAGGTGCCATCTTGTCCTTCTCCAGCAGTGTCACATCCAGCGCTGCCTCCCAGGACACTGCCAGGTGCCACCACGTCCCTTCTCCAGGGTCACACCCTGGGGCACTGCCAGGTGCCACCACATCCTTCTCCAGCAGTGTCACATCCAGGGCCACATCCTGCCTCCCAGGACACTGCCAGGTGCCACCACGTCCATTCTCCGAGGTCACACCCTGGGGCACTGCCAGGTGCCACCATGTCCTTCTCCAGCAGTGCCACATCCGGTGCTGCCTCCCAGGACACTGCGAGGTGCCACCACGTCCTTGCCCAGCAGTGCCACATCCAGCGCTGCCTCCCAGATGCCACCACGTCCCTCCTCCAGGGTCACATCCAGGGGCACTGTCAGGTGCCACCACGTCCTTCTCCAGCAGTGCCACATCCAGGGCCACATCCTGGGGCACTGCCAGGTGCCACCACGTCCTTCTCCAGCAGTGCCACATCCAGCGCTGCCTCCCAGGACATTGCCAGGTGCCACCACGTCCCTTCTCCAGGGTCACACCCTGGGGCACTGCCAGGTGCCACCACGTCCTTCCCCAGGGTTTTGGGGACTCTCTGGTGCCTCGGGTGCTCCCCACGCTTCCGGCAGGGATGAGGCCGGCAGGACCCGCTGGAATTCCCTCCGGCACGTGGAGCAGGGGACAGGTGACCCCTCCACCTCCCCTTCTGGTGGCACCAGAGCTCGGTCACGGCCGCTGCGCCTCCCGAAGCTCCTCCTGGGATGCTCCTCGGGAGCTCCGTGCTCTGGGCTCCGCCGGTGCCGGGATCGGCTGCGGGGAAGCCGCGATCCCCGGGAACGGGAGTTGGCTGCGGGCTCGGGGGGCCAGGGGGGGCTTAGCCCTTGTCCTGTGCCAGGGGAGCCCCCTTGTCACTCAGGGGCTGTGGAAACAAACAGGGACACGGAGGAGACGGGTCAGAGGGGACAGGGATTGGGGACAGGGATTGGGGACAGGGATTGGGGACAGGGATGGGGGACAGGGATGGGGGGAGACAGGAATTGGGGGAGACAGGGTTTGGGGGAGACAGGAATTGGGGACAGGGTTTGGGGGAGACAGGGATTGGGGGACACAGGAATTGGGGGAGACAGGAATTGGGGGAGACAGGGATTGGGGGAGACAGGGACTGGGGGAGACAGGAATTGGGGGAGACAGGAATTGGGGGAGACAGGGATTGGGGGAGACAGGGTTTGGGGGAGACAGGGATTGGGGACAGGGTTTGGGGGAGACAGGGATTGGGGGAGACAGGGTTTGGGGGAGGCAGGGTTTGGGGACAGGGATTGGGGGAGACAGGGATTGGGGACAGGGATTGGGGGAGGCAGGGATTGGGGACAGGGATTGGGGGAGACAGGGTTTGGGGGACACAGGAATTGGGGGAGACAGGGATTGGGGGAGACAGGGTTTGGGGGAGACAGGGTTTGGGGACAGGGATTGGGGGAGACAGGGATTGGGGGAGACAAGGTTTGGGGGAGACAGGGATTGGGGGAGACAGGGTTTGGGGACAGGAATTGGGGGAGACAGGGATTGGGGACAGGGATTGGGGGAGACAGGGTTTGGAGACAGGAATTGGGGGAGGCAGGGATTGGGGGAGACAGGGTTTGGGGGAGACAGGGATTGGGGGAGGCAGGGATTGGGGGAGACAGGGATCCGAACCGCAGGGGGAGAGCCCAGGGCTCTGTTGTGCTGCACCTCCCAGACCCCTCCAAAATCAGGAGCCCCGGGGTTCCCCCTGCCCAGCTCAGGCCTGACCGGCCCCTCATCCCCAGCCTTTGGCTCCTAAATATCTCAAGCCGGGGCTGGACCTTCTGGGGACAGGGACAGGCCAGGGGAGGGTTGGAGAAGGTGGAATTGTCAGCCCCGGGCACTGGTGCTGTTCACAGCCAGCTGAAACCTCTCCCCCTCTGCTGGGTGCTGCAGGATCCCTCCCAAACCCCGGCTGCCACACGGAGTCACCTTGGAGACCATCCCAGGGCTCCAATCACCGCCCGGGACACCTCATCCCATCCCAGTTTTAGGGAAAACAGAGTGGGGACACCTCGGCCCAGCCACGACCCTGCCAGGGCCCTCCTCAGAGGCGGGACCGGGATGTGACACCGGCAAAGCCACGGAGCATCCCGGCTCCATTCCCTGTGTGATCCCCCAAATCAGGGCGGCCCAGGGCTGTCCCCAGGGCTGTTCCCAGGGCTGTTCCCAGGAGTGTCCCCAGGCTGTCCCCAGGAGTGTCCCAGGGCTGTCCCCAGGCTGTCCCCAGGGCTGTAACAAAGCCACGGAGCATCCCGGCTCTACTCCCTGTGTGATCCCCCAAATCAGGGCTGTCCCCAGGCTGTGCCCAGGAGTGTCCCCAGGAGTGTCCCCAGGCTGTCCCCAGGCTGTCCCCGGCTCAGGGCGCTGCCAGCAGCGCACTCACCGTTCCTTTGGGGGTGCTGCCGTCCGCCTGCAGGCTGAGGAAGGGGTTGGGCTGTGCCGCGAGCACGGGCGCCATGGCCGGGCCCGAGCCCAGCAGGCTCCCGGCGGCGCTGAGCGGGGGGGTGGCCTGGGGGGCCACCAGCTGGGTGGCCTGGGGGGCCATCAGCTGCTGCGGGGACAGCGAGGCCAGCAGGGAGCTGCTGCCGGGGGCGGCCGGAGGCGCCGAGGTCATCAGGGCGCTGGGGCTGGAGTGCAGCGGGGCCGAGGTGGCGGCCAGGAGGCCGCTCATGGACAGCTGGGACGAGCCCGACATCTGCAGCCGCTGCAGCTCCCGCTTCTGCTGGATCTGCTGGATCATCTGGAACACCAGCGCCTGCTGCTCCTGCCGGGGAAGGGTCGGGGAGAAGGGGTCAGGGCAGGGAAAACGCGCTCGGGAGGAGGGGGACACCTCGCGTGGGGTCGGGTTGTGCCACGGGAGGTTCACGGTGAGTATTGGGGAAAATGTCACGGCTGGAAGAGGGGATTCGACTGGGACGGGGTGGAGCCGCCGGCCTTGGGAGTGTTCAAGAAGTGACTGAAGGTGTCACTTTGAGTCGGTTTTGATCCAAGATTGGATGTGATCAAAGATCGGACCGGATGATTTTGGGGGTCTTTTCCAACCTCAGTGATTCCATGGCACGCCCTACCCCAGGCGACGCTCCTGGGGACAGGGACAAAGTCCCCTCGACCCCGTTTCTGCAGGGACAGAGAGGAGCAGCAACAGTTAATGAACACACGAGCCGGTGTTCATTAACAGCCCGTGACCTCTCCAACTCCGCTGTTTCCTGACGGGGGATTAGCGACCCTCCCCCCGACACCTGCAGCCACACAAATCCCCCCCGGCAATCCCAATCCATCAACGCAGCGATTTCAAACCTGCGGAATTCACCGTCCTGAATTCCCAAACCGGCTCTGAATTCCTCCCCCAGCCCGTCCTGCTGCCCTCAGGGCGGGTGCAGGTGAGCAGGACCCGGCGGGGAGCAGGCTCGGGGCTCACCTGCATCCCGAGGGACGCCCTGAAATCCGGGAAAAGCGCAGGAATCGCCATGGCAACCATCGACCGAGAGCTGCCATTGTCCTGTCCCCGCGGGGACGCAGCCGATGACACGGTGACATCAGCTGCCGCGCACGGCAGCCCTCGGAAATTCGCTTTTCCCGGGGTATAAAAATAGCCTGACCCAGAAATGCATCCAGAGCAGCCGGCCGGGCTCGGGGCAGATTTACCGGGCACGGCCCAGCCCCGGTGACGGGCGCTGGTGGCACTCCCGTGTCACCCCAGGCAGGGCAGGGACAACGCCGATGTCCCCGCAGGGCCAAGGGCTGTGCTTTGTCACCTCAGGGAGCTGTTTGCCACCTCTCCACCTCCACTCCTGGGACAGCGGGTGCAGGAAGGGAGCCAAGAACCCCGCACCAGCTGCCTGGGCCTTTCCCTGACCCCAAAATCCTCAGCCACCTGCAGAGCCACCCCCCGGCACCTCCAGCTCTCCACGTGGATGTGCCCAGACACGGCTCAGCCGCCCCGGGATTGAAACAACTCGGTGTTTTTATCTCTTTCTAAGCCCCAACACGGAGGTTCTGCCTCTCCCGCGGGCCCGGCACACCTGGGAGCCCGGGGCCAGCCCGGGATCAGGCAGGATTTGCATCCCGGGATGGCTGCGGGAGGCAACGGCTCTCCCGGTTTCACGGAGCTCCCACCTCCTCACCCCCTCAGGGTGTGGGAAACGCAGGTTAAACTTCTTGGTTTTTTCCCTTGGTAGGAAAAGAGCTCAAATCCCCACTCCTCTCCCCGGGAGGTGCCGCACCCCCCCTCTGCCTGAAGCTTTGCTCCTCGTGGCATCCCGAATTTCCAAACCGGCTCTGAATTTCTTTCCCCCGGCCCAGGCTGGGTTCAGCCGGGAAAGGCGCGGGGGGGAATTCGGGGGAAGGAGGGAACCTTAAATTTTCCTCTCCGCTCCGAGTTTTTCCCAAAAACCAGCCCATCCCTTACCGGATTAAGCGGCTGGGAAGTCAGGAGCTGCTGGAGCTGCTGCAGCTGCTGCTCGTGCTGGTGCAGGACGTGCCGCTGCTGCTCCGTCAGGGGACTCAGGCTGGGAATGCTGCGGGAGCGAGCGGCGCAGGGACGGTCAGCGCGGCCGGAATGCGTCCCGCACGCTCAGGGCCGGTCCCTCCCTCCCTCCCGGAGCTAAACTGCGGCTGGAGAGGGCAGGGCCGCCCATCCTCACCTGCTCAGGCTGGTGGAGAGCTGCAGGGCCGGGGGCCCGCTCGCCTGCGTCAGCGCGCTCGGAGGATGGGCGGGCTGGGCTCCGTTCAGGCTCCCCAGGATCCCGTTGAGGGGCATCTGCTGGGCTCCGGCCAGGCTGCCCAGCAGGCCGTCCACCATGGGCACCGCGGAGAGGCTGTGGCCGGCCCCGGAGCCTCCGGCCAGCCCCCCGCCTGCCACCCTGGCCAGGCCGTTCACCTGCTGCGCCCCGGGCAGGGGCAGCGAGGCGGGACTGGGCTGCAGCATGGGCAGGGGCGGGGGGGTGCTGTGGAAGGACAGGGAGGAGCTGCTCCTGCTGGGACACCCTGAGTGAGGGTCCTGGGGGAGAAACGGACACAAGAGCATCGGACTGGGGCGGCTGCCCGAGGGCAGCTCGGCTCCGGGAGCTGGGGGTGGGAAGGGGGGGGGCTCTGGGTGCAGGTGGCTCGAGTGACCCGAGTCAGAGGGGTCGCAGAACTCAGAGGGGTCGCAGAACTCAGGTCCAGCTCTGCTGGATCTCCGGGATCACCCGGAAGCGCTCTCGCCTCGCGCTCCCGCTCTCAGCTACTCTACCCCAGCCCTCGGGCACTGCAGGGAGAACCTGATCTCTGAGCCTGGGCTACCAGGCTTTACGAGCTGGCTACTGAGTCCTGGGGCTACGCTGGCCCCTGCCCGAGGCCCTGCCCGGCCGCTGGTGGCTGCAGAGGCCGCTGTACCTCGGAGGACGTGGAGAGCGAGTTCTCGATGCCGAAGCTGTTCTTGCACGGGGGGCTCTTGCTGATGCTCAGGGAGTCGCTGGTGCAGACTGGGGGGGGACAGGAGCGAGGGTGCAGGGTCAGGGCTGGAGCCCGAGGTGGCCACGGTGACCGCCGGGCTCAGTGGGACAGATCCCCCCTGCTGTGACCCCTCTGCCACCCCCAGGGCACAGGGACACGTCCCCGGGTGCCCTCAGTCCCCCGGTGCCCGCAGCCCCGGGTGCCCTCACCGTTGGCGGGCAGGATGTACTGGGCCTGGCTGCTCGGGCCATTGCTGCTGGTCACCACTGGGAAGGGCACGGACAGCTGGACATTGAGCAGCTGCAGCCGCTCCTTCTTGGCCGTCAGCGTCATGATCTGCTCCTGCAGCCGCTGGTTCTCCTTCTGCAGCGAGTGCAGCGCCTTCAGCATCTCCACAACTGCGGGCGAGCGAAGGAGGACGGGGAAAAAATGGGGGGGGGGGGGGGGAAAAGGGAGGGAAGAGGAAAGGGGCGTCACAGGATCCACAATCAGCGCGGGAGGGACCGGCCCCACAGCGGCACACACCGGGGCTTTGTCCCCCGCGGGCACAATCCCAGCTGGGTCCCAGCCCGAGAGCCCCGGGATGCCCCCGCCGCCCCCCGGCACTCACTGTTCACGCCGGCCTCGCCGTTCCCCTGCTTCTCCAGGAGCTGCTCGATGTTGGGGGTGGCCTGGGGGACATTGTCCAGCTGCGCGCTGCTGCTGCACGACACGGTCTGGTCGAAGAGGGTCGGCAGGCTGCTGATGGGGGACCTGGGGGGGCGAGGGGGGGTCAGGGGAGTCCCTGCTCCGTTCCCTGCCCTGTTCCTGCCCTGTTTCCTGCCCCATTCCCTGCCCCGTTTCCTGCTCCGTTCCTGCTCTGTTCCCTGCCCCATTCCTGCCCCATTCCCTGCCCCGTTCCTGCCCCATTCCTGCTCCGTTCCCTGCCCCATTCCTGCTCCGTTCCTGCCCCGTTCCCAGCTTCGTTCCCGGCTCCGTTCCCTGCCCCATTCCTGCTCCCTTCCCGGCTCCATTCCTGCCCCATTCCTGCTCCGTTCCCTGCTCCGTTCCCTGCTCCGTTCCCTGCTCCATTCCTGCTCCCTTCCTGCCCCATTCCCTGCTCCATTCCCGCTCCATTCCCGGCTCCATTCCCGGCCCCATTTCCTGCCCCATTCCCGGCTCCATTCCCTGCTCCATTCCCGGCTCCATTCCTGCCCTATTCCCCGCCCCATTCCCCACCCCATTCCCTACCCCATACCCGGCTCCGTTCCCTGCCCCATTCCCTGTTCCCACAGCTCCTGGGCCGCAGCAGCTGCAGCCCCGCAGCCTCAGCCTCCTCTGCCCCGCGTTTGTGTTTAGTCCTGGCTCGGGCTGGGAAACCAAACCTGGGTCCTCCCATCCCATCCCATCCCATCCCATCCCATCCCATCCCATCCCATCCCATCCCATCCCATCCCATCCCATCCCATCCCATCCCATCCCATCCCATCCCATCCCATCCCATCCCATCCCAGCCCCACGGAGCAGGGCAGAAGCTGCTCCCGTCCCTCCCAGGCCGTGCCCCAGTCCCCGCGGTGTCCCCGCGCTCCCGGGGACACTCACATGGAGGACAGGCTCTCCTGCGGGGACGTCCCTCGGCAGCCGAAGCCGCAATCCTCCAGGTCCGGCTCTGGCGGGGACAGGGACAGAGGGCCCGGGGTCAGCGGCGCCCGGCGCGGCCGTGCCCGGTGCGTGCCCGGTGCGTGCCCGGTGCGTGCCCGCTGGGTGGGGGCAATCGGGCGGTACCGAGCGGTACCGAGTGGCATCAGCACCGAGCGGTACCAGGGAGCACCGAGTGGCACCGGCACCGAGCGGCACCAGAACCGAGCGGCAGCGGGGAGCACCGAGAGGCACCGAGCGGTACCGGGCGGTACCGGCACCGAGCGGCACCAGAATCGAGGGGCATCGGGGAGCACCGAGAGGCACCGAGCGGTACCGGGAGGCACCAGAACCGAGCGGCATCGGGGAGCACCGAGAGGCACCGAGTGGTACCGGGCGGTACCGGCACCGAGCGGCATCGGGGAGCACCGAGAGGCACCGAGCGGTACCGGGAGGCACCAGAACCGAGCGGCACCAGAACCGAGCGGCAGCGGGGAGCACCGAGAGGCACCGAGCGGTACCGGGCGCTACCGGCACCGAGCGGCACCAGAACCGAGCAGCACCGGGTAGCACCGGGCCGCACCGAACCGCACCAGTACCGAACCTCACCGAGTAGCGCCGAGCGGCACCGAGAGGCCCCGGGCAGCACCGAACGGGACCGGGCAGCACCGAGAGGCCCCGGGCAGCACCGAACGGGACCGGGCAGCACCGAACGGGCCCGGGCAGCACCGAGAGGCCCCGGGCAGCCCCGCACTGAGCAGCGCCAGCCCCGCGCTGCGCAAGGCGGGCCCGCAGGCACCTCCCCCGGGGAGGAGCCGCTGGCACCGCCTGGCACCTCGGCACGGGGCGGTCACCCCGGCAAGGTCACCCGGGCCCGCTCTGGCCCCGCGCCGGGCGAGGAGGAGCTTTGCTCTGCAAAGCCTTCAGCCGGTTCTCCCGGGACGCACAAATCCCGTGCCAGGCCCTGCCCGCGGCCACCGCGCCCTCCCCGGCCCCGGGCGGGTTCCGGTAATCCCGGGGGATCCGGCTGTCACTCTCCGTGGAGTGACAGAACCTTTAAGGTCGCCCAGGATTCAGGATCCTTTTCCCAATCGCAGCCGCGGTTCTTGGAGGTTTCCAGGTGCTGAGCTCCTTCCTAAAGAGCTTAAAGGGAATCATGGAATGGCTCGGGTTGGAAAAGCCCTCCAAGGTCAGCGAGCGCAATCATTAACCCGGCACTGCCGTGTCACCGCTCAGCCGTGTCCCCAAGTGCCACATCCACGCGTTTTCCGAACGCTCCCAGGCATGGGGACTCCAAACCTCCCCGGGCAGCCCCTGCCAGGGCCTGACCACCTTTTCCATGAAGGAATTTTCCCAATATCCAACCCAAACCTCCTCTGGCCCAGCCTGAGGCCGTTCCCTCTCCTCCTGTCCCTGTTCCCTGGGAGAAATCCCGACCCCCCCGCCCCGCTGTCCCCTCCTGTCAGGGAGTTGTGCAGAGCCACAAGGTCCCCCCGGAGCCTCCTTTTCTCCGGGATAAACATTCCCAGCTCCCTCAGCCGCTCCTGGTGCTCCGGCCCCATCCCTGGACACGCTCTGCCCCCTCCATTCCCTTCTTGGGAAGATCCCAAAACCGACCCCAGGATTTGGGGTGAGCCCTCAGCAGTGCCCAGCACAGGGGCAGCAGCGCTTTGGCATCCAGAATGTTCCTCCAGAGCCATCCCTGTGCCCCAGGAAGTCTGGGATGGTGCACATGTGCAGGATATCTCCCATTCCAAGGGTAATCCAGGATAAATCCGATCTTTATCTGCCATTTGCTCCCCTCGCCCTGGGCCCTGACAGATGTTGTGAGTCCAACCCCAGCTGCCTCCCTGCTCCTCCTCTCCTTCCCCGCACATTCCCACGTGCAGGAATCCTGGAAATCTCCTGCAGGGAATGCTGTGATTCCCAGCGGGATGCCCGGAGCGAGGGATTTCCTGCTGCTGCTGGGAACGAGCAAACACAGCTGGGGCTCGGCGGCTCCTCCAGACAGGTCCTGGGGGATCCTTGCTCCAGCATCCCCTTGGGAATGTCCTGCTGGACAGGAATTGTGGCTGGGCCATTCTTCCCGGGAGGGAGAATCCATCTTCCTGGATGTGACCCAGTATGAAACCTTGGAGCAGCTTCCAGGGCCTCAACGGGCTCCAGGAGAGCTGGAAAGGGATTTGGGACAAGGGATGGAGGGACAGGACACAGGGAATGGGTTTAAAATGGGATAGGGCAGGGTTGGATGGGATATGGGAAAGGAATTCCTCCCTGGGAGGGTGGGGAGGGGCTGGGATGGAATTCCCAGAGAAGTTGAGGCTGCCCCTGGATCCCTGGAAGTGTCCAAGGTTGGGTTGGAGCACCCTGGGATAGTGGGAGGTGTCCCTGCCCCTGCATCACCTTGAAGGTCCCTTTCTAACCCAAACCATTCTGTGATCCCACAGAAACATCCCCAGACCCCAAAACCATTCCAGCTTCCAACCAGATAAAAATTCCAGGAATCTTTGGCTTCCTGCCCATTCCCATCCCACCTTTTGCTGCAGGAGCTGCCCAAGGACACGATCCCGGTGTCCGAGGCAGCCCCAGGCCCCACATCCCATCATCCAACACCTCCAGAGCAGGAGATGATGGAGTTATCACCCAGGGACAGCCTTTCCCGAGGCTTGGAGACAACCGGGAATGAGAAATCCATAAATCCATAAATCCATAAATCCATAAATCCATCTGTTCTGTCATCATGAGGATCCCGGACAAGCCGTGGGAGGAAGGATGAGACAGGAGCTCGGATAAGGATCAGAACTCCTGCACTGCCAAAGGGATGAAGCTGAAGGAATAATTCCCTGTTCCCCCAGCTGGAGCCACCTCCTCCAGCACATAAAATATGGGAAAAGCTGGAATATTCTGCAGGGAGAGCGCTGTCTCCATGGGAGCCGCCACTCCTGGGAAAGGGAATCTGGATTAAAGACAAGGTGGGATTGCTTGGAGCTTCCCAGCCGTCCCGTGAATGGTTTGGGATTCAAGGGATCTCCACGTTTTTCAGGGAAAATGACCCCATCTGGGAGGTTTGATGCAGGTTAATGAATCCCTCTGGAAAAAATCCCAAGGGAATTCGGCTGAGCAGCCTCCCCAGTGAGGGACAAACCCCAAACGTGACAAAAACCAGGAGCTGTCTCCAAATCTGCTGGGAGCTGGGAAAAATCCCCATCACAAAGCTCCTAAAATCCCGGTCAAACTAAAAGGGTGATCTTGGAAAAGGAAATTAAGGATTGGGACGGGGGGGGGGTTTTTTGAGCACTTTGGATGATGGATTTTGCCTCCATGGTTCATTCCTGAGGAGGAGATCCTGGATCCCGGGGTTATTCCTGATGGGTGACAGCACAGGGGAGCAGGATTTGGAGAGGGAAAAGTGATTCCATGCAGGAATGCGCCCTTGGAATGGCAAATGAGGGGTGAGGGGTGTGGGATTTTCCCGAGCCACCCCTAATTAGGGTGGTGTTTCCAAGCCCTTGTCACTCAGGGAGGGTTTTGCTTCCTGGGATTCCGCATCCTGAATTTCTGGGATAACAGCTGGAAACCAGGAGGGTGCTTTGGTGTCAAAATTTAGGATTGAAAATCAGCCCCAGTTGGTTTAAAGGGGAAAAAAAAGTAGGAAAATCTTGAGATGCTCCAAGTTTCCCGCTCATTAACCAGGCGGTTTTCCAAGGAAAATGGAAATTGGCCTCGGTGGGAAAAACTGAGCGGTTGAAAGGAATCCAGGGCTGTGTTTGGGAGTGGAAAAATGGGATTTTGGGGCATTCACAGGATATGAAAATTCACATCTTTAAAGGAGAAGAGCAGGAAGGGACTGGGAATGGAAATGGGAGATGGGAATTGGAGGTGGGAGGTGCCTCTGGCTGGAAAAGAATCCCAGGAAACAAAATTTTCCAAGGTATTTTGAGGCAGCAAAGCTCCCTGCAGCTTTCCCTGGGATCGCCCGGCTTTGGGGTGGGAAAAATCCCAACAAATTCTGCAGGGAAGGAGGATTTGATATTCCTGCACTCCCCCAGCACGTGCCCAGGGACACCCAATTATCCAGGGACACCGATGATCCAGGGACACCCAGTTATCCAGGGACACCCAATTATCCAGTGACACCCCATTATCCAGGAGCACCCATTATCCAGGGACACCCATTATCCAGGGACATTCATTCTCCAGGGACACCCAGTTATCCAGGGACAGCCAGATATCCAGGGACACCCAATTATCCAGGGACACCGATGATCCAGGGACACCCAGTTATGCAGGGACATTCATTCTCCAGGGACACCCAATTCTCCAGGGATATCCATTCTCCAGGGACACCCGATATCCAGGTGCACCCCTTATCCAGGGACACCCAATTATCCAGGGACACCCAGTTATCTGGAGACACCCGTTATCCAGGCACACTGATCATCCAGGGACACGCAGTTATCCAGGGACACCCATTATCCAGGGACACCCAGTTATCCAGGGACACCCAATTATCCAGGGACATTCATTCTCCAGGGATGTCCATTCTCCAGGGACACCCAATTATCCAGGGACACCCATTATCCAGGGACACCCAATTCTCCAGGGATATCCATTCTCCAGGGACACTCGTTATCCAGGTGCACCCCTTATCCAGGGACACCCATTATCCAGGGACACCCAATTATCCAGGTACACCCAATTATCCAGGGACATTCATTCTCCAGGGATGTCCATTCTCCAGGGACACCCATTACCCAGGGACACCCAGATATCCAGGGCCACCCAATTTTCCAGGGCCACCCATTCTCCAGGGCCATTCATCATTTCCCAGGGACACCCATTCTCTAGGAATATCCATTTTCCAGGGACACCCATTCTCTTGGAATATCCATTTTCCAGGGATATCCATTCTCCAGGGACACCCATTCTCCAGGGCCATCCATCATTATCCAGGGACACCCATTTTCCAAAGGCACCCATTCTCCTGGGACATACAGTTTTCCAGGGATATCCATTTTCCAGGGACACCCATTCTCCAGTGACACCCAGTTATCCAGGGATACCCAATTATCCAGGGACACCCATTCTCCAGGGCCATTCATCATTTCCCAGGGACACTCATTCTCTAGGAATATCCATTTTCCAGGGACACTCATTTTCCAGGGACACCCATTCTCTAGGAATTTCCATTTTCCAGGGACACCCATTCTCCAGGAATATCCATTTCCCAGGGACACCCATTCTCTAGGAATATCCATTTTCCAGGGACACTCATTTTCCAGGAATATCCATTTTCCAGGGATATCCATTTTCCAGGGACACCCATTCTCTAGGAATATCCATTCTCCAGGGACACCCAATTATCCAGTGACACCCATTCTCCAGGGCCATCCATCATTTTCCAGGGACACCCATTCTCCGGGAATATCCATTTTCCAGGGATATCCATTCTCCAGGGACACCCATTCTCCAGTGACACCCAGTTATCCAGGGATACCCAATTTTCCAGGGCCACCCATTCTCCAGGGCCATTCATCATTTCCCAGGGACACCCATTCTCTAGAAATATCCATTTTCCAGGGACACTCATTTTCCAGGGACACCCATTCTCTAGGAATTTCCATTTTCCAGGGACACCCATTCTCCAGGAATATCCATTTTCCAGGGACACCCATTCTCTAGGAATATCAATTTTCCAGGGACACTCATTTTCCAGGGACACCCATTCTCTAGGAATTTCCATTTTCCAGGGACACCCATTCTCTAGGAATATCCATTTTCCAGGGACACTCATTTTCCAGGAATATCCATTTTCCAGGGATATCCATTTTCCAGGGACACCCATTCTCTAGGAATATCCATTCTCCAGGGACACCCAATTATCCAGTGACACCCATTCTCCAGGGCCATCCATCATTTTCCAGGGACACCCATTCTCTAGAAATATCCATTTTCCAGGGACACTCATTTTCCAGGGACACCCATTCTCTAGGAATTTCCATTTTCCAGGGACACCCATTCTCTAGGAATATCCATTTTCCAGGGACACTCATTTTCCAGGAATATCCATTTTCCAGGGATATCCATTTTCCAGGGACACCCATTCTCCAGGAATATCCATTCTCCAGGGACACCCAATTATCCAGTGACACCCATTCTCCAGGGCCATCCATCATTTTCCAGGGACACCCATTCTCCGGGAATATCCATTTTCCAGGGATATCCATTTTCCAGGGACACCCATTCTCCAGTGACACCCAGTTATCCAGGGATACCCAATTTTCCAGGGCCACCCATTCTCCAGGGCCATTCATCATTTCCCAGGGACACCCATTCTCTAGAAATATCCATTTTCCAGGGACACTCATTTTCCAGGGACACCCATTCTCTAGGAATATCCATTCTCCAGGGACACCCAATTATCCAGTGACACCCATTCTCCAGGGCCATCCATCATTTTCCAGGGACACCCATTCTCTAGGAATATCCATTTCCCAGGGACACCCATTCTCCAGGAATATCCATTTTCCAGGGATATCCATTTTCCAGGGACACCCATTCTCCAGGGCCATGGCAGACGTGCTGCGGGCACACGCCGCCCCTGTCCCCTCCGTGCCACCCCTGGCTGTCACCCAGAGGGAGGGCAGCTGGAAAAGCCGGGAATGCAGCGGTGGCCTCCTCTCTTCCCGGGAGAGCCCTCGGGAATCCCGACTCTGACATACCTGGGAATTCACGTACCTGCCCGGCTGCTCTCCGGCTGGCTCAGGAGGGGGTTCAGGGACAGCCCGGATGTCAGGGGGCTCCCGAAAATGTGCGAGGAAGGGAGGCTGAAGGTGGAACCCGCCAGGGAAAACACCTGCACGGGAAAACAGGGACAGGCGGCTCAGGGAAGCGGCTCCTCAGGGAATAACCTCGTTGTTCCAGCTTTTCCCAGCTCCAGCCGGAGAGAGGGGTAAAAATATCTCCTGGAAGTCTGGCGAGAGGCTTGGAATGCTCCCAGAGCTGTCTGGGAGCCGGGAGGAGGAAGGAGCCGTGGGAATGGTGTGGATCCAATCGTTCTTCCCGGTGGGACAGCTCCTGGAGAGCTCCCGGCGGGGATCGGCTCCGTGTCCCGGCACGGGCAGGGGACACAGCGGGGACACGCCGGGAGCTGGGTTAGGGGATGGCAGGGATGGCACTGCCGGAGGGATCCAGGCAGGGGCCAGGCGGGATCCAGGCAGGATCCAGCAGCAGATCCAGAGAAGATCCAGCACAGGATGCAGCATGGGATGAAGACAGCATCCAGCCAGGATCCAGCCAGGATTTGGCCAGGATCCAGCAGCAGATCAAGGCAGGATTCAGCCAGGGTCCAGCACAGGATCTGGTGCAGAATCCAGGACAGGATTCAGCACAGGATCCAGACAGATTCCAGACAGGATCCAACCAAGATGGAGGCAGGATCCAGCACAGAATCCAGCCAAGATCCAGCAGAGAATCCAGCCAGGATCCAGACAGATTCCAGACAGGATCCAGCACCAGAACCAACCAGGATCCAGCCAGGATTGAGACAGGATCCAGCCCAGAATCCAGGCAGGATCCAGCACAAAATCCAGCACCGGATCCAACGCAGAAACCAGCACCAGATCCAGCCAGGATTGAGACAGGATCCAGCACAGAATCCAGGCAGGATCCAGCACAGAATCCAGCAGGAATCCCGGCAGGATCCAGGCAGGATCCAGCACACACTGAGAGCCATCTCCGGTACCTTCCCGGAGCATCGGGAAGCTCCCAACCAGCGGAAAACACCCTTTGAGTCTCCCATCCCTCCCATCCCAACCACGCCCAAAGAACACCCCCAAACCCGCCGCTCCTCCGCGCCCATCCCCGCCCCGCTATCCCGAATCCCAGCCCTTTCCCGGCCCTTACCTGCGTGGTGGAGCCGGAGGAGGAGGAGGAGGCGGGGATGGAGCTGGCGAAGGGGGAGCGGCTGAGCTGCGGCAGGGCCGAGGCGCTGCCCTGGTGCGGGAGGAGCCCCGAGGGCAGCGGGGTGCTGCAGACCGCCCGCAGCGCCGCGCCCAGCGGGATCGGGTCCTTGTTGCTCGTGTAGATCCCTGCGGGAGCACAGCGGCGGGGAGACGGCGTTCGTTCTTATCCTCCCTATCCCCAGGGGCAGGGAGCCGCGATTCCTTCTTATCTTCCCTATCCCCAGGGGCAGGGAGCCGCGATTCCTTCTTATCTTCCCTATCCCGAGGGTTGTGGAGACGGGGTTCGTTCTTATCCCGCCTCTCCCGAGGGTTATGGAGACGGGGTTCGTTCTTATCCCGCCTACTCCCGAGGGTTGTGGAGACGGGGTTCGTTCTTATCCCGCCTACTCCCGAGGGTTGTGGAGACGGGGTTCGTTCTTATCCCGCCTCTCCCGAGGGTTATGGAGACGGGGTTCGTTCTTATCCCGCCTACTCCCGAGGGTTATGGAGACGGGGTTCGTTCTTATCCCGCCTACTCCCGAGGGTTGTGGAGACGGGGTTCGTTCTTATCCTCCCTATCCCAAAGGTCAGGGAGGCGGGATTCCCTCCTGTCCCTTCGCCCAAGGGTTAGGGAACCACAGATCCCTGCTCTCTTCCCACTCCGAAGGGTTAAGGAGTCACGATTCCCTCCTCTCCCTCTCTCCCAAGGGTTAGGGAGCCGCGATTCCCTCCTCTCCCCCTCTCCGAAGGGTTAAGGAGTCACGATTCCCTCCTCTCCCCCTCTCCGAAGGGTTAAGGAGCCGCGATTCCCTCCTCTTCCCCTCTCCCAAGGGTTAGGGAGCCACCGATCCCTGCTCTCTTCCCTCTCCCAAGGGTTAGGGAGCCGCGATTCCCTCCTCTCCCTCTCCAAAGGGTTAAGGAGTCACGATTCCCTCCTCTCCCTCTCTCCAAAGGGTTAAGGAGTCACGATTCCCTCCTCTCCCTCTCTCCAAAGGGTTTAGAAGACGCAATTCCCTCCTCTCCCTCTCTCCCAAGGGTTAGGGAGCCGCGATTCCCTCCTCTCCCTCTCTCCAAAGGGTTAAGGAGTCACGATTCCCTCCTCTCCCTCTCTCCCAAGGGTTAGGGAGCCGCGATTCCCTCCTCTCCCCCTCTCCAAAGGGTTAAGGAGTCACGATTCCCTCCTCTCCCCCTCTCCCAAGGGTTAGGGAGCCGCGATTCCCTCCTGTTCCCCTCTCCGAAGGTCTAAAGAGCCAAGATTCCCTCTCATCCCCCCTCTCCAAAGGGTTACGGAGCTGTAATTCCCTACTCTATCCCTCTCCAAAAGGTTAAGGAGCCACCGTTCCCTCCGGCCCCGCCTCTCCCAAGGGTCAGGGAGCCGCGATTCCCTTCTCGCCCTCCCCGCTGGAAGCAGCGGGTGTCCAGCAGGGAGGGACTGGGAACACTCGGGACTGGGAACACTCGGGATTGGAAACACTCGGGATTGGGAACACTTGGATTGGGAGCATTCGGGACTGGGAACACTCGGGACTGGGAACACTCGGGATTGGGAACACTCGGGATTGGAAACACTCGGGACTGGGAACACTCAGAACTGGGAATGCTCGGGATTGGGAACATTCAGGATTGGGAACACTCGGGATTGGAAACACTCGGGACTGGGAACACTCGGGACTGGGAACACTCGGGATTGGAAACACTCGGGACTGGGAACACTCGGGACTGGGAACACTCGGGATTGGAAACACTCGGGACTGGGAACACTCAGAACTGGGAATGCTCGGGATTGGGAACATTCAGGATTGGGAACACTCGGGATTGGGAACACTCGGGACTGGGAACACTCAGGACTGGGAACACTCAGGACTGGGAGCACTTGGGATTGGGAACACTCGGGACTGGGAACACTCGGGACTGGGAACACTCAACTGGGAATGCTCGGGATTGGGAACATTCAGGATTGGGAACACTCGGGACTGGGAACACTCAGGACTGGGAGCACTTGGGATTGGGAACACTTGGGACTGGGAACACTCAGAACTGGGAATGCTCGGGATTGGGAACATTCAGGATTGGGAACACTCGGGATTGGGAACATTCAGGATTGGGAACACTCAGGACTGGGAACACTCGGGACAGAGAACACTCAGAACTGGGAACACTCAGGATTGGGAACACATGGGACTGGGAACACTTGGATTGGGAGCACTTGGGATTGGGAACACTGGGGATTTGGAACACTTGGGATTTGGAACACTCGGGATTGGGAACACTCGGGACTGGGGACACTCGGGACTGGGAACACTCAGAACTGGGAATGCTCGGGATTGAGAACACTCGGGATTTGGAACACTCGGGACTGGGAGCACTCAGGACTGGGAACACTCGGGACTGGGAACACTCGGGATTGAGTGTCAGAGCCCCTCCTCTCCCAGCTGCCTTAACCCCTTCCTGCCCCGTGTCCCGGCTGTCCCCAGCCCGGCCAGGCCAGGGAAGGGGCTCCACTGGGAGCACTGGGAGTTACTGGTGTCTCCCAGCCCCGCTGGATGTGGGAAGACCGGGATGAGAAGTTTTGTTTTTATAAAAGAGGGGTTAAACTCGAACCACTCCAGAGAATCCCTAATTTAGGGTCAGGGAACGTCCCCCTTTGTCCAGCTGGGAATTCAGCTCTGGCTGGGCGAGTTGGCACAGGAGCAAAAAGGGTTCGGGATCAGCTCAGAGCTGCACCCCAACTTTGGGGAAGCTGATCCGGGCAAAATTCCAGGATTAAGACCGGGATGGAACGGGGAGACCGGGATGTGGATTTTTATGGATTCAAGGGACAGGGCTCAGTGCAGGCAGCTCTGGACCCCGGCCAAAAGTGCTGGAAAAGGTTGGAAAAGGCTGGAAAAGGAATCTGAGCACCACCTGGATCCCTCAGGGGAGAACATACCTGAGCCCAGCAGCGGCGACTCCATACTGAGGCTGGGCAGATTCCCGGGGTGGCTGAAACTCCGCGAAGAATTCCCAACGCTGGAGCTCACCAGGGATCCCCCGGAGAAGGGAGAGGAGGACGTGGATGTGGACCCAGCCAGCTGGGCCCCCAAAACCTCTTTGCCTTTGCCCCCCTTGGGCCTGCCGGGGCCGTGCTTGTTCTTCTTGCTGCCCTTGTGCTTCTTCTCCTTGAGCACCTCGCCCTCCTCCGCGCTGAGCGACGGCATCCGCTTGTGGCTACTGCCGGCCGTGCCGGCCGTGCCAGCGGCACCGCCCGAGGGGCCACCGAGGGCGTTGGAGGCTTTGTAGTCCACGGGGGAGGCGTCGCGGGCTCGCTGCTGGCTCACGGCCGAGGTGGAGAAGCGCATGATGGAGCCGAAGCCGGAGAAGATGACCTTCTGCTCGAAGACGTCGCCCTTGGGGCCCTCGTAGAGCGGCGAGCAGTGCGAGGACGAGGAGGAGCTGGCGGCTTTGCGGAACTTCTCGTCCTCCTGCTCCAGCTTGGGGAAGGTGACGAAGTCCTGGGAGCTCTGCAGGCTGCTGCAGGAGGGGCCTGGGGACAGGGGCCAGGGGGGGGTCACCGGGTGTGGCCTGAGGTGCGGGGGAGGCTTCCTCATCCTTCGGGCTTCTCCTCTTCCTCATCCTCATCCTCATCCTCATCCTCATCCTCATCCATCAGCCCTCTCCTCTTCCTCATCCTTCGGCCCTGTCCTCTTCCTCATCCTTCCTCCCTCTCCTTTTCCTCATCCTCCTCCCTCTCGTCTTCCTCATCCTTCGGCCCTCTCCTCTTCCTCATCCTTCCTCCCTCTCCTTTTCCTCATCCTCCTCCCTCTCCTCTTCCTCATCATTCCTCCCTCTCCTCTTCCTCATCCTTCGGCCCTCTCCTCCTCCACCCCTCTCCTTTCCTCCTCCTTCTCCTCTTCTCCTTCTCCTTCATCCCTCTCCTCTTCCTCCTCCTTTGGCCCTCTCCTCTTCCTCCTCCTTCCTCCCTCTCCTCTTCTCCTCCATCCCTCTCCTCTTCTCCTCCATCCCTCTCCTCTTCTCCTCCTTCATCCCTCTCCTCTTCTCCTCCATCCCTCCCCTCCTCCTCCTCCTTCATCCCTCTCTTCCTCCTCCTCCTCTTTAATCCCTCCCCCTCCTCCTCCTCCTTGATCCCTCTCCTTTTCTCCTTCATCCTTCCCCTCTTCCTCCTCCCTCATCCTTCTCTTCCTCCTCCTTCCTCCCTCTCCTCTTCCTCCTCCTTCCTCCCTCTCCTCTTCCGCCTCCTTCATCCCTCTCTTCCTCCTCCTCCTTAATCCCTTCCCCTCCTCCTCCTCCTTAATCCTTCCCTCTTCCTCCCTCTCCTCTTCCTCCTCCTTCCTCCCTCCCCTCCTCCTTCATCCTTCCCCTCTTCCTCCTCCTTCCTCCCTCTCCCTCCTCCTCCTCCTGCCCCTCACCGGCCGCCTGGAAGGTTCCTCCGGACGCGGCCGAGCCGAAGCCTCCGGAGCTTTTCCCGCTTCCCGTCTTCTTCCCCTTGTGGCTGCTGCCATGGCCCGAGGATTTCCGGCCCTTCGCCTCCTGCCTGGCCGCCTCCGAGCTGTCCTTGGTGGCCTCATGGTGGCCACCGGAGCCCTGGGAGGGGACAGACACGGGGGTCACTCCTGGGACTGGAGGTGGCCGCAGCCGGGGCTGCTTTTCCCAATTTTCCCCCCTCTGGAGCAGGAATCGCTCTCCCTGCCCACCGAGGGCCGCTCAGGCCGGGTCACTCAGGGCTTGGTGACGTCTCCTGCTGCTCGGTGGCACCGGGATTTACATCCCAGGGATGAGGCTCATCCCGGGAAATCGCAGGGAATTAAAGAGGCAACGGCAGCGGAGCGTCCAGCCCCAAAAACCTCCGGATTTGGCTGTGATTCCATCCGGGATTTCAGCTTCCGGCCTCACGTGTGCGGCTCCCAGCACTCCCATCCCACCTGCGGGAATTTCCTCCTCAGGATGGGACTGGAGATTCCCTGGGGGAATTTCCTCCTCCTCGGGATGGGACTGGAGATTCCCTGCTGGAATTTCCTCCTCAGGATGGGACTGGAGATTCCCTGCGGGAATTTCCTCCTCCTCGGGATGGGACTGGAGATTCCCTGCAGGAATTTCCTCCTCCTTGGGATGGGACTGGAGATTCCCTGCAGGAATTTCCTCCTCCTCGGGATGGGACTGGAGATTCCCTGTGGGAATTTCCTCCTCCTTGGGATGCGATTGGAGATTCCCTGTGGGAATTTCCTCCTCCTCAGGATGGGACTGGAGATTCCCTGGGGGAATTTCCTCCTCCTCAGGATGGGACTGGAGATTCCCTGCGGGAATTTCCTCCTCCTCAGGATGGGATTGGAGATTCCCTGCGGGAATTTCCTCTTCCTTGGGATGGGATTGGAGATTCCCTGCGTTCCCTACAGCCATCCCAAAGCTCCATCTGGGAATATTCCCAGGGGTTGGAGCAGCCCTGATCCCACAGCACCAGATGTTCCCAAATTCCAGCTGAGCCGCAGGAGCCAGGGGAGGCAGGAGGGTGAAGAAACCAGGGCAGATGCGAGGAAATGCAGGATTTTGGGATGAAAGGGAGAAATATGGGAATTCAGCAGGGGGAAGAGAGGGATGAACCCAAAGCCAGCTCCCACAGGATGCTCCAGCTCCAAATCCCTGGAAATCCAGACCCGAGGGATCAAAGCTCACCTGGTTTAGGTACCGGAGCAATCAAAATCCTAAATATCCTTCTAATTAGGGGATGGCCCCAAATGTGGCACCTGGGCACCTTCCTGGCATCCCAGAGCCCTCCTTGGGATACAAACCCGGGAATCCAAATCCATGCCCAGATTTAATCCCTTGGCACAACCCCACAGCCGCCGGCACCAGATGTGCCAGGAATATGAAAGGAGGAAGGGAAGGAATGGGGGAAATCCAGGGGGAGAGCAGGGGAAACTTGGATTTCCTCATCCCACACCCTCTGGATGTGGGAATGAAACCCTCTTGGATTTATGGGCTCAGCAGGAGCGTGGAAATCTTCCCGGTTTTCCATGGGAAGGGAAGAGGAGCAGGGTCTGGAGGCAGGAATGGGATGGATCCCAAAGGCCTGGATTTTTCCACCTTTAAATTCCCTATTTGGGAGCTCGGCATGAGGTGCACGAGGCCAAGAGGGGAGAAATCCCAAATCCAGAGGGTCAGGGATGGAATAACGCGGCTGGGATGCCATGGGGGATGGAAGGATCAGTCACTGGGTTTGCCGGAGAAGGATTCAGTGTGGGGATTCCCAGGATCCGTCAGATCCCGAGATCCCGGGAGCCGAGAGCTCAAACACCAGCGGATTTTCCTGCCCCTTTTCCTGCGGGGATTTTCCTTTCCCTTTTCCCTGTTTTTTGGGTGGATTTCCCCTTCCCTTTCCCAGTTTCCTGAGTGGATTTTCCTGCCATTTTCCCCAGTTTTCTGGGTGGATTTTCTGGCTGGATTTTCCTGTCTCTTTTCCCCATTTTTGGGGTGGATTTTCCTGCCCTTTTCCCAGTTTTCTGCGTGGATTTTCCTGGCCCTTTTCCCCATTTTTGGGGTGGATTTTCCTGCCCTTTTCCCAGTTTCCTGAGTGGATTTTCCTGGCCCTTTTCCCTATTTTTGGGGTGGATTTTCCTGCCCCTTTTCCCCATTTTTGGGGTGGATTTTCCTGCCCTTTTCCCCAGTTTCCTGCGTGGATTTTCCTGCCCCTTTTCCCAGTTTCCTGCGTGGATTTTCCTGCCCCTTTTCTCTATTTTTGGAGTGGATTTTCCGGCCCCTTTTTCCCATTTTTGGGGTGGATTTTCCTGCCCTTTTCCCAGTTTCCTGCGTGGATTTTCCTGCCCCTTTTCTCTATTTTTGGAGTGGATTTTCCGGCCCCTTTTTCCCATTTTTGGGGTGGATTTTCCTGCCCTTTTCCCCAGTTTCTGAGTGGATTTTCCTGCCCCTTTTCCCGGTTTCCTGGGTGGATTTTCCTGCCCTTTTCCCAGTTTCCTGCGTGGATTTTCCTGCCCCTTTTCCCCAGTTTCTGAGTGGATTTTCCTGCCCCTTTTCTCTATTTTTGGAGTGGATTTTCCGGCCCCTTTTTCCCATTTTTGGGGTGGATTTTCCTGCCTTTTTCCCTGTTTCCTGCATGGATTTTTCTGCCCATTTTCCCCATTTTTGGGATGGATTTTCCTGCCCCTTTTCCCCAGTTCCTGCATGGATTTTCCTGCCCTTTTCCCCATTTTTGGGGTGGATTTTCCTGCCCTTTTCCCCGTTTCCTGCGTGGATTTTCCCATCCCAAGGATCCGGTACCTTCTCGGTGGCCACGGCCACGGGTGCTGGGGGGAGGCTGCTGGGGGACTCCGGCCGCTTTTTGTGCTTCTGTTTCGGCCTCTCCTTGTCCTTGCGGCTCTGGAAAAAAAAAAACGGGAAGCTCTGGAATGCTGGAATTCCCAGCACTGGGAAGGGGAAGGGGAAGGGGAAAAGAGGAAAGGGGAAAAGGGGAAAAGAAGGGGAAAAGAAGGGGAAAAGAAGGGGAAAAGAAGGGGAGAAAAAGGGGGGGAAAAGGGGGGAAAAAGGGGGGAAAAAAGGGGGAAAAAGGGGGAAAAAAGGGGGAAAAAAGGGGGAAAAAAGGGGGAAAAAAGGGGGAAAAAGGGGGAAAAGGGGGAAAAAGGGGGAAAAAGGGGGAAAAAGGGGAAAAAAGGGGGAAGGGAAGGGAAGGGAAGGGAAGGGAAGGGAAGGGAAGGGAAGGGAAGGGAAGGGAAGGGAAGGGAAGGGAAGGGAAGGGAAGGGAAGGGAAGGGAAGGGAAGGGAAGGGAAGGGAAGGGAAGGGAAGGGAAGGGAAGGGAAGGGAAGGGAAGGGAAGGGAAGGGAAGGGAAGGGAAGGGAAGGGAAGGGAAGGGAAGGGAAGGGAAGGGAAGGGAAGGGAAGGGAAGGGAAGGGAAGGGAAGGGAAGGGAAGGGAAGGGAAGGGAAGGGAAGGGAAGGGAAGGGAAGGGAAGGGAAGGGAAGGATGTGCAAGGTTGGGTTTACAACCAGAGCTTCGTGTCCCTCTTCCCTTCTCCGCCCATCCCGGCTGCTCCTTCCCCACATCCCAGCCCCTGGATGCATCCCAGGATTCCTGCTCCAACATCTGGAGCCTGGGATATCCACAGATTCCCAGGATCAGTCGGTGGGAAGAGGGGAGGGAAGGGGAAACCGGAGCTTTCCTGCTGTCACCCCCCAAAGGATTTCCCTTTTCCCTCCGTCTCCGCCGCATTCCAGGATTTCCCAGCTCCAGGAAATGGGAGAACCTGGATTCCAACACGTGGGAAAAGGGATCAGCCGTGGAGATCCCAAAATCCACCCCGGAGATCCCCCGGTGTCCCATCCCAGCTCCCAGAATTTTTTAGTTCGGTTTATTCATCCTGGGTTTTTCCAATCCTTAAACCACCCGAAATTCGGGATTCTTCAAACTGGAAAGCGAGGAAAAATCGGGATTGGGGAAGCTCCCTGATTTCGTGTTTCCATGGAAGCGTCCGAGGCCGGGATGGCGGGAACACGAAGGAATTCCTCTTTAAGGTCCCTTCCCACCATTCCACAATTCCCTGATCCCACAAGTTTTGCCTCATTCCTCAATCCCTACCCAGGCGCTTTTCCAACCCCAACAGCAACGCTCCACACGCAAATCCCGAAATCCCCGATTTCCTTCCGGATCCCAGGTGTTCCCTGGGAACAGCCCCACATCCGTGCTTCCCTCTATGGGGCGGATCCCAAAAAATCTCCTGGTTCCCGTTCTCCTTAGCGGGGCACAAATCCCATCCAGGATTTTTCCAGGCTGACAGAACATCTGCACTTCATCCTCCCCCCCTCCCCCCCGTGCCTCATCCAGAGTTTTCTTGGGATCCAGCCATTGTTTTCCTCCTTTTTTTAAAACATTTTTCCTTCTTTTTTTAAAGCCTGGCTCGTCCCATGGTGAAATAAGGAGAATTAAGGAGAAATAAGGAGAAATAAGGAGAAATAAGGAAAAAAGGGCTGGGATGCTCCAGGGAAAACCCAAATCCCATTTTTGGGACAGCAGAGAAGGAAAGGCCCAGGCTGGGCCTGGATGAGGCACGGAAGTGACACTGGGATATCGGGATAATGGGATACTGGGACACTGGGACACTGGGACATTGGGATATCGGGACACTGGGATAATGGGATGCCAGGATACCGGGATACTGGGATACTGGGATACTGGGACACCGGGATACTGGGATAATGGGATACCAGGTTACTGGGATACCAGGATACCAGGATACTGGGATACTGGGATAATGGGATACCGGGATAATGGGATACTGGGATACTGGGATACCGGGATACCGGGATACTGGGACACTGGGTTACTGGGATACTGGGATACTGGGATAGCAGGATGCTGGGACACCGGGACACCAGGTTACTGGGATACCAGGATACTGGGATACCGGGACACTGGGATAATGGGATACTGGGACACTGGGATACTGGGATACCGGGATAATGGGATAATGGGATACTGGGATACCAGGACACTAGGATGCTGGGATAATGGGATACTGGGATGCTGGGATACTGGGACACTGGGATACCAGGATGCCAGGATACTGGGATACTGGGACACTGGGATACCGTTTTCCAGCCGCAGACCCCATAAGTAAATCCCCATTCCCGCTGTTTTCCAGCGGCAGATCCCATAAATAAACCCAAAGAAATCCCTGTTCCCGCTGTTTTCCCTCTCCCCCGGGCGCTGCCCCCATTCCCGACAATCCCGGGAGCAGCCCCAGCCCCGCCCCTCCGGGATAATTCCCGCTGATCCTTCCAAAGCCTCGGGAATCCCCCTGATCCTGCCCTTCCCTCCTTTCCCGGGATAAAAATAGCACATTCCAGCCCCGCCCGTGCCCTGGATTTCCCGGAGCAAACACTCCCTGTGCCCTGGATTTCCTGGAATAAACATTCCCTGTGCCCTGGATTTCCCGGCCACTCCGGGATCGGGGTTTCCCCGTTTTCCCAAGGATCTGGGATCTCTTCCCAAAGCCTCGCGGGCGGCGTTCCCGGCTGGATGTTGTGGGATAACCACTGTCCATAAAGGCGGAATCCACGGATTCCTGGCCGGGAAGCGCCAGCGGGATCCACCCTGCCTCTGGAGGGATCCATTGGGATCCATTGGGATCCATCCAGGCCGGGATCCACACCGCCCCTGGAGGGATCCATTGGGATCCATTGGGATCCATCAGGATCCATCAGGGCTGGGATCCATGCCGCCTCTGGAGGGATCAATCGGGATCCATCAGGGCCGGGATCCACGCTGCCTCTGGAGAGATCCATTGGGATCCATCAGGGCTGGGATCCACACCGCCTCTGGAGGGATCTATCAGCATCCATTGGGATCCATCAGGATCCATCTGGGCCCTGATCCACGCCACCTCTAGAGGGATCCATCGGGATCCATCGGGATCTATCCGGGCTGTGATCCACGCTGCCTCTGGAGGGATCAATTGGGATCCATTGGGATCCATCCGGGCAGCAATCCACGCTGCCTCTGGAGGGATCCATCGGCATCCATTGGGATCCATTGGGATCCATCTGGTCCGGGATCCATGCCACCTCCGGAGGGATCCATTGGGATCCATCGGGATCCATCGGGATCCATCCGGGCCAGGATCCAGCAGGATTAAGGCTCAGAACCCACGGGAGCTGCTTTGGGATTTGGGTCACCGCCATTCCCGACTCCAAGGGGAATTCCAAGGGGGCAGGAACAAATCCCAGAGGAAAAGCACGGGGGGGGCTAAAGGATTCCCACCGGGATTCCTGCCGGGATTCCCGCTGGGATCAGCAGGAATCAGGTCCCGAACTGGAAAATTCACCTTTTGGCTGTGCCAGATCCAGACCCAGAGGAGGAGATTTGGGGAGAGCTTGGAGCACATTCCAGGGGTTCCAAGAGGGAATTCCAGGACACCGGGAAGGGTTTTAAGGTGAGGGAGGGATTTAGGTGGGATTTTGGGATGGAATTCCTCCCTGGGAGGGTGGGGGAGGGGCTGGGATGGAATTCCCAGAGGATTCTGCATCCCTGGAAATGTCCCAGGCCAGGCTGGACAGGGCTCAGAGCACCTTGGGATAGGGAAAGATGTCCTTTTCCAACCCAAACCGTTCCATAATTCCCTGATTTCTGTTAAAACCCAGGATATGGCCCGAAAAATCCCCAAAATTCTCGGACCACACTGGAATTGTCCCTGGAAAACTCATCCCTGCCACGGGGTGGATCCATCCTCCCGCCAAATCCGCACCCATCCAAGGGCAGGAAAATCCTTTCTTTCTCTTCCCACTTCCCTCAGAACCTGAATCCCAAAAAAAACCCCCAAATCCCAAAAACAAACCCCAAATCCCAAAAAAACCCCACAACCAAATCCCAAAAAAAAACCCCTAAATCCCCCAAAAAATCCCCCCCAAAAACCCCCCAAATCCTGAATTTTGGGGCTTTTTATGGGAATAAAAGCAACCCCACACGAACCGCTGGCTCCTCATCTCTGCCTCCCACATTCCCAGCTGCTTTTCCTGGAAATCCCAGGATTTCTGGGATCCCGCAGCCATTTTTAGGAGCAGCAAAGTTAAAAATTCCCATTCCAGCCAGATCTGGCTCCTAAACAACCCTTTTATCCAGATAAACCCTTTCCAGAGGTGCATTTAACCCCTTTTCCTGGATAATCTGATCCCAAACCGCTCCCGAATTCCCACAGATTAATTTCCATCCCTAAAATCACCTCGCCGACCAAAAATCGGGATTTTTTTATCCATTAAAACTTCAACTCTGAAGGGAAAACCCTCCGGATTTTAACCCCTGGATTGAGGAAATCCTGGGAATTTTGGGAATTTCGGGAATTCCGGGAATTTCTCACCTTTTTGGGCCGCTCGTGGTGGGACAGGTGCTTCTCCTGGGCAGGGGACGCCGAGCGGCTCCTCCTGCCCGCCAGGAAGG
This sequence comes from Aphelocoma coerulescens, assembly GCF_041296385.1. Classification (NCBI taxonomy): domain Eukaryota; kingdom Metazoa; phylum Chordata; class Aves; order Passeriformes; family Corvidae; genus Aphelocoma; species Aphelocoma coerulescens. The sequence continues at coordinate 1,978,777 of NC_091040.1, read as the reverse complement.
AGCTGCTCCCAGAATGCCTCGAGGTCTTCTGAGGGAATCCGGGATGGAGAGGAGGTGGGGAAAAAGGGGGGGAAAAGATGGAGAAGAGGGGAAAAAAAAGATGGAAAAAGGGAAAAAGGAAAAAAAAAAGACGGGAAAAGGGAGTTATGGAGAGCAGATTCCATCGGGAAAGCGACGGGAAAGGGTTTGGCCGCCCCGGCTCGGTTCCCATCATGGGATCCCAAAGATTCCCTACAAAAATCATGGCGATGCCGCCCCCAAATCCTCATTCCCGATATCCCAAGGTCCCTTTCCCAGCCTCGTTATTCCCGAATTCCATGCCCGGAGCTCCCATTCCGGAGCAGGGAATGGGGTCCCTGTGGAAGGACACCCCATTGTTCACCCTGCCCACCCCCGGCCCTGCTGGGGGTGTCCCCACCCCTGGGACAGGGGCACCACCCTGGAGACTGTGACTGGGACAGGGGGTGTCCCCCAGTGTCCCCAGTGTCCCTCGGCTGGATCCCAGTTGGATCCCAGTGTCCCCAGTGTCCCCAGTGTCCCCCAGTGTCCCCCAGTGTCCACAGTGTCCCTCAGCTGGATCCCAGTTCGATCCCAGTGTCCCCCAGTGTCCCCAGTGTCCCCCAGTATCCCCCAGTGTCCCCCAGTGTCCCCCCGTTGGACCCAGTATCCCCCAGTATCCCCCAGTGTCCCCCAGTGTCCCCCAGTATCCCCCAGTGTCCTCCAGTTGGATCCTGGTGTCTCCCAGTGTCTCCCAGCTGGATCCCAGTTGGATCCCAGTGTCCCCCAGTTGGACCCAGTGTCCCCCAGTATCCCCCAGTATCCCCCAGTGTCCCCCAGTGTCCCCAGTGCCCCCAGTATCCCCCACTGTCCCCCAGCTGGATCCCAGCTGGATCCCAGTGTCCCCCAGTTGGATCCCAATGTCCCCCAGTGTCCCCCAGTGTCCCTCAGCTGGATCCCAGTTGGATCCCAGTGTCTCTCAGTGTCCCCAGTATCCCCCAGTGTCCCCCAGTATCCCCCAGTGTCCCCCAGTATCCCTAGTATCCCCCAGTGTCCCCATCCCAGGAGCAGCTCTGGGCTGTCCCTGTGCCACCTCATTCCTGGGGTCCCTGAGCCATCCCCCAATTCCTGGCATCACCAAACCCCCCGGAGCATCCCTGCCCAAAGAACCCAAAGAGCCCAAAGAGCCCAAAGAGCCCAAAGAACCCAAAGATCCCAAAGAACCCAAAGAGCCCAAAGAGCCCAAAGAGCCCAAAGAGCCCAAAGAACCCAAAGATCCCAAAGAGCCCAAAGAACCCAAAGATCCCAAAGAGCCCAAAGAACCCAAAGAACCCAAAGAACCCAAAGAGCCCAAAGAACCCAAAGAACCCAAAGAGCCCAAAGAACCCAAAGATCCCAAAGAGCCCAAAGAACCCAAAGAGCCGGGAAAGAACCCAAAGAACCCAAAGAACCCAAAGAGCCCAAAGAGCCCAAAGAGCCGGGAAAGATCCCGATCATCCAACTCCTGCTTTTCCAAACGGCTCCCAGGATGCTCCAAAAATTCTGAGTGTCCCCAAATTCATCTCAGTTGGGGAATAATTTGGGGTGAGAGGCTGGAAAGAGGCGCTGGCTGCATCCCTGTGGGATTTCCCTGGGAATTTCCCACCGGATGGTGCCGATGCCTTTGATCTGATTCCCCCCACCCCCCCAAAAATTAATTTCGAATTCCCCAAATAAATCAAATTCCTTAAAGAAACGGAATTCCCGGATCCAGACTCACCATTTTATTGAAGTGGTATTTGCAGTATCCACAATATTTGACGTTGTCCACTTCCAGCACCTCCTCCTCGCACAGGAGCCCGGCCATCTGCGCACTGAAAAGGTGGAAAATCAGCAGGAAAACAGGGAAAAATCCTCTCCAAGGGCACCAAAATAATCCAGGATACCCCGGCAGGGCCTGGAATTTCCCTGTTCTCCTTGGGAAAGAGCAGCGGGAATGCTCGGATTGATGGAATTCATATTAAATCTTCCAAATTGTGGTTTTCTGCTGGTTTGTCTTGGTTTGGGGGTTTTTAAGGGAGATCAGGGATAATTCCAACGGGAGGGGAAAGGGAATCCGTGTAAATCTGGGAATCTCCCTGGTCCCGCTGATCCTGGCGTTGTTTTCCTGCTCTGGGGGCACTCGAGGATAATCAACCTTTAAAATCCCCAAATCCCCAGATGGGGTCTGGGCAAGGAGCATTCCCGGCTCCTGACTCATCCCTGGACTCCTCTTGGACTCCATCAGGTCCGAGGGAATTCCAAATTCCCCGGAAAAACCTCGCCCTTCCCAGCTGGGCCAGGAGGAGGAGGAAGAGGCACTTCCAGCCCTAAATAACCCCGAGGGGATCAATCCCAAACCCCAAAACCCACAGGGAACGTGGCCCCAGATCCAGGGCAGGGGAATGAACATTCCACAGTCTCCAAGGGAATTCCCAAACCTTGGAAACTCCCTAGAAAAACCTCGGCCTTCCCAGCTGGGCCAGGAGGAGGAAGAGGCACTTCCAGCCCTAAATAACCCCGGGGGGATCAATCCCAAACCCCAAACCCACAGGGAATATGGGCAAGGAACATTCCCGGCTCCTGACTCATCCCTGGACTCCTCTTGGATTCCATAAGGTCCAAGGGAATTCCCAAATCTCAGGAACTCCCTGTAAAAACCTCGCCCTTCCCAGCTGGGCCAGGAGCAGGAAGAGGCACTTCCAACCCTAAATAACCCCAGGGGGGATCAATCCCAAACCCCAAAACCCACAGGGAACGTGGCCCCAGATCCAGGGCAGGGAATGAGCAGCTGGGCACCATTCCAGAGGCGAATTCCAGGGAATCTCACCAGGTGACGTGGAAGGCCTGGCGGCAGCCGTGCCGGTTGCAGGCCATGCAGGCCCCGGAGGCCGCTTTGCTCTCCCGGCCCTGCTCCTCGCAGATGTAGCAGGTCTGCCATGGAAAAAAACCATGGAAAAACGGATGTTATCCAAGAGGAAAAGCCCCCAGGAATTCCTAAATCTCATGGGATGCCTTGGGTCGGGAGGGATTTTAAAGCTCAGCCAATTCCAACCCCCACCAACTTCAGCCATGCCAGGCTGGGTCGCTCCTATGAGGGAATTTCTGGGATATCGATGGAATTTGGAAGAATTCCCAGGAAAATTCTGGGATATTTCTCGGTGGGATACACAAAACTTCTCCTTTTTTTTTCCCCAAAACCCAACTGTCCCATCCAACTATGGAGGAACCACCATGGAATTCCATGGATCTAGTCAGCTCAAGTCGTTCCACCAAGAAATTCCTCCAATTCCCCTTTTATCCCACAAAATCCCAACTGTCCCATTGGAAGCCAGATGGAATTCCATGGATCCAGCTGCCTCCAGTGGTTCCACCAAGAAATTCCTCCAATTCCCCTTTTATCCCACAAAATCCCAACTGTCCCTTTGGAAGCGAGATGGAATTCCATGGATCCAGCTGCCTCCAGTGGTTCCACCAACAAATTCCTCCAATTCCAGCGATTTGGGGAAGACAAACGAGGAGAACCAAAAATTTCCTCGCAAATCCAGCGATTTCCTTGGTTTTTGAAGGAATCTGAACTGCTGGGGGTTGGAAAAAATCAGGAAGGAGCCGTGGTGGGATGGGATGATCCCGAAATCCCGTTTTTTACCTTGTTGAAGCGGTCGTGGGGGACGTACTGGAGCACGATGGGCTCCATGGTGAGCACGTTGGCAAACTGCACCTCGGGGATGTACAGGGCACACACCACGTGGGCCCAGCCTGGCAAGGGAAGGGAAAAGTGGGAATTCAGCCCAGGAATCCCAAAAAAACCTCCGTGCTAAAAAAAATTCTGTCCCGAAAAAGCTACGCGTCGAAAAAACTCCATCCTGAGAAAAATCTCAATCCCCAAAAAATCTCCGTCCCAAAAAACCTCCATGGCAAAAAAATCTCCATCCCAAAAAATTCTCCATCCCAAAAAACCTCCATCCCAAAAAAATCTCTGTCCCAAAATAATCTCCATCCCAAAAAAACCTCCATGGCAAAAAAAACTCCATCCCAAAAAAAATCTCCATGCCAAAAAAGTCTCCTTCCTAAAAAACCCTCCATCCTAAAAATACCTCCATCCCCAAAAAAATCTCCATCCCAAAAAAACCCTCCATCCCAAAAAACCTCCATCCCAAAAAATTCTTCATCCCCAAAAAAACCTCCACCTGAAAAAAAAACCTCCATTCCCCAAAAACCCTCCATCCCCAAAAGCCTCTATCCCAAAAAAACTTCCACGCCAAAAAATCCTTGTCTTGGGGTGACCTTATGCCAAAATCCTCCATCCCAAGAAAAGCTCGATCCCAAAAAACTTTCATCCAAAAAAAACCTCCATCCCAAAAAATCCTCCATCCCCAAAAATTCTCTATCCCAAAAAACCCTGCATCCCCAAAAAGCCTCTATCCCAAAAAACCTCCATGCCAAAAAAACCTCAATCCCAAAATACTCAATGCCAAAACCCCTCCATCCCCCAAAGAAATCCATCCTAAAAACACCTCCATCCCAAAGAAACCTCGGTGCCATAAAAGCCTCCATCCCCAAAAAATCTTCATCACCCAAAAAACCTCCATCCCAAAAAGCCTCTATCCCAAAAAAAGTTCAGTCGCCAAAATTCTCCATCCCAAAAACTCTCCATCCCAAAAAAGCCTCTATCCCAAAATATCCTCCGTGCCAAAACGACCGTCATCCCCCCAAAAATCCATCCCAAAACTTCTCCATCCCCAAAAACCTCCATCCCAAAAAAGGATCCAGGGAAAGGGTCTGGACAGGGAATGGTGCCCCAAAAAGGGATCCAGGCAATGGTGCCCATAAAGGATCCAGGGAATGGTGCCCCAAAAGGGATCCAGGGAATGGTGCCCCAAAAGGGATCCAGGGAATGGTGCCCATAAAGGATCCAGAGAATGGTGCCCCAAAAGGGATCCAGGGGATGGTGCCCATAAAGGGATCCAGGGGATGGTGCCCATAAAGGGATCCAGGAAATGGTGCCCCAAAAAGGGATCCAGGGAACGGTGCCCATAAAGGGATCCAGGAAATGGTGCCCATAAAGGGATCCAGGGAATGGTGCCCCAAAAGGGATCCAGGGAATGGTGCCCATAAAGGATCTAGGGGATGGTGCCCATAAAGGATCCAGAGAATGGTGCCCCAAAAGGGATCCAGGGGATGGTGCCCATAAAGGGATCCAGGAAATGGTGCCCCAAAAAGGGATCCAGGGAACGGTGCCCATAAAGGGATCCAGGGAATGGTGCCCATAAAGGGATCCAGGGAATGGTGCCCCAAAAGGGATCCAGGAAATGGTGCCCCAAAAAGGGATCCAGGGAACGGTGCCCATAAAGGGATCCAGGGAATGATGCCCATAAAGGATCCAGGGAATGGTGCCCCAAAAGGGATCCAGGGGATGGTGCCCATAAAAGGATCCAGGGAACGGTGCCCATAAAGGGATCCAGGGAATGGTGCCCATAAAGGATCCAGGGGATGGTGCCCATAAAGGATCCAGAGAATGGTGCCCCAAAAGGGATCCAGGTGATGGTGCCCATAAAGGATCCAGGGGATGGTGCCCATAAAGGATCCAGAGAATGGTGCCCCAAAAGGGATCCAGGGAATGGTGCCCATAAAGGATCCAGGGAACGGTGCCCCAAAAAGGGATCCAGGAAATGGTGCCCATAAAGGGATCCAGGGAACGGTGCCCATAAAGGGATCCAGGGAATGGTGCCCATAAAGGGATCCAGGGGATGGTGCCCATAAAGGGATCCAGGGAATGGTGCCCCAAAAGGGATCCAGGGAATGGTGCCCATAAAGGATCCAGGGAACGGTGCCCCAAAAGGGATCCAGGGGATGGTGCCCATAAAGGGATCCAGGAAATGGTGCCCCAAAAAGGGATCCAGGGAACGGTGCCCATAAAGGGATCCAGGGAATGGTGCCCATAAAGGGATCCAGGGAATGGTGCCCCAAAAGGGATCCAGGAAATGGTGCCCCAAAAAGGGATCCAGGGAACGGTGCCCATAAAGGGATCCAGGGAATGATGCCCATAAAGGATCCAGGGAATGGTGCCCCAAAAGGGATCCAGGGGATGGTGCCCATAAAAGGATCCAGGGAACGGTGCCCATAAAGGGATCCAGGGAATGGTGCCCATAAAGGATCCAGGGGATGGTGCCCATAAAGGATCCAGAGAATGGTGCCCCAAAAGGGATCCAGGTGATGGTGCCCATAAAGGATCCAGGGGATGGTGCCCATAAAGGATCCAGAGAATGGTGCCCCAAAAGGGATCCAGGGAATGGTGCCCATAAAGGATCCAGGGAACGGTGCCCCAAAAAGGGATCCAGGAAATGGTGCCCATAAAGGGATCCAGGGAACGGTGCCCATAAAGGGATCCAGGGAATGGTGCCCATAAAGGGATCCAGGGGATGGTGCCCATAAAGGGATCCAGGGAATGGTGCCCCAAAAGGGATCCAGGGAATGGTGCCCATAAAGGATCCAGGGAACGGTGCCCCAAAAGGGATCCAGGGAATGGTGCCCCAAAAGGGATCCAGGGAATGGTGCCCATAAAGGATCCAGGGAACGGTGCCCCAAAAGGGATCCAGGGAAAGCCTCCAGGGAAAGGCTCCGGGCAGGGAATGGTGCCGGAGGGACCCAAGGTGGGATTAGACCTCAGTCCCCCAAAATCCAACGGAGAAGGGGAAATTCCATCTGCTGGGGGTGGGATGGGGGTGGTTGGAATGTCAGGAATGTTCAGGGCTGATCCAAGCCCAGCTGAGCCAGAATTAGGGTGGATTCACCTGGGCCAGGGCCCCAAATCCCATGAAAACCCCATGGAAACCCAATGGAAACTCCACGAAAACCCATTGGAAACTCCACGAAAACCCAGTGGAAACTCCATGAAAACCCAGTGGCAACTCCATGAAAACTCCATGGAAACTCCACAAAAACCCAATGGAAACCCAATGAAAACCCCATGGAAACCCAATGGAAACTCCATGGAAACCCCATGGAAACCCCATGGAAACCCAATGGAAACTCCACGAAAACCCCATGGAAACCCAATGAAAACCCCATGGAAACCCAATGAAAACCCCATGGAAACCCAATGGAAACTCCATGAAAACCCAATGGAAACTCCATGAAAACTCCATGGAAATTCCACAAAAACCCAATGGAAACCCAATGAAAACCCCATGGAAACCCAATGAAAACTCCATGGAAACCCCATGGAAACGCCACGAAAACCCCATGGAAACCCAATGGAAACCCAATGGAAACCCAATGGAAACCCTACGGAAACCCAATGGAAACCCCACGGAAACCCAATGGGAACCTAACAGATACTCCATGAAAACCCCATGGAAACCCCATGAAAACCCAATGGAAACCCCATGAAAACCTAACAGAAACTCCATGAAAACCCCATGAAAACCCAATGGAAACTCCAGGATTACAGATTTATCCAGCCCTGTAAATCCTTGGAATTCCCAAAATCTGGGATTTCTCAGGACAAAGACCTCCTCACCTAATCCCACTGTCTCCATGGCAGAAACCTTCCTAAAAAAATGAGGTTTTGGGAAAAAATGAAGTTTATTTATAGAGCCAAGAGCTCTGATCCATGGAAACCCAGAGGATTCCCGGCAAAAATCCACAGGAAAATCCCGCATGGAAAAACCTCCGGGATGGGGCCTGGATCCCACTGCAATCCCACAGGTCAGGAACGATTCCTGTCAGATCAAAACCCCAAAATCCCATTTTTTTGGGCTCGTTTTGACTCCAACCCAAGCTCAGCAGGGAAAAGATTCCTTTCCATGGAGGCTCCAAAAAGTGAATTTTTTGGGGGGAAAAAAACGTGGAGCGTTGAATTCCTTTTGGAGCCTCCCGGATTTTTCCAGGTGGGAATATCCCGGTTCGGAGCTACTCACCCCCGTTGTCCGTGCGTTTCAGGGCTCCATCCTTGTGGGGGCACAGCTCACACCTCTGAAACGAAGGGGAAAACACCAAATTTCATCAGATTTCATCGACAAAATTCAAATTTCATCGATAAAATTCAAATTTCATCGATAAAATTCAAACTCCATCCATTTCATTCCCGTTTTAGGACCAGAAAATCGATGATTCGACCCCAAAAGTCGAAGGGCAGAGGGACGAGGGCTGAGGTGGTTTTAGGGGGAAAAAAATGCCTCCAAAAAGCCCTGAAGGGAGGGATTTAAAACCCCGGGGGCAAAGCTTTTGCTTTTGGGGTTTTTTTTAGGACCGGTTTTAGGGGCTGTGGTTGAGGAGTAAAACTGAAAGCGGTGACTCAGAGAGCGGAGGGCGAAGAAAAAGGAGTTTTTATCTCTCTCTGCCGCTTCCCTTCCTCCTCTCGCTGCCTCTCGTGATGGGTTTTTTCCAGTCTTGTGACAGCCCCGGGGGGTGAATTTTGGCTGTAGGGTCGTGGTTGGGTTTGGTGTCACCCCAAATCCACTATGAGAGCGTGTGAGATCAGGTTTTGGGGTGTTTCCACACCCCTAAAACTGAGCTGCCCCAAAAATCTTGGTGCTGTCACCTCAGAGAAATTTCCCCGCGCCTTTTTTTTTTTTGGGGGGGGGGGGGAGGGAGGGTTTGAATTTGAAAAAGGCCCCAAACCTCGGGAGGTTTTTGTCTCTTCCTTTATAGGAAGGTGTGAGTTGGTAAAAATAAACCCAGCCTGAACAAAAATTGGGTTTTTGGGGGGGGGGGGGAAAGCGTTGCTTCTGAAGGTTTTGAGCTGAGGTGGCCGGGGATGAGGGGGGGAGGTGGGACTGGGGAGTGGGAATGGAAAGGGGATCCCAAAAAAATCCCAAATAACTGAGCCAAACCCCTCGGCCACCGAGGAATCGTGGAATGGTTGGGGTTGGAAGGATCTTAAAGCTCATCCGGGGACAATTTCTGCTGTCCCAGGTTGGGTCAAACACGGCTCTGGGCAATTCCAGGAGCTGGAATTGAAAAATCAGGGATTGGGGGTAAAATCTGCCTCGTTTTCCCTGAAAGTCCATGAAAATCCAGTGGAAACTCCATAAAAACTCCACGAAAATCCAATGGAAACTCCATGAAAATCCAATGGAAACTCCATGGAAACCCAATGGAAACTCCATGGAAACCCAATGGAAACTCCATGAAAATCCAATGGAAACTCCATGAAAACCCAATGGAAACTCCATGAAAACTCCATGAAAACCCAGTGGAAACCCAATGGAAACGCCATGGAAACCCAACGGAAACTCCATGAAAACTCCTTGAAAACCCCAAGAAAATCCCATGAAAATCCCATGAAAATCCCATGAAAACTCCATGAAAACCCTTTAACGAATCCATCCCAGATTTATCCCAGATTTTGGCTGCCTGGAGAAGCCGTGGCTGCCTCATCCTTGGAATTACCAAATTCCAGGGTTTGGAACAACTGGGTTTTAGGGGAATCCCTGCTTTGGGCCGGGGTGGAATGGGATGAGCTTTATGGCCCCTTCCCAGCCAGCCCATTCCGTGATTTTGGGATGAAAAGCGGAAATCCCGGCACAGTTAAACCCTTAAAGATCCTCGGGATCGGCAGCTGTGGGAGAAGCCAGATCTGATAAGGGCTGGGTCTGATAAGGGCTGGATCTGATAAGGGCTGGAGCTCAGAATAAACCCAGCCTTGCTTAGTCCCCAAACCCAGCCTTGCTTAGTGCCCAAACCCGGCTTTGCTGAGTCCCCAAACCTGGCCCTGCTGAGTCCCCAAACCTGGCCCTGCTGAGTCCCCAAACCCAACTTTGCTTAGGCCCCAGACCTGGCCTTGCTTAGTCCCCAAACCCGGCCATGCTTAGTCTCCAAACCCGGCCTTGCTGAGAACTCAAACCCGGCCTTGCTGAGTCCCCAAACCCGGCCTTGCTGAGTCCCCAAACCCAGTCTTGCTTAGTCCCCAAACCTGGTCTTGCTTAGTCCCCAAACCTGGCCCTGCTGAGTCCCCAAACCCAGCCTTGCTTAGTCCCCAAACCTGGCCTTGATGAGTCCCCAAACCTGGCCTTGCTGAGTCCCCAAACCCGGCCTTGCTGAGTCCCCAAACCTGGCCTTGCTTAGTCTCCAAACCCGGCCTTGCTGAGAACTCAAACCCGGCCTTGCTGAGTCCCCAAACCCGGCCTTGCTGAGTCCCCAAACCCAGTCTTGCTTAGTCCCCAAACCTGGTCTTGCTTAGTCCCCAAACCTGGCCCTGCTGAGTCCCCAAACCCAGCCTTGCTTAGTCCCCAAACCTGGCCTTGATGAGTCCCCAAACCTGGCCTTGCTGAGTCCCCAAACCCGGCCTTGCTGAGTCCCCAAACCTGGCCTTGCTTAGTCTCCAAACCCGGCCTTGCTGAGTCCCCAAACCTGGCCTTGCTTAGTCCCCAAATCCAGCCTTGATGAGTCCCCAAACCCAGCCTTGCGTAGTCCCCAAACTCAGTCTTGCTTAGTCCCCAAACCCGGCCTTGCTGTGTCCCCAAACCCGGCCTTGCTTAGAACTCAAACCCGGCCTTGCTGAGTCCCCAAACCCGGCCTTGCTTAGTCCCCAAACCCAGCCTTGCGTAGTCCCCAAACTCAGTCTTGCTTAGTCCCCAGACCCGGCCTTGCTTAGTCCCCAAACCCGGCCTAGCCCAGCTCTTCCCGCTCTCCTGCCTCACCGGGAAATCCTCCAGGTTTCCTCGGGAACGTTTGGGAAGAGCTCTGTGACCCCGAGCCCTGATCCGATCCCTTCCCTGTCCCTTCCTCCGCTCTTTTCCAGCTCAGGAGAATGTGGGATGCTCCACGTGAGGAACTCAGAGGATTTAGGATGGTCTTAAAAATCCATAAATGGTCTTAAATGCCCTTTCCAACCCCAAAAACTCCACAAAAACCAACGGCAATCCTGCGACTCTGACAGCTCAACATCATCTCAGCTGATCCCAATTTTCCCCCTCTCCGAAACTTCCTGAGGAAATGAGCAGGGAAAACGCCTTTTGAGGAGAAATCACTTTTTTTGGGAAGATTGAGACCTTTAAACCCAAAAGTATGGGATAACCCGATTCCATACTCACCACCCGGGCGGCTCTTTCCTGGGATTCGCATTTCCGGCAGAACCAGGGGCCGGTGGGAACCTGGACAATCCCATAGCAAGCTGGGAAGAAAAGACAAAAAACCTGCATTCGACCATCTTTAAATTGATTTTTTTTTTAAATTTCTCAGGGATTTATAAACATTTGGAGCAGCCTGGAAAATTCCCTGTTCATGGAGGAGCTGGGTGAGCTTTAAGGTGCCTTCCAATCCCAAGCATTCCATGATTCCAAAACAAAAAAATTACATCCACGATATTTTTTTATTCCCTTTTCCCATCTCCACTCCCAGCAAAACCAGTTCAGCCTCTCCCAGGAGCTCCAGGGATTCCTTTGTTCAATTCCACGCCCAGGATGAAAAATTCCTCCATCCCAAAAACTCCCCATCCCAAAAAAACCTCCATCCCAAAAAAACCTCCATTCAAAAAAACCCTTCCTTCCCAAAAAAAAACCCCAACCTTCCATCCCAAAACCACCTCCATCCCATAAAACTCTCCATCCCAAAAATCCCTCCATCCCCAAAGAAACCTCCATCCCAAAATTCCATGAAAACTCCATGAAAACGGGAATTGTGCCTGTGCTTGGAATTCCCCACCTCTCACCCCTCCAAGTGATCTGAGAATTTCATGGATAACATGGAACCCCTAAAACATAACTGGGATTAAAATCCTAATTGGCACCAGGGAGAATCCCGACAGGCACCACCCAAAATTCCCATTTTTCCTGCCCATCACACCCAGCAGCATTTCAGCACTTCCAGCACCAGGGAATTCCTGGAATCATGGAATATCCCGAGCTGGATGGGCCCCACAAGGAGCATCCAATGCAATTCCAGGATTTTTAGAATTCCTCCTGGGAACGTGATCTGCTTCAACTCAATTTTCCAGCTGATATTCCCAAAAATCCTGCTGGTTTTATCCAGCCCTGGTGCTCCCAGGACCTCTCCCTGCAGCTCCCGCTCTGTTTCCTGAAGAATTTTCCCATTTTTTTTGGTGGAATTCCCCCTCCCGACACCCCAGAGTCCCAAAGGAAGCGTTTCCCACCCCAAAATTAGATTTAGGGCAGCCAAGGCAACGCTAAAATTCCAAGCTTGGCCTCCCAGGTGGGAATTTGGGATTTTCTCGGGAAAAACCGAATTATCCCTCCTTCATTCCACCTCCAAGCAGGAACCGGGATGGAATCCCGGCCGTTCCAGGCGTTTGGGGCGGGACAAAGGGAATCTCCCGCTGGAAGCGATCCTGGGATGTTCCCTGGGGGAGGAACCCGCGGAGGATTCCCCGAATCCTTCCCGTGTCCGGCATTCCCCCCTCGGCCGGGAAAAGGAGCGCGGGGGAACGGCCGAGCCAGGGAAAACCGGGAAGAGAACAGGGAAAATTGGGAAAAAAACCAGGGAAAGCATGGGGGGCGGAACCAGGAAATAAACAGGGAAAACAGGGGGAAAAAGAGGGAGGAAAAGAGGGGGGGAAACAGGGGAAACAGGGGAAAAAACCAGGGAAAACAGGGGGAAAAAGAGGGAGGAAAAGAGGGGGGGAAACAGGAAAAACAGGGGAAAAAAACAGGGAAAACGGGGAAAAAGAGGGAGGAAAAGAGGGGGGGAAACAGGAAAAACAGGGGAAAAAAACAGGGAAAACAGGGGGAAAAACAGGGAATAAACAGGGGGGGAAACAGGGGGAAAAAACAGGGAATAAACAGGGAATAAACCGGGGGGAAACAGGGGAAAAAACAGGAAATAAACAGAAAAAACAGGGAGAAAAACGGGAAAACCAGGGAAAAAAGGGAAAAAAACAGGGAAAACGGGGGGGAAACCAGGGAATAAACAGGGGGAAAAACAGGTAAAAACCAGGGAAAACAGGGAATAAACAGGGGGGGAAACAGGGAAAACAAGGGGAAAAAACAAGAAATAAACAGGGAATAAACGGGGGGAAAACAGGTAAAAACCAGGGAAAACAGGGAAAAAAACAGGGAAAACAGGGGGGAAAAAAAATAGGAAATAAACAGGGAATAAACAGGGGGGAAAACAGGGAAAAACCAGGGAAAACAGGGAAAAAACCAAGGAAAACAGGGGGAAAAAACAGGGAATAAACAGGGGGGGAAACAGGGAAAAAAACAGGAAATAAACAGAGGAAAAAAAAGGGAGAAAAACAGGGGGAAACCAGGAAAAACGAGGAAAACAGGTAAAAAAACAGGGGAAAAGGGGGGCAAAACCAGGGAAAACAGGGTATAAACAGGGGGGAAAACAGGGGAAAAAACAGGAAATAAACAGGGAGAAAAACAGGGGGAAAACGGGGGAAAACCCAGAAAAATCAGTGGAAAACCAGAAAAAACGGGGAAATCCAGGAAAAACGGGGGGAAATCCAGGAAAATCAGGGGAAAAAACAGGAAAAACGGGGGGAAATCCAGGAAAATCGGGGGGAAACCCAGGAAAATCGGGGGGAAATCCAGGAAAATCAGGGGAAATCCAGGAAAAACGGGGGGAAATCCAGGAAAATCAGGGGAAAACCCAGGAAAAACCGGGGGAAATCCAGGAAAATCAGGGGAAAACCCAGGAAAAACGGGGGGAAATCCAGGAAAATCAGGGGAAAACCCAGGAAAATCAGGGGAAAACCCAGGAAAAACGGGGGGAAATCCAGGAAAAACGGGGGGAAATCCAGGAAAATCAGTGAAAAACCCAGGACAAATGGGGGGAAATCCAGGAAAATCAGGGGGAAATCCAGGAAAATCAGGGGAAAACCCAGGAAAAACGGGGGGAAATCCAGGAAAAACGGGGGGAAATCCAGGAAAATCAGGGGAAAACCAGGAAAAACGGGGGGAAATCCAGGAAAATCAGGGGAAAACCCAGGAAAAACGGGGGGAAACCCAGGAAAATCGGGGGGAAATCCAGGAAAAACGGGGGGAAATCCAGGAAAATCAGGGGAAAACCCAGGAAAAACGGGGGGAAATCCAGGAAAATCAGTGAAAAACCCAGGACAAATGGGGGGAAATCCAGGAAAAACGGGGGGAAATCCAGGAAAATCAGGGGGAAATCCAGGAAAATCGGGGGCAAACCCAGGAAAATCAGGGGAAAACCCAGGAAAAACGGGGGGAAATCCAGGAAAATCAGGGGAAAACCCAGGAAAACCAGGGAAAAACCAGGAAATAACCAGGGAAACCAGGGAAACACGAACTCCCTGGAAGCCCCGGGTCCATCTTTAGCCCCGGGCTGAGGGCCAAGAACGAGCGCTCAGCTGGAGCCAGCGGGGCGCTGCTGCCAGGGGAAAACAGGGAGGAAAACAAGGGGAAAAAAATGCGGAATGTGGGCGGAAAATACAATTTCACTCCGTTATTCGAGCCCTCATTCCCCGTCAGATGGCTCCGTGAATATCTTGGATTTATTTTACTGGAAAATTTGTGCTCCAAAACGGGGGGGGAAACCCCAAAATTAAGGGGGGAAATGCGGAGTATGAGCAGGAAATACAATTTAGGAATGTCCGTAACCCCTTATCGGAGCCCTCATTCCCCGCCTGATGGTTTTGTCAACATCTTGGATTTTTTTGTTTTTACTGGAAAAATTGTGCTCCAAAGGCGGGGGGGGGAACCCCCAAAACCAAGAAAAAAAGCGCAGAAAATGAGCAGAAAATACAATTTATGCACGTCCTTAAGCCCTTACTGGAGCCTCCATTTCCCACGCAGTGGTTTTGTTGACATTTTGGGTTGGTTTTTTTTTTCCTTTAAGAACCAGCCCTAAAATGCAGCCACAGATTCTTTTTAAAAGCCCAGAGCCCTCCCTCGAGCTGCGCGACCATTCCCAAGGTAACTCGGGGGGTTTTGGCGATCCAGGCAACCCCAAACCCCTGTGGGATTGCCCGGGATGAGCCCCGAGGGTTCCTTTATGGGGTTTGTGCTGTTTCAGAAAGAAAAACCTCTCCAAACCCACAGGGGCCGGGCCGGGCTCCAAAAGGGGCGTGAGGAACACCCAGGGTGGGGCCGGGGAATCACCACATCCTGGAGGGCTCCGAAAAAACCCCAAACAGACTCCCGGGCTTCCCACACACCCAAACCGAGCCTCAGACGAGTCCCAGAGTCTGTTCCTGACCCTCTGGAGCTCTTCCTTCACCTCTGCAACCCTTCCTGCCCCTCTGAAACTGTTCTTGAAAAATCCCAAGCTGTTCCTGACCCTCTGGGACTGTTCTTGAAGAGTTGAAACTCTTCCTGAGCCCTTGAAATTGTTCCTGACCCTTTGAAACTCTTCCTGACCCCCTGAAACTGTTCTTGAAAATCTGGAACTGTTCCTGACCCTAAAAAACTGTTCCTGACCCTAAAAAACTGTTCCCGCCCTTCTGGAACTGTTCCTGACCCCCCTGAAACTGTTCCTGGTGCTTAAAAACGGTTCCCACACCTCTGGAACTGTTCCTGACCCTAAAAACTGTTCCCGACCCCCTGAAACTGTTCCTGACCCTAAAAACTGTTCCCACCACTCTGGAACTGTTCCCGCCCTTCTGGAACTGTTCCTGACCCTTAAAAACTGTTCCTGACCCTTAAAAACTGTTCCCGACCCCCCCTGAAACTGTTCCTGACCCTAAAAACTGTTCCCACCACTCTGGAACTGTTCCCACCACTCTGGAACTGTTCCCGCCCTTCTGGAACTGTTCCTGACCCTAAAAACTGTTCCCGACCCTAAAAACTGTTCCCGCACCTCTGGAACTGTTCCTGACCCTTAAAAACTGTTCCCATCCCCCTGAAACTGTTCCTGACCCTTAAAAACTGTTCCCGCCCCTCTGGAACTGTTCCTCACCCCCCCAAAACTGTTCCTGCACCTCTGGAACTGCTCCAGACTCTCAGAAACTGTTCTTGAATATTTGAAACTGTTCTTAAGCCTCTCAAACTATTCCTGACCCTAAAAACTGTTCCTGCCCCTCCTGAAACTCTTCCTGACCCTTTGAAACTGTTCTTGAAAATCTGAAACTGTTCCCGACCCTTAAAAATCCTTCCTGCACTTCTCAAACTGCTCCCACCCCTCTGGAACTGTTCCTGCGCCTCCTGGAATTCTTCTTGGCCTTTAGAAACTGTTCCTGACCCTTTGAAATTCTTCCTGCACCTCTGGAAGTGTTCTTGAATATTTGAAACTGTTCCCGACCCTTAAAAATTGTTCCTGCCCCTTAAAAATTGTTCCTGCCCCTCTGGAATTGTTCCTGACCCTAAAAACTGTTCCCACCCCTCTGGAACTGTTCCCAAGCCTCCTGAAACTGTTCCTGACCCTTAAAAACTGTTCCTGACCCTAAAAACTGTTCCCACCCCTCTGGAACTGTTCCCGAGCGCCCTGAAACTGTTCCTGCACCTCTGGAACTGTTTTTGAATATTTGAAACTGTTCCCGACCCTTAAAAATTGTTCCTGCCCCTTAAAAATTGTTCCTGCCCCTCTGGAATTGTTCCCGCCCCTCTGGAACTGTTCCCGCCCCTCTGGAACTGTTCCTGCTCCTCTGGAATTGTTTCTGAATATTTGAAACTGTTCCTGACCCTTAAAAATTGTTCCTGCCCCTTAAAAATTGTTCCTGCCCTTCTCGAATTGTTCCCACCCCTCTGGAACTGTTCCTGCTCCTCTGGAATTGTTCCTGCCCCTCTGAACCTGTTCTAGCACCTCTGGATCTCTTCCTGACCCTCTGAAACTGTTCTTGAAAACCCAAAAGTGTTCCCGCCCCTCTGGGACTGTTCTTGCCGCCACACGAAGCTGTTCACGTTCATTTTGGGAGCGGGCAGAACGATGCCAAAAGCCTCGATCTCCCTCCAAAAAATAAAAATAGAGGGGGGTGGGTGAAATGTTCTCTGGGATGGGGTTTGGTGAGCGACGGGAAGAACGGAAGAGCAGCAAAATTAAAATAGAAAGAAGATTTTTTTACAGAGAGACCCCGGTCCTGCGGGGTCAGCTGGGGGCACCCCAAGGGCTGGAACTGAGAGGGGGTTTTGGTTTCCCAGAGAAGCTGTGGCTGCTCCGTCCCTGGAATTGTCCCAGGCCAGGCTTGGAGCACCCTGGGATAGAGGGAGGTGTCCCTGCCCATGGCAAGGGTGGCACTGGATGGGATCTGAGGTCCCTTCCCACCCAAACCATTCCCTGACCCCACAACAGCTGACCCCAAACACCTCGGGGTGAGAGAACCCCCCCGAGAGCGTCACGGCCCCGTTTGTGTCCCCTCAGTCACCGGCTGGGGCTGCTGAGCACGGACACCCCAAAAACAGGGACAGCTAAAGGAGCCCAAGGTCCGGCCCTGATCCCTGCGCCTGAGAGCGGCTGCGGACAGGGCTGGACACACGGACAGGGCTGGACACACGGACAGGGCTGGACACACGGACAGAGCCAGACACAGGGACAGAGCCGGACACATGGCCACGGACAGGGCTGGACACACGGACAGGGCTGGACACACGGACAGAGCTGGACACACGGACAGAGGGACAGAGCCAGACACATGGCCATGGACAGGGCTGGACACACGGACAGGGCTGGACACACGGACAGAGCTGGACACACGGACAGGGCCAGACACAGGGACAGGGACAGGGCTGGACACACAGACAGGGCTGGACACACGGACAGAGCCAGACACAGGGACAGAGCTGGACACATGGACAGAGCCAGACACAGAGACAGGGACAGGGCTGGACACAGGGACAGAGCCGGACACATGGCCACGAACAGGGCTGGACACAGGGACAGAGCCGGACACACGGAGAGAGCCAGACACATGGCCATGGACAGGGCTGGACACCCAGACAGGGCTGGACACACGGACAGAGCCGGACACACAGTCACGGACAGGGCTGGACACACAGACAGGGCTGGACACAGGGACAGGAACAGAGCCGGACACATGGCCATGGACAGGGCTGGACACACAGGGCTGGACACATGGACAGGGCTGGACACACAGACAGGGCTGGACACACAGACAGGGCTGGACACACGGCCACGGACAGGGCTGGACACACGGACAGGGCTGGACACACAGACAGGGCTGGACACACGGACAGGGCTGGACACACGGACAGACCTGGACACACACCCAGGACAGAGCCAGACCCATGGACAGAGCTGGGCACAGGCACAGAGCCGGACCCATGGACAGGGACAGAGGCGGACACACGGACAGAGCCGGACACACGGACACAGCCGGACACACGGACAGAGCGGGACACACGGACAGAGCCGGACACACGGACAGGGACAGAGCTAGATCAAGGACAGGGCCGGAGCCGAGCCCACGGGCAGCCGGAGCCGGGAGCGAGCACCGGGAATGGATGGAGAGAGGAGCAGGAAGAGGCCGGAGATGCGCCGGGAGAGGGATGGGATAACAACAGCCGGGAAAACAGAGCGGCCCGAGGAGCCCGGAACCCTCGGCGTTACCCCAAACAAACCGAGCCGGCACCGCCGCCTCTCCGCCGCCTCGGAACGGCGCCGCCAATACCGATTTTAATGCGGATTTTATTTGTTCACGGAACCGAGGACAAACTTTGCGGGCCCGCTACCGTGTGCGAGGGGCGGGCTCGAGTCATTTAAAATGCAAATCGCCCGTGTCGCCGGGAGCAGCGGGAGGAGGAGGAGAGGAGGAGGAGGAGGAGAAGGAGGAGGAGGAGAGGAGGAGGAGGAGGGCTGCCTTCCTCCCTCCCTCCCCTTTCAGGAGGCAGCTCCGGGCCCCGCCGCCCCCTCCGGGGCTTCCCCGCGGCCCCACCGACACCCCCGGCCCGCGGTGAGGGCGGCAGCGGCTCTGCCCCCCCCCACTTCGCTCCCCGCTAAACCGGGGGGGCACCGGAGAAACCACCCCGCTCCCGACCCCCGGGGGGGGGGGGGGGCTCCGCTGCTGCCCAGCTCCGCCTCCGCCGTGTCCCCGCCGTGTCCCCCCCCCCCCCCACTCCCCGGCCGCGCCAGCCCCGGCGGCGACACCGTTATTCGGAACAATAGCGCTAAAACAAAGCGGGGCCCCCCCCGCCGCCGCCCCCATCCTCACCCCGCCCCATCCCGGGGGGCCCGGCGGGGCTTTCGGGGGGCTCGGGGAGGGGCTCGGGGTGAAGGGGGGGGGGGGAACCCGTGGCGAGCTCACCTTGGTGCACGGCCACATTGCAGCCGTGGCCGTCGCAGTAGACGAGCGGGTTCTCCGCCCAGCCGCGCTCGTCGGAACACACACAGCAGCCTCCCACCATCTCCTTCATACTTCCATGAGGGTTTCCTGCCCCCCCGCCTCCCGCTGCTCCTCCTCCTCCTCTTCTCCTCCTCCTCTTCTCCTCCTCCTCCTCCTCCTCCTCCTCCTCCGCGCTGCCCCCTCCCCGCCTCTCGCGGCGTGTCCGAGCCCCGCGGCCGGGCGGGGCCGGGAGGGGGGACAGCGGGGGGACCGTGGGGACAGCGAGCGGCAGGAGGCCGGGGGGGGCTGCGCGGTGATGAGGGGACCGGGGGGACAGCGCGGGGCCAGCGGGGGCTGGCCGAGGTGGCCCCGCGGCCCCGAGAACACCCAGGTCCCCCCCCCCTTTCTGCCGGTCCCCCCGTTTGTCCCGGTCCCCGTGTCCCCCCCCCCTCCCCTCCTCCCGGTACAATCATGGCGGCGCCGCCCGCACGCTCCGGTAAAATTTGCGGTTCACGGATCGCGGCCCGGCCGGGGCGGGCGCGTTTGTGCGCGGGTGACATTGGATTTTTTTAAATTTTGGTTTAACCCTTTCCTGCCCCCTCAGGACGAGGATTCGGGGGTTGGTTTTTTTCCCCCCCCTCCGGCCTCCTCTGCCCGGCTGGGAGAGCGGGGATCTTGCTGGGGTGCGCGGCCGACATGGAGCGCTCGGCGGGGATGAGCCGGGACCGCTCCGCAAATCCCATTATCCCGCAATTCCCGGCTGGCTGATCCCGGCTCCGCCAGCGCCACCGGCTGTCCTGTGGCCGAGACTCCTCCGGAAAAGGTTTTTTAACCCCTTGGCACCTGTTTGGTTGTCTGGGAAGGAGGAAAAATCTTTCCCCGCCTTGGAGGTTTGTGCGCGGCAGGATGAGTGTGGAAATCAGCTGGAAAACAGGGCAAAGGATCCTGAAATATTGGGGATGTTTAGTTATGGGATTGCGCCTGCAGGAAACCGGTGAAGAGAAACGATCCTGAAATATTGGGGATGTTTATTTATGGGATTACACCTGCAGGAAAGAAGAGAAATTATCCTGAAATACAGGGAATATTTCTGTTCGGGATTGCGCCTGCGGATCCCAAAATCCGCCTCACGAGACCTTTGGGATATCAGGGGAAGCTCCCCTTGCCTTGGACCCGGAACACACCCGGGAAAACCCAACCACGCAGCGCAGGAATGATCAAATCGAAGAAAAGAGGCCCAAAAAGTGCCACATTCCTGCAGCTCGGGCTGTCCCTGGAATCTTCTGGAATGGGGACGTGGAGCAGCTCCCAGCTCCTCGTGGAACAAGGGAAGTGCCCGAAGCCAGACCGGGCACGGGAACAGTGGGAGATGTCACCAATGGACTTTTTTGGGGCTGTTTTTGCAGGGAATATTTCGGTGTGGGATTGCGCCCGCAGGAAACCAGCGAAGGGAAATGATCCCGAAGTATTTGGAATATGAATTTATTATTTTTTAAATTATTTTTTATTATTTTTTATTATTTTTTATTATTTTTTATTATTTTTTATTATTTTTATTATTTTTATTATTTTTATTATTTTTATTTTTATTGTTTTTATTTTTAAATTATTTTTATTATTTTTATTATTTTTATTATTTTTATTATTTTTATTATTTTTATTTTTATTGTTTTTATTTTTAAATTATTTTTATTATTTTTATTATTTTTATTATTTTTATTTTTATTTTAAAATTATTTAAAAATTATTTTAATTTTTTTATTATTTTTATTATTTTTATTATTTTTAATATTTTTAATATTTTTATTATTTTTATTTTTATTTTATCCCCACCCCAAACACTCAAATCCCAAATCAGCCGCGGTTCCTGTGGATTTTTTGGGCTTTTTCCCGTGCAGCACCACTCTGCTGATGCTCCCAGCTCCGGATATTCCACAATTTCACCATTCACACCAACTTAAATAACCCCATACCCATTACCATCATCCCTGAGCCTCCTCTTCCTCAGTTTCCCTCACCCCGGAAACCTTTGGAATCTCGGCCTGTGCCATCCTGGGATTTCTTTTAACCCAAACCCCTCCTTGAGCCCCAAAAATCCCAATTTTAGGACCCTTTTTGAGCGCCCCTGGCCAAGCGTTACATCCCGGAGCTGGCTCATCCCAGGGGCCGCTGTTTTCCCTTTATCCCAATCCTTTAAAATCCTTGGAGGGGGCGGGAATTCACTCAGCCTTAACTCACTTTTCCCCTCCTTTTCCCCCCTCTTTTTTTTCCCCTGCCTTTTATCTTTTGGGTTTTTTTTTTTTTTTTTTAAGAAAAAAGGAATTTTGGTTGCCTTTGTCAGCTGAGGATGATCCCGGAGGTTTGGGATTGTCCCGGGATAAAGTGTGGGACATCCGCCCATCCCATGGAGCCTCTCGGACTTGAACCTTGAAGGGATTAAATTCCCATTTCCATCGCTGATCCCTGCGGGAAGGGGAGGCTGCGCTGGGGGAAAAGGGCTCGGAGGCTTCCCGGGGCAAATTTGGGAAAAGCTGGGATATGGGAGATGTTTGATTTATAGGGGTTCTTTTTTCCCCCCTGAAATTCCCACATTTTCCTGATCCACCCGTATTTATGGCACTTCCCATTTCCCTCCCTACCCCATCCCACTGGGATCACAAGGATCCCCCCCCAGGCCGTGGATTTTATGGGGTTTCGCCCTTTATTCCCTTTTTCCTGCAAAAAAAGAAGAGCTTTTGTGGAAGGAACTGCTGCAGTCCCACAAAACCCAACGGGAGAGGTGTGAAAATCCCATAAATTTGGCTCTGGAAGCAACTTCAAGGGATTCATTGGGATAATTCCCCTCGGGAATGCCTGATTGTGGGTTGTTTATTATGATTTACACCGTGCACAGAACAATTCGTGGCGATCCCGCCATGTCCAGACACCCAGAGGGTTTTTAGGGAAGCTGGAATGAGGTTTCCCAGTTTATTTCTGGGATCTGGATCAGGTTCCACAACGAGCTTGGAGCCACTCCCATCTCACCATTCCCAGAGAAGGAATTTTGGGGAGATTTCAGCTCTCCCGGGGTTTTTTTTTTCCACGGCAGAGCTTTGGGTATTCCATAAATCCAGGCCCCGATTCCTGAGGTGGGAATGGGGATGGATAATCAGAACCAGATTTGTTTTTAATGGGATTTAGGCACCTGTTTCCCTTCACCCCTCGGGATTTTTCCTTCACATTCCTGCATTTTTAACACCTTAAAAAAAAATCCTCGGCAGCGATTGAAGCCCAGCAGTTGCTGTGGGTCAATTAATTAATTGAATTAATTGAATTAATTTTATTAACGTCCCGCTCTGGTGACCTTGGAGGAGTTTGGGGCTCTGCATCACCTCCGCTCAAAATTTGGGTTCGGTTCGTGGCTCCTCGCTCGGAAAATTCCTCAGGGATGGAAAACCTGAGGGAAGAACCTGCAGGGATCAGCTCTGCCAGGCTGAAACTCCCTTCCCAAGGCTGGGAATATTCCCAAAATTGGGAATATCCCGGGCTGGGCATGGGGAGGGGAAGGAAAGGGGAAGGCGCCATCCCTCACCCGCCTCTCAGCTGGCACTGGGCCGAATTCCCTTCCCTTCATCCCAAATTTCCCATGGATGTAAGGATGGAATTGCTTTTCCAGCTGCTTCCCAGCCTGCCAGAGAATCCATGGAGCTGAAGGGATTCACGGGGCTGCAGCCACAGCACCCAGGGGTGGCAGCTGGCATCCCAAGCCCTCCCAATTCCCAGGATTTCTGCCCAAAATCAGGGAGTGCCGGGGTCTGAAGGCTCTGGGGGTGCTCCTGGGAGCCCTGGGGAGGATGGAGTGGCTTGGTGGCAGAGCTGCCCAGTGCCCGGTGCCCAGTGCCCGGTGCCCAGTGTCCTGGGCTTGATGCCCAGTGCCCAGTGCTTGCTTCCCAATGCCCAATGCCCAGTGCTCAGTGCCCGGCACCTGATGTCCAGTACTCAGTGCCCGGTGCCCGTTACCCATTGTCCAGTGCCTGGGGCTTGATGTCCAGTGCCTGATGTCCAGTGCCTGATGCCCAGTGCCCAGTGCCTGGTGCTCAGTGCCCAGTGCCCAGTGCCCAGTGCCTGGTGCTCAGTGACCAGTGCGTGGTGCTCAGTGCCCAGTGCCCAGTGCCTGGTGCTCAGTGCCCAGTGCCTGGTGTTCAGTGCCCAGTGTCTGATGCTCAGTGCCCAGTGCCCAGTGCCTGGTGCTCAGTGACCAGTGCCCAGTGCCCAGTGCATGGTGCTCAGTGCCCAGTGCCCAGTGCCCAGTGCCTGGTGCCTGGTGCCCAGTGCCTGGTGCGTGGTGCTCAGTGACCAGTGCCTGGTGCTCAGTGACCAGTGCCCAGTGCCTGGTGCTCAGTGCCCAGTGCCTGGTGCTCAGTGACCAGTGACCAGTGCCCACTGCCTGGTGCTCAGTGCCCAGTGCCTGGTGCTCAGTGCCCAGTGCCTGGTGCTCAGTGACCAGTGACCAGTGCCCACTGCCTGGTGCTCAGTGCCCAGTGCCTGGTGCTCAGTGCCCAGTGCCTGGCGCTCAGTGACCAGTGCCTGGTGCTCAGTGCCCAGTGCCCAGTGCCTGGCGCTCAGTGCCCACTGCCCTCTGCCCACTGCCCAGTGCCCAGTGTCTGGTGTTCAGGGCTCAGTACCCAATGCCCGGTGCCCAGTGTCCACTGCCCAGTGCCCAATGCTCAGTGTCTGGTGTCCAATGCCCACTGCCCAATGCTCAGTGTCTGGTGTCCAATGCCCACTGCTCTGTGCCCGGTGCCCGCTCGGTGCTCCAGGCGGGGCCGGGAGCAGCGGGGCTGAGCGAGCCCCGGTAGCCCAGGCAGGAAGCGATCGGCGGCGCCTCAGGCTCGGAGCAGCGCTGAGGGCCGGGCCCACATCCGGCCCGGGGCTGCGGGGGCGCAGGAAACGGGGGGGGGGAGTGCGGGGAGAAGGGGGAGAGAGGAGCGGGGACAGCGGGGATGGAGGCACGGCCTGAACCGCCCCCGGCCCTGCCCTGCAGGCGGCACAGGGGGAACCTCCCGGGACACTTCTGGATCTGCATCAGTCCCTGAATCCATCCCTGAATCCATCCATCCATCCATCCATCCATCCATCCATCCATCCATCTATGGATCCATGGATCCATCCATCCATCCATCCATCCATCCATGGATCCATCCATGGATCCCTCCATCCATGGATCCATCCATCCATCCATCCATCTATGGATCCATGGATCCATGGATCCATCCATCCCTCCATCCATGGATCCATGGATCCATGGATCCATCCATCCATCCATCCATCCATCCATCCATCCATCCATCCATCCCTCCATCCATCCATCCATCCATCCATCCATCCATCCATCCATCCCTCCATCCATCCATCCATCCCTCCATCCATCCATCCCTCCATCCATCCATCCCTCCATCCATCCATCCATCCCTCCATCCATCCATCCCTCCATCCATCCATCCCTCCATCCATCCATCCATCCATCCATCCATCCATCCATCCATCCATCCATCCATCCATCCATCCATCCATCCATCCATCCATCCATCCCTCCATCCATCCATCCATCCATCCATCCCATGGATGGTTGTTCAGGCTGGGAAAATTTGAATTCTCCACCCTAGAGAAGGGAAGGCTCCAGGGAGAGCTCAGAGCTCCTTCCAGGTCCTAAAGGGGCTCCAGGAGAGCTGGAGAGGGACTGGGACAAGGGAGGGAGGGGCAGGGACAGATGGGATATTGGGAAGGAATTCCTGGCTGGGATGGAATTCCCAGAGAAACTTTGGCTGCTCCATCCCTGGCAGTGCCCAAGGCCGGTCTGGACGGGGCTTGGAGCACCTTGGGACCATGGGAGGTGTCCCTGCCCATGGCAGGGGTGGCACTGGATGGGATTTAAGGTCCCTTCCCACCCAAACCATTCCAGGATCCTTTGATTCCTCAAATCCACAAAACCCCAAACACGCTCTGAGCCCCCAAAAGCCCCACGGGGCCGGTGGGGAGGGGACAGGAGGGGACAGGGGTGGGAGCATCCCTCTGCTCCTCAACGGGATCAGTTGGAATTTCACCCGCCCCCACGGCTCGTCAGGAATTTTGGGGCTGGAACCTGTGATTTCATCACTGCTGAACCACGGCTCGGCCCTCGGGAGAGAAGAAGTGGCCGAATTCTGACATTTTTGACATTTCCCCCCCCCAAAAATAACACGGAAAAATCACCGGCACTGCTCCTGCGCGGATCAGAACTAATTAATGACGAATTAATGAGTAATTAACTAGTGGCATCAGTCAGCTCAGCCATGACTCATATCCGGCTCCAGGCTGAAATATTTTTTGTTTTTGCCAGCCCCAGGAATGGGAAATATTGACAAAACTGCCCCAAATCGGGGTGGATTTGGAGCAGGGGGAAAGTTTATCCCGGCTGGAATATTCCGAGGAATTCCACAGGTGTGAAACCCACCCGGGCGCGCTAAAATCAGCTCTAATTAAGCCTCGCATTAATTTAATGAATTTCTGCGTTCGAACAGCTCCGGGTGTGAAGCAGTTGTAGCTCTGCGAACCGCGGCGGGGTTTTGGGGTCATTTCCTAATATGGACAAACCCTCTCCGCTCTCTCTCTTCCCTCTTGGCTCGGTGACAGCGGCGCCACCAAAATAGCGACAAAACCCGAAACCGAAAATCACTTCTGCAGCTCCGGCGAGGCACCAAGGGCTGGGTTAAAGGGATTTTTGGGGCGTTTTCCCCTTTTCTGCCCAATCCTGGGGTTTTGGTGCGTTTTCCCCGCAGGGTTCAATGTCTCCTTCCCAACCGCGGGCTGCGTTCCCAGGTTTTCTCCTGGAATTTTGCTGCTGAATTAAAGGAAATAAACTCCCGGCGAGGTGCGTGAGAAGTCATCCCGCAGCCGCTGGAAGCAGCGCCACATCCCTGAATCCTGGGAAATGAGGGAAACGAGGGATTCTCCCGGCCGCGTTTCTCTTTTTATCGGGAATTCGGAGGAGAAAACGCCCCAGGGAATTCTGTTCCAGCCCCAGGGGCCGGAGGGATGCTCGGAGCCGGGTCCGAGCGGATTCCCCGGGATCCGGGCAAGCCGGGAAAGCGCAGTGGGAAGGCAGCCGGGGACCTCTGCTGGGAGAAACCTAAAAATTCCCCCTTTTTCCCCCAAAATCGCGGCCAGGCCGGCGCTGGGAGCCCTGCGGAGGGCGCCAGCAGCTCGGCTGTCCCTGCGGCTCCTCGCCTGCCGCTGGCCCCGGGGGCACCGGGTGAGCGTCCCCCGGCATCCTCCGGTCCCTGGGGGCACGGGGCGAGCGGCCTCTGGCATCCTCCGGGCCCGGGGGCACCGGGCGAGCGTCCCCCAGCATCCTCCAGTCCTGGGGGCACCGGGCGAGCGGCCTCCGGCATCCTCCGGGCCCGGGGACACCGGGCGAGCGTCCTGCAGCATCCTCCAGGCCCGGGGGCACCGGGCGAGCGTCCCCCGGCATCCTCTGGTCTCTGGGACACCGGGCGAGCGTCCCCCGGCATCCTCCGGGCCCGGGGGCACCGGGCGAGCGTCCCCCGGCATCCTCCGGTCCCTGGGACACCAGGCGAGCATCCCCCGGCATTCTCCGGGCCTGGGGCACCGGGCGAGCGTCCCACGGCATCCTCCGGTCCCTGGGGGCACGGGGCGAGCGGCCTCTGGCATCCTCCGGGCCCGGGGGCACCGGGCGAGCGTCCCCCAGCATCCTCCAGTCCTGGGGGCACCGGGCGAGTGGCCTCCGGCATCCTCCGGTCCTGGGGGCACCGGGCGAGCGGCCTCCGGCATCCTCCGGGCCCAGGGGCACTGGGCGAGCCGCCTCCGGCATCCTCAGGTCCCCGGGGCACCGGGCGAGCATCCCCCGGCATTCTCCGGGCCTGGGGCACCGGGCGAGTGGCCTCCGGCATCCTCTGGGCCCAGGGGCACTGGGCGAGCGGCCTCCGGCATCCTCTGGTCCCCGGGGCACCGGGCGAGCGTCCCCCAGCATCCTCCGGGCCCGGGGGCACCGGGCGAGTGTACCCCGGCATCCTCTGGTCCCCGGGGCACTGGGCGAGCGTCCCCCAGCATCCTCCGGTCCTGGGGGCACCGGGCGAGCGGCCTCCGGCATCCTCCGGTCCCAGGGCACTGGGCGAGTGTACCCCGGCATCCTCCGGGCCCGGGGGCACCGGGCAAGGAGCGGAGCCAGACCGGGGCGGGCTCTGAACTGGGAAGGGGGCGAGGGGAGAGGGGGCACAGCCAGGGGGCTGCAGGGGAAGGGAGAAACTTCCCGGAACTGGGAATAACGGAAGGAGACGGAGCTGCTCCTGCAGCTCGTCCCGTTGGGATCCTCCTCATCCTGCGGCTGATCCCATTGGGATCCTCATCCTGCCGCTCATCCTGTTGGGATCCTCATCCTGCAGCTCATCTCATTCTCCAGCTCATCCCATTGGGATCCTCATCCTGCAGCTCATCCCATTCTCCAGTTGATCCCATTGGGATCCTCATCCTGCCGTTCATCCCGTTGGGATCCTCATCCTGCAGCTCATCCCATTCTCCAGTTGATCCCATTGGGATCCTCATCCTGCAGCTCATCCCGTTCTCCAGCTCATCCCATTGGGATCCTCCTCATCCTGCCGCTCATCCCATTGGGATCTTCATCCTGTGGTTCATCCCATTGGGATCCTCATCCTGTGGTTCATCCTGTTGGGATCCTCATCCTGCAGCTCATCCCATTGGGATCCTCATCCTGCGGCTGATCCCGTTGGGATCCTCATCCTGCGGCTCGTCCCGTTCTCCAGCTCATCCCAGTGGGATCTCGCTCCTGCAGCTGATCCCGTTGGGATCCTCCTCATCCTGCAGCTGATCCCATTGGGATCCTCATCCTGCAGCTGATCCCATTGGGATCCTCATCCTGCAGCTCATCCCATTCTCCAGCTCATCCCAGTGGGATCCCGCTCCTGCAGCTCACCCAGGATTCCCATTCTCCAGTGTATCCTTCCAGGACCCAGCTGCTCCCACGGATCCTTCAATCCCAGATTGCCACTCCCAAATTCCTGCTCCCAAATTCCCCCAAATTCTGAATTCCCAGATCTCAGAGGTTTTGGATTCCCCTTTTCCCCTCAGGAAGGGACGGCCCTGGACAAAGTAATTCCAGCCAATGGGATGTTGGGAATGGCATCAAATTAATGTCAAATTAATATCAAATTAATATCAAATTAGTATCAAATTATAAATCCAACGGCAGGGTTTGGGTTATTCCCATTTTTTTCTTTTTTCTCTGGTGGGAACAGCTTGGAAATCATCCCAAATTTAGGATTTTCCTGCTGTTCCATGAGAGTTTTCCATCGTAGTGGCCTGGACATTCCGGATGCTGCCAGGATGGATTTGGGAGGGCTCAGAGGATCCCGAAATTCCTACGGAACATCTCCAGAAATGGGGGAGGGATCAACCTCTGGAATGAATCCTGAATTGGGATTAAGGATTCCCATCACTCGGGTGGGAGCTGCCGTTCCTGGAGGATTCCAGGCTTGGATGAGCCTGGGAAAACTGGAGGGAAAAGTGGGATTTGGGATGAAAACCGGTCTTGAGGGTGCAGGGGGTGGATCCTACTGGGAGAGGGAGCAGGGGGTGGATCCTACTGGGAGAGGGAGCAGATCCGGGAATGGAAAAGGGGGAAAAGGGGGAAAACTGGGGGGAAAAGAGGTGGGAAGAGGCAACTGAGAGTGTAAAATTTGGGATGAAATTGGGATAAAAGGAGAAACTGGGGGGAAAAGGGACAATTGGAGGGGAAAGGGTGGGAAGAGAGAATTGGGAGGATAAAATTTAGGATGGAGTGGGGATAAGAGGGGGAAACTGGGATGAAAAGGGGGAAAAGGGTCCCTGGGCCCTGCTCAGGCTGGGACCACCCCACATTCCCTGGGAATGGCTCTGGAGGGACGGAATTCCCGAGGATCCCCCCCAACACTTTGGGGTCTCCCCATCCCCTTGTCCAGAATTCCCTTTTCCCGAAATCCCGCCCGTCCAGGGGGATGAGTGCAGGTCCCGCAGGGCCTCGTGCAGGGAATTCCAGCTGCCAAAAGCAGGAATTCCACCTGTGGAGCGGGGATTTCTCGGGAACAGCTGCGGGATCCTCCCCAGGATCTGTGGGATGAGGGGAGGCCATTCCCACCTTCCAGGAATTCTTTTTATTACAGAAAATCCCTCTTTTTTCCCCCCCTTTTTCCCTCCTTTTTTCCTGCTTTTCCCCCCCATTTTTTTCCTTTTACCTCTTGTCCCTTTCCCATTATTTTCCTTTTTTTTTTTTTATTTTTCCCATTTTCCCCCTTTTTTCCTTTTCCTTTTTTCATTTTCCCCTCTTTTTCCTTTTTCCCCCTTTTCCCCTTTTCGTTTTCCCCCCCCCTTTCCCCGCCTTTTCCCTTTCCCCCCATTTTTCCCTTTTTCCCCCTTTTCCCCCCTTTTCCCTTTTCCCCCAATTTTCCCTTTTCCCCTCATTTTTCCCCTTTTTTCCCCATTTTTCCCCTTTTTTCCCCATTTTTCCCCTTTCCCCCCTTTTCCCTTTTCCCCCCATTTTTCCCTTTTTCCCCATTTTCCTCTTTTTTCCCCATTTTCCCCATTTTCCCCATTTTCCCCTTTTTTCCCCATTTTCCCCATTTTCCCCATTTTCCCCTTTTTTCCCCATTTTCCCCTTCTCCCCCATTTTTCCTTTTCATTGTTTTCCCTTTCCTCCTTTTTTTTTCCCTTTTCCTCTTTTTTCCTTCTTCCCCTTTTCATTTTTCCTTTTTTTTGCATTTCTTCCCTTTTCCATGATTTTCCCCCTTTTTTTCCTGTTTTCCCCCTTCCCCTATTTCCCAATTTTTTCTCTTTTTAAAATTTTTTTAAATTTTTTTTTATTTATTCCCCTTTTCCTTTCTCCCCTTTCTTTTTCAAGACCTTTGCTCCCTTAATCCCATTCCCCCCATTCCCGACCCCATTCCCGACCCCATTCCCGACCCCATTCCTGACCCCATTCCCGATCCCTCCCTGCCCCCACCCCTCCCCCCCTTTTTTCCCTCGGGATTTTCCCGGCTCCGCTCCCGAATTTATCCCCGACCCCTGACCCCGACCGGAATCCGCTCCCCCCGCGCAGATTTTCCCTCATTCCCGGCTGGAATTTGGGGCGGGAATCCCGGGAATCTGCGGGTTTGGGGATCCCACAGGAATTGGGGTGGTTATTAAATTACTTCCAATGATGATAATCATCATCATCATCATCATCATCATCACAATAAATAAATAAATAATAATAATAATAGTAATAATAATAGTAATAATAATAAATGGCGATTAATGATAATTAATGGCCAATAAAAAGTAATAATTAATGGCGGCGGTAAATAAAAATAAGAAAAAATAATTCAAAGGATCAAAGAATAAAACAATAAAGATAATAAAAGAAGAGAAATAATAAAAATAAAAATAAAAATAAAAATAAAAATAAAAATAAAAATAAAAATAAAAATAAAAATTAAAATTAAAATTAAAATTAAAATTAAAATTAAAATTAAAATTAAAATAAAAAATAATAAAAATTAAAATTAAAATAAAAATAAAAATAGAAATAAAAATTAAAATTAAAATTAAAATTAAAATTAAAAAATAATTTAAAAAATTAAAATAAAAATTAAAAAATAAAAATAAAAATAAAAATAAAAATAAAGATAAAAATAAAAATTAAAAAATAAAAATAAAAATAAAAAAAATAATAAAGAAAAAATTATATTTAAATTTAAATTTTTAATAAAATTTAAAATAAATTATTATTATTATTATTATTATTATTATTATTATTATTATTATTACTATTACTATTACTATTACTATTATTATTATTTTGGAGTCACTCCTCCCTGCTCAGGCCCATCCCAGGCTTGGCCTCCCAAAATTGGGAACACTTTTGGAAACAGGGCTCATTTTCCCTTGGATTCCTTCCCTCCTTCCTACAAAAAGCAGCAGAAAAGAGCTGGAAATGGGGTTGGAGCCTCCCATTCCCGGTTTGAGATCCCTATTCCCGTGGGATTTGGGGGTTTAGGGATTTTTGAGCGGGTTTTAGGGAGTTTTAAGGATTTTTAAGGAGTTTTAAGGATTTTTCCAGGGCCCATCCCACGATTTCTTGGGGATAACACAAAGTTCATTAATCCCAATTAATTAATCCCAATTAACGATTCCGTGGGGGCTGCCTTTCCCATTTTTCTCTGTTTTGAGGGAAAACCTTCCAGATCCCGGAATTCCACCCTTCCTCGCTGCCCATCCCAAATCCCAGCCCTTCCCAACCCTTCCCAAGCCACTTTTGGGTCCCTCCTTCTGCCAAATTTGGGGATTTTGGGTTTGGATCCGGCCCTGCCAGAGCGGCTCCCTTGGGATATTCCCACTTTTGGCCAAGTTTTCCATGGAAAAAAGGTTTAAAGATATCCCTGGGGAATCCTCATTCCCGAGGCCCTAAAAATAGGGACACGTGGTTGGGTGGGAATGAGAGGGAAGGAGCTGTGGGAATCGGGTTAAAAAGAGGCGAAAATGGGAATTTGAGGGAAAATTCGGATTCGCCACCCCCTATTCCCAAAAAAAAACCCCCACCCTCAGGAACATCCCAGAAAAACTCCCCCACATTCCCAGCCAACCCCAAACCCCCATCCCAAAAAAAAAAAAAGGGGGAACCTCAAGGGGTTCTGGAAAAAATTCCAAAAAAAGCTCAAAAAAAAAAGGGATTTATTCCTTTCTGTCCCAGCCTGGATTCCATAATTCCACACTGCACAAGGAATGAACGATTCCAGCGCTGGAAAAGAGAATTTTAATGGAAAATCCCGACAAAAACCTGGGAAAGGGGATGGGAAAAACCCTGGAAAAGGTTCTTTCCTCCCCCTGGAAAAGGGAATTTTTAAAGGAATTTTTTAGGCCGGGCAAAGGCGGCTGGAGGAGCCCGGCCCGGGGAAAAATTCCCTGGAATTCCTCAAAATTCAATGATCCCAGAAATACCCCTGGATGTGGGATTCCAGCGGGGGAGGGAAGGTTTGGGAAGCCACGGAGGGAGGTTTGAATCCAGAGGGATGGGAATTTTGAACTCCAAGAAATGGGAATTTTGAACTCAAAGGAATGGGGATTTTTAGTCCAAAGAATGGGAATTTTGAACCCAAAGAATGGGGATTTTTAGTCCAAAGAATGGGAATTTTCAATCCAAAGAATGGGAATTTTTAACCCAAAGGAATGGGAATTTTTGATCCAAAGAATGGAAATTTTCGCTCCAGGGGGACGGGAATTTTTCACTCCAATAAATGGGATTTTTTAGTCCAAAGAATGGGAATTTTCAATCCAGAGGGATTGGAATTTTTAACTCCAAAAGACGGGAATTTTTAACTCAAAGGAATGGGAATTTTGAATCCAAAGAATAGGAATTTTCAATCCAGAGGGATGGGAATTTTTAACTCCAATAAATGGGAATTTTGAACCCAAAGGAATGGGGATTTTTAGTTCAAAGAATGGGAATTTTCAATCCAGAGGGATGGGGATTTTTAACTCCAAGAAATGGGAATTTTTGATCCAAAGAATGGGAATTTTTGCTCCAGAGGGGTGGGAATTTTTGACTCAAAGGAATGGGAATTTTTGATCCAAAGAATGGGAATTTTTGCTCCAGAGGGGTGGGAATTTTTAACTCCAATAAATGGGATTTTTTAACTCCAATAAATGGGAATTTTAATCCAAAGGAATGGGAATTTTCAATCCAGAAGGATGGGAATTTTGAACTCCAAGAAATGGGAATTTTGAACACAAAGGAATGGGAATTTTTAGTCCAAAGAATGGGAATTTTTAGTCCAGAGAAATGGGAATTTTCAATCCAGAGGGCCAGGAATTTTTAACTGCAAAAGATGGGGATTTTTAACTCAAAGGAATGGGAATTTTGAACCCAAAGAATAGGAATTTTCAATCCAAAGAATGGGAATTTTCGCTCCAGAGGGGCGGGAATTTTTAACTCCAAGAAATGGGAATTTTTAGTCCAAAGAATGGGAATTTTTGCACCAGAGGAATGGGAATTTTGAACTCCAAGAAATGGGATTTTTAATCCAAATGAATGGGAATTTTTAAACCAAAGAATAGGAATTTTCAATCCAGAGGGACAGGAATTTTTAACTCCAATAAATGGGATTTTTTAGTCCAAAGAATGTGAATTTTGAATCCAAAGAATGGGAATTTTTAGTCCAAAGAATGGGAATTTTCGCTCCAGAGGGGCGGGAATTTTGAACTCCAAGAAATGGGAATTTTGAACCCAAAGGAATGGAGTTTTTTAGTCCAAAGAATGGGAATTTTGAACCCAAAGAATAGGAATTTTCAATCCAAAGAATGGGAATTTTCGCTCCAGAGGGGCGGGAATTTTTAACTCCAAGAAATGGGAATTTTGAACCCAAAGAATGGGAATTTTTGCTCCAGAGGAATGGGAATTTTGAACTCCAAGAAATGGGATTTTTAATCCAAATGAATGGGAATTTTTAAACCAAAGAATGGGAATTTTCAATCCAGACGGACAGGAATTTTTAACTCCAATAAATGGCATTTTTTAGTCCAAAGAATGGGAATTTTTAATCCAAAGAAAATGGGAATTTTTGCTCCAAAGGGACGGGAATTTTGAACTCCAATAAATGGGAATTTTGAACTCCAAGAAATGAGATTTTTTAGTCCAAAGAATGGGGATTTTTTGTCCAAAGAATGGGAATTTTCACTCCAGAGGGGCGGGAATTTTGAACTCCAAGAAATGGGAATTTTGAACCCAAAGGAATGGAGTTTTTTAGTCCAAAGAATGGGAATTTTTAACTCAAAGGAATGGGAATTTTTGATCCAGAGAATGGGAATTTTCGCTCCAGAGGGGCGGGAATTTTGAACTCCAAGAAATGGGATTTTTAATCCAAAGAATGGGAATTTTCAATCCAGAGGGACAGGAATTTTTAACTCCAAGATATGGGAATTTCAAACCCTAAGGGATGGAGTTTTATAGTCCAAAGAATGGAATTTTGAATCCAAAGAATGGGGATTTTCAGTCCAGAGGGATGGGAATTTTTCACTCCAATAAATGGGATTTTTTAGTCCAAAGAATGGGAATTTTGAATTCAAAGAATGGGAATTTTTATCCAAAGAATGGGAATTTTCACTCCAGAGGGACGGGAATTTTGAACTCCAAGAAATGGGAATTTTTAACTCCAAGAAATGAGATTTTTTAGTCCAAAGAATGGGAATTTTTAATCCAAAGAATGGGAATTTTTAATCCAAAGAAAATGGGAATTTTCGCTCCAAAGGGCCGGGAATTTTCACTCCGAGCCCCCCGAGCCCCCTGAGCCCCCCGAGCCCCCTGAACCCCGGAATTCCCAATTTCCCCCGATCCAAGGTGGGATTTTCCAGACTCTTAACCCAGCTGGGTTTTCCTGGCCTTACCTTGGAGAAAATTTGGAATTTTCCCTTCTTTTTCCAATTTTTGTTTCGCTTTCCTCCTACTCCAACCAACGTTTTCATCACCAAAAAAACACCCCAAAATCCCATTTTTTTTCTTCTTTCGCCCCCGTTCGGAGCTAAAACAACTCCGGGAATGTCCCTTCGAGGGAATTTCTCTCCTGGAAGTGGAATTTTGACCCCAAACCACCTCCGATTCACTCATTTTAACCCCAAACCAGGCAATTCCAGCCCAAAATTTGGATTTTCCTTTTGTTTTTTTAATTTATATTTATTTTATTCCATTTATTTCCACTGCAGCACCGCTCCTCTCTCGTTATTTTCTTATTTAAAGCTGATTTTCTTCGTTCTTTGGTCGCTTAATTTCCCTCAAACGCCTCAAAAATTACCACAATTAATATCAGGATGATAATTAGGATCATTTTAATGATTATTTTTCGCTGGTAACGGGCGCTTCTGCTGCTCGAGACGCCGCTGTTATAAAAAGCTTTGAGGTATTCTGGATATTTTTTTCTTTTTTCCCCCAATTCCCGGCCTTATTTACAGACCATTTACAGAGATTTATTGCGATTTACAGAATATTCACAAATATTTACAAATATATATTACAAATTCAAAAATCTCCGCCCGTGAGCGCCCAAAATGTGATTTTTTTTTAATAGAAAAACTGGGGTTTTTTAATATAAAAAGTCAATTTTTAGCCATATTTACACCGGGATAAAAATCCTGGGGCCACCCCCGCAATTCCCGAGGTGATTTTATCCCTTGGAAAAATATTCCTGAGGTTTTTTTTGGGGGGGAGAGGGAGGATCTGCGGGGTCTGGGCGCTGCTGGGTTGAAATATTTCTATTTATATATTCCTAGATATGCTCATATATGGGAGTTTTTCATATATTGAGAGGATTTTTAATAGATTTATAGGATTTTCTTTCTAGAGATGATTCTATCTAAAATAGAAACAGGAATTTTCATTCCCAGCACGCATCTCGGGATTTTTTTTTTTCCCCCACCACTTCCAACCCCAAATTGCTCGAAATTCCATTTATTTTTTTTCCTAGAAAATACATTTTTAACCCCAGGTGGATTTGGGGAGGGGGGGAGGGAAAGGGGGGCGATCCACGCTCGGCGATTCCATGGGAAAACGGGGATTCCATGGAAAAACGGGGATTCCATGGAAAAACGGGAATTCCATGGAAAAACGGGAATTCCATGGAAAAACGGGAATTCCATGGAAAACACCCCCCTCACCCCCCCCGCGTTTTTGGGATTGCCGAGATTGCGCTGAGGGGGCCAAACCCCCTAAAATCGGCTTTTTTCTCGCTGGGTTTTGGGGTTGTTTGAGGGGGTTTTTTTTGGGAATAAAGGCTCTAAAATCCCAATGTTTTGGCGAGGGAATTTCCCCCTGCTCTGCTCAGCACGGGAGGAGCGGGAGGGGGGGGAAGTAAACAAAAAAAAGCGCTTTTAACCCCCAAAAACCCCGCTAAAAACCCCAATAAAGCGACCACCGCTTTTAGCACCAACTCGCCACCTCCAAGGAAAACAGCGCCCAGCAGATCCCAAAAGCTCCCGGCCTTTAAAATCCCCTTTTTCCCCCCCTTATTTCCCTCATTTTTAAGGCGCTGATGGAATTTAAAAATCCGAGTGGAATCCAGCAGGCCGCGTGTGAATATTTTCCTTTCCTTCCCTTCCCTTTTCCCTCGCAGCGATTTTTTTATAAATTTATTTTGATTTTTAAGTTTTGTTTTCAGGGCTGAATTTTTTTTTTTGGGGGGGAGGGGGGGGAGAAAAGGAGAAATTCCCAAACGGGCGCTGTGGGATTCCGGGATTTTTTTTTCTCCTGGAAAAAAAAGGAGGAAAATAAAAAACCCAACAACCTCAAAACACTAAAAAAACCTCCCAAAAAAAAAACAAACCCCAAATCAGCTTTGATTTTCTTCATGTTCCCAAAGCAGAGGGGGCTTGGATGGCCGAGCAGGGGTGGAAATCCCACCAGGAATTTCCAAAGGTTTTGGAAAAGTTCAAGCGGGATTTTTGAGTCCCTCGGCGGAGGAGGGAGAGACATTCCCGGCGCATTCCTGCCCGCATTCCAGCCCGGCAGGGATCAAATCCTTCCATCCGCGCCCCATTCCCGATGTTCCCGGATCCCATTTCCCGGGCCCCTGAAGCTTTTCCATCCCCGCTGCCTTCAGGGATGATTATCCCACAAATTCCTCATTTTTTCCCCCCCTTTTTTCCCCCCACCATTTTTACAAAGATTTCTTCTTGGATTTCCGTGGAGCAGTTTCAAGTCACTTCCTCTCCAACGCTCCCGGCTTTATTCAACCTCCTGAAATTCCCGATTTTTTTTTTCCAAGCTGGCTTTTCCTCCCTGCCCCTGAAGCAGCCGGGAAAACATCGCTGTTAAACCGGGATTTGGGAGAGCTGCTCCCGGTTTTCGCTGGGATCCACTCGGCCCGAAAAGGAAGGGGATTTTTTCTTTCCTGATATTTATTTCCCTCTGCCTGGGATTGTTACCGCTTTAATCCAATTTTTATGGAGGAAAAAGGGAGAAATTAGGTCGATTCTTACATCGGGTTTGTTTGGTTTTTTTTTTTTTGGAGTAGGGATGGGGGGTCAGGAGCCTCTTCCCAGCCCATTCCCAGCTCTCCCAGCTCATTCCCAGCTCTCCCAGCAGCCGATTCATCCCTAAATCCCTTTCCTGGGAATAACCCCCCTCGTTCGGGGAGTTTTGGGGCAGTTATTTGGCTTCCATCGAGAGTTTTAACCTCACCCTAAAACTCACCCCAAACCCACCATCCCCGGCCCACACGAGGCCCCAAAATCAACCCAGTCCAGCCCCAAAAACTCTCCCGCACCCCTCGGACCCCGCGCGGCTCCTCCGGGCAGCCCCTTCCCCACCTGGGGCTGGCGGGGGGAGGGACGGGGGGACCCCGCTCCGCATCCCCGGCACCCCCCGGCACCTCCGCGCTCTGCTGCGATCCTGGAAACTTTTCCTTTCCTCTCCCGCGGTCCTTAGGGATCCTCCAGGCCGCAGGCGCGGAATTTGAGGCTGGGGGGCACGGGGATGGCGCTGCCCCCCAGGTGCCAGCTCCACAGCGGGTGAGTCTTGGACAGCGCCCAGGAGTTTTTGCCGCCCAAGGACGAGGCCGGGCACAGGTCCCCGTCCTCCCCCACCACCAGCGAGGGCGTGCAGGGGAAGTTGCCCATGAGGCTGAAGGAATTCCGAGGCGGGCTCGCTTTGCAGGGAGTGTTTCCCTTCCTGGGATTCCTCCTGGGAGTTTTTGGCGGCCTCCCTTTGGAGGAGCTGCGCTGCCTCTCGGAGCCCCTGGAGAGGCGCCGGCGCTTGGCGTTCCTGTCCTGCCGGCCCCGCAGAGCTTTGCAGCGCAGCGTCCCGGGGCTCTCCGCTCCTCCGGGGGGTTGGAAGGGCAACTCCGAGCCCCTCCAGGGCTCCGGGCTCCCCCCGCCGTGCCGCAAACTTTTGCCGTCCAGGTTGAAGCCCTTGGCGTAGCACCACAGCTTGGACTGGCGGATCAGGCGGTCAAAGTGCTCCCGCCGGGGCTCCCCGGGGGCCGCGGGGCCGGGGCTCCCCCCCAGCTCCGGGGGTGGCGAGGCCGAGCCCGGGGCCGGCTCTGGGGAAGGCGCTGGCCCCGGGGAGGCTCCGCTTGGCCGCTCTAACGAGGCGCTATTGTTCGAGGCATCTTTGTGCAAATCCTTCCCTCCGGCGTCCCCAAAGCCTCGCTCCTTTTGTGGCGGGGCCCCCCCGGGGGTGCTGCTCGGGGAGGGAGGGGGCGAGGAGGAGGAGGAGGAGGAAGAGGAGGAGGAGGAGGAAGAGGAGGAGGCAGGGGAGGCCTCCTGCTTCGCGTACAGCCCCGGCTGAGCCCCCGAGCCCGGCGCCGCGGCCGCGCTCAAACTTTCCAAAGTTGACGCTCGCAGAGTCCTGGCCCAGAGCTGCTGCGAGAGGAAGAGGAGCTCGGGGTCGGGGCGCAGCGCTTTGCTCGGGGGGGGCTCCGCCGGCCGCTCCTCCCCGAGGGGCTCCCGGGGGGGCTGGAAGCGGGGCAGGGCCGCCTGCCGGTACCGGGTGCTCTGCACCGAGTCCCCGCTGCACAAGGAGCTGCTCTCCGACTCCGAGGAGCTGCCCTCCTCGCTGCTGCACGAGCTGTCCCCTTCCTCCTCCTCCTCCTCTTCCTCCTCCTCTTCCTCCTCCTCCTCCTCCGAGGAGTCGCTGGAGGTGGCGGGGCTGGACGCTGCGAAGTCCAGGCTGGAGTCCGAGTCGCTGGAGTAGCCGGCGGAGGTGCCCTGGCGCTTGGAGGCGGGGAAGCCGCAGGATCGGCTTTTCCTGGCGGCCGCGGGCCCCTTTCCCTGCGGGAAGAGCCCCTTGGCGCAACACGGCCCCCGCTTGTGCCGGCCCACGGGGGCGAGCGCGGCCGGGAGCGCGCAGGGATGCGCGGCCGCGGGGTGCAGCAGCGCCAGGTCGCGGGGGTACCCGGCCAGGACGCCGGCAAAGAGCCCCCCCCGGGCCGCCAGCCCGCGGCCCCCCCGGCCGGGGAAGGCTCGCTGGAAGGGCTGCGGGCCGGGCGGGGCGGGGGGCGGCCGGGGCCGGCCGGGGGCCGCGGGGCCGCAGCAGCCGCCGGCTCTGCAGGGCGGGGGCCGCGGGCAGGGGAAGAGCTCCCCGGGGCCCGGCAGCAGCAGCTGCTGCCTCCGCTTGCTCTTCCTCTTCCTCTTCCTCCGGCGGGGGCTGAGGCTCTTGCAGGAGGTGCAGAGAGCCTCCAGGTCCGCCTTGGAGATGAGCGAGCACTTCACGGCGCGCGTGGGCACCGAGTTGATGGCCTTGAGGGTCCGCAGCTCCTTCAGGTCGCAGCGGCGGCTCTTGATCTTTAGGGTTTCCATCTTCTTGCTGATGGTGGTCCTGGGGATATCCTTGAACAGGTCGCTGAGGACCTGGGCCAGGGCGAACATCTGGGTGCCGTTGATCTGTAAGTATCCCAAGTTTATCCCTTCGATTTCCTGGTAGCCGGCGTGGAAATCGCCCGGCCGGGCTTCCCCATTGTAATCCATGGTGGCCGGAACGATCCCGAAGGTCCCTTCGCAGGTCAGGAACATTTTGCGAGGAGCTTTTGACTTTGTCCCTTTCAAAGGGGGCACGGAAAATCAGGACATTTCTGTTTCCACTCGCTGATCACACACATCCCTCCGGAGAGGGGCGAGAGGGGGAGGGGAGGCGAAAAAAAAAAAAAAAAACCACCACCAAACCCAAGGAAAAGAGGGGAAAAAAAAAAAAAAAAGCCAAAGCAGCCGGTCTCCTTTTCAAACGCTCCGGTCGAGGCTTTGCAACATCTTCCGAACACCCAAATCCTGCTCCGGGGCTCGGCTCCTCGTCTTCCCCCTCCCCGGAAAAAAAAAGGAGAGAATAAAATCAAGAAGTCAAACATGTCTCACCCCCCCCCCCCTCTCCCGCACCCACCTCCGCCCCCAAAAAATCGCTTTTTTTAAGGTGGAGGGGAGGGGGGGGGGGGTTGGTGTAAATCAACCGAGTGCTTGAGAGGACAAAGCTGCGGGTTCGGGGGGGGAGAAGGGGGGTACGGGGGGGGGGGGGGGGGGCTCCCACATTCCCTCGCCGCCGCTGGAATATTCCGGGGACACACCGGGAACACCCCGCGGAGCCGGGCCCGCCCCCGGATCCATCTGATGTCACCAAACCCCAACATTTCACACGCGCCCCGCACCCCCGCCCCAAACCCCGCACACACAATGGGGCCCTCCCTCCCCCGCGCCGCTTTTTTTTTTTTCCCCCCTCCCCTCAATCCCCCTTCCAAAACGAAAAAATAAATATTAAAAATTACGTCGGTTTCGAGCTGCCGGCAGCGCGGGCGCCTCCGCTTTTGTTTCCGCGGTTTAAGTGAATTTTTAAATTAATTTTTTTGGCTCCACGTAGGGTTGGTTTATGAGGTCGCTGCGCCTTCCCAAATGTGGATTCCTCTGGGATGGGTGTGTGGAGGAATATGTTTAATAAAGCGTGAAAGAGATTCCTTCTACGCGGGTTGTTCGAAGCCACAATTCATCCTTCATCTTATTAATTAATTGCCAATTACTGTATTTATTAGCCGGAATGAGCGCGGCGTCCACAATAACGGCGGTGAAGAAAAGCGGTGGAAAAAGAGAGTTAGAAGAGAGTTGTATTCTTCTTTTTTTTCTTTTTTTTTTTTTTTACTCCCACACCGTCTTTATTCACTTCTTGTCTCTCTTTTTTTTTTTCCTTCCGAATTCTTTCTTAAAAGGCCTCAAAAAAAAAAAAAGGTGAAAAGAAAAAAAAAGGTGAAAAAAAAAAAAGAAAGGTAGGGAAAAAAAGTGGAAAAAAAAAGGTGAAAAAAATGGTGGAAAAAGAGGTGAAAAAAAAAGGTTAAAAGAAAAACAAAAAAGGAAAAATTTGGAAAAATACAAAAAATAAAATGGGGGAATAGGGAGGGGAAAAGAAAAAAACAGAGGGAAAAATAGAGGGGAAAAAAGGGAATTCTCTTGGCGCTGCTAAACTTTATTTCCAACTTTAAATCCCGAGGTTTCTTCGCTGTTTAGCAACTCTGTCCCGCGATGTTTTCCCTCCCAAAAAAAAACCCCAAAAAAAAACCCAAATAAAAAACTCCCCAAAACCAATCCCGGGGCTGCAGATTCCTCTTTCCAAAAGGGGGGAAAAAAAATCAAAACTAAAAGGCTCGGGCAGGGCTCGGCTCCATTGTCCCGGCCCCGCGGTTCCTTTCTGAACCTGAGGCCGCTGGAGCGGGGTTTTAACTCCTGCTCAGGAGGCGAATTTTGGGGAAACTGTTCCCTCGGAAACCTTCCTGGGGGCAGGGAAGCGGCGGCTCCACTCCCTCCCCAGCCCCTTTTCTGTCTCCGGCATGAAAAGTTGGGTTTGTTCTTCTTGCTCTGCTTTTTTTTTTGGGTGGGGGGGTTGTTTGGGGGTTTTTTTGGGGGTTGTTGTTTTTTTTTTTTTCCCCTGAGATTTTAATTCTGGTGCGCGCGGTTCCGATGGTGAAATGGGAGTAATTTGATAATAAATGATTTGTTCGACTCCGTGTAGGATCAAGCACGGGCGATCCTGATTTAGCAACGCTCCCGGAGGAGGTGGAGGAGGAGGAGGAGGAGGAGGAGGAGGAGGAAGCGCATTCCTGAGCGAGCGTGTAAAAGAAAAAAAAAAAAAATTCCAAAAAAAATTCAAAATAACTCCAGTTCGGGATCAGGGATCACCTGATCGGCTCTTCCCTCCGATCCCAGAGCTGGCACAGGATCCCGGTGGGATCTCCCCCTTTTTCCAGCACCCATGGGTGCTCCCCCCGCACCCCCCGGGTAAAAAAAAAAAAAAAATCCCAATTTTCCAGCGCTGGCTGCACGAATCCCCCACATTTCCCCCTGGTTTTGCACGAGCGAGAGTTTCCTGTGACGAGAAATCCGCGGGCCAACAAAACCCCCAAATTCCTCTTTGTTCGGGCCGAGGGGAGGGGACGTTGGGGGTTTTGGGGACACCGCCGAAAAAAATCCCCGAAAATTCCAGCGGCGCTGGAGCTTCCCTGGGCGCACGGAATGGAAATCCTGGGGTTAAATTTCCTTTTCCACACCAAGCCAGAGCCATTTTACCTTTAGGCTGAGCTTTGCCAGGCGGGAGGAGGGGGAGCGCGGGCTGCGGGAAGGAAAAGGGCCGGGAATTCTCCCCCCCCTTCCGAGGGGGTCGGGAAAGGGGTCGGGGAGAATCCCAAATCCCAAGGAATTTCTTCCCGATCTCCTGGGGAGGGGGTTTGGAGAGCAACCGGAGCCCCCCGAGCGCCGGGGGAAGGGGGCTGGGGAGGGGAATGGATGGAGACGTCATTTCCCAGGAAATCTCGGGCAGGAGCAGCGCCAGGAGGGGGAATTTTTTATGGGAAGGGGTGAAATTCCACGCGGGATGGGCGTGGGTGTGTTTGTAGGGGCGGTTTGGGATAGGGAAATACTTTATGTTTAGAAAGATCTATCTTTTAAATTGATATATTCTATTTCTACAGCGGTGGGCAGGACACAGGCGGGAGGTGCTTCCCAAATAAACTGGTTTTCATCCCAAATAAACTGGTTTTCATCCCAAATAAACTGGTTTTAACCCCAAATAAACTGGTTTCAATCCCAAATGAACTCGTTTTATCCCAAATTCCCCATGGTCCTGCCACAGGTGCCCTCCCCGAGTGTCCCCACAGTGTCCCCTGCCCCTCCCGTCACCAACGCTCAGCTCGCTCCTCGCTGGGGTTTTTGGACTCTTTTAGGGTTTTTTTTTAGGCCTGGAGATGGGAACAGCCAAGGTTTGGGATGTTCCAGGATCCCGCCGAGGGTTGCGCTGGATCCCTGGGGAGGAATTTTTGGGAATGAGCACGGCCGGAAAAGGTGGAGGTGTCAGAATATCTGAATATGGGAATATGGGAATATTAGAATATCAGAATATCCGAATATGGGAATATGGGAATATTGGAATATCTGAATATTGGAATATCGGAATATTAGGATATGGGAATATTGGAATATTGGAATATCCAAATATTGGAATATCCGAATATGGGAATATGGGAATATTAGAATATCAGAATATCCGAATATCCGAATATGGGAATATTGGAATATCTGAATATGGGAATATTGGAATATCGGAATATTGGGATACGGGAATATGGGAATATTGGAATATCCGAATATGGGAATATTGGAATACATGTATATCGGAATATTGGAGTATTGGAATATCTGAATATCCAAATACCGGAATATCAGAATATCCAAATATTGGAATATCCGAATATCCAAATATCCGAATATTTGAATATCAGAATATCCGAATATCTGAATATCCAAATATCAGAATATCAGAATGTTGGAATATTCAAATATCTGAATATCTGAATATTTGAGTATCCAAATATCGTAATATTAAACTATCGGAATATCGGAATATTGGAATATCCGAATATGGGAATATGGGAATATGGGAATATCGGAATATTGGAATATCTGAATATTGGAATATCGGAATATTGGGATACGGGAATATGGGAATATTGGAATATCCGAATATAGGAATATGGGAATATTGGAATACACGAATATCGGAATATTGGAGTATTGGAATATCTGAATATCCAAATACCGGAATATCAGAATATCCAAATATTGGAATATCCGAATATCCAAATATCCGAATATTTGAATATCAGAATATCCGAATATCTGAATATCCAAATATCAGAATATCAGAATATTGGAATATCCGAATATTCAAATATCTGAATATCTGAATATTTGAGTATCCAAATATCGTAATATTAAAATATTGGAATATCGGACTATCGTAATATCCGAATATCAGAATAGCAGAATATTAGAATATCTGAATATCTGAGTATCCGAATATCGGAATATGGGAATATGGGAATATTGGAATATCCGAATATCAGAATATCGGAATAGTTGAATATCCGAATATCTGAATATTTGAGTATCCGAATGGCAGAATATTGGAATATCAGAATATTGGAATATGGGAATATCGGAGTATTGGAATATCTGAATATCCAAATATCCAAATATCTAAATATCTGAATATCAGAATATCAGAATATTGGGATATCCGAATATCAGAATATCCAAATATCTGAATATCTGAATATCGGAATGTGGGAATATCACAATATTGGAATATCCGAATATCTGAATATCAGATTATTGGAATACCTGAATATCCGAATACATGAATATCCAAATATCAGAATATCAGAATATCGGAAT
The DNA here is from genome assembly GCF_041296385.1 of Aphelocoma coerulescens. NCBI lineage: Eukaryota > Metazoa > Chordata > Aves > Passeriformes > Corvidae > Aphelocoma > Aphelocoma coerulescens. The sequence goes on along the minus strand of NC_091040.1, from coordinate 1,934,367 downwards.
ATCGGAATATCTGAATATTTGAGTATCTGAATATCGGAATATCTCAATACCCCAATATCCCAGTATCCCAATATCAGAATATCCGAATATCAGAATGTCTGAATATCCCAATATCCCGACATCTGAATATCTGAATATCAGCAATATCTGAATATCGGAATATCCAAATATCCAATATTGGAATATCTGAATATGGGAACATTGGAATATTCGAATATCCAGATATCTGAATATGGGAATTTTTGAATATCTGAATATCCCAATAGCCCAAGATCAGAATATCTGAATATCGGAGTATCCGAATATCCAAATATGGGAATAGCTGAATAGCTGGATATCGGAATATCCGAATATTGGAATATTTGTGTTTTTTGATGCCTTTAATTGGGCATTTATTGGTGTGTGTATCTGTGCACTTCGGGATTTGTATATTTATATATTTGTGTCTTTATTTGTATGCTTTTATAGCTGTATCTTTGTATATTTATTTATTTATTTCTATGTTTCTTTATCCGTATATTTATTCATATATTTATTTTTATATTTTAAATTTATTTTTATTTTTATTTTCATTTTTATTTTTATTTTTATTTTTATTTTTATTTTTATTTTTATTTTTATTTTTATTTTTATATATTAATTTATTTTATAGACTGATATTTTTTGATACATTCATTTATGTTTATATGTTTGTATGTTTCCCTATTAATTATTTCTCTACATTGATATTTATTGATAAATTGATGCATTTTTAGATAAATATTTTTATTTCTATACATTGATATTTATTGATAAATTGATGCATTTTAGATAAATATTTTTATTTCTATACCTTGATATTTATTGATAAATTGATGCATTTTTAGATAAATATTTTTATTTCTATACATTGATATTTATTGATAAATGGATGTATTTTTACACAAATATTTTTATTTTTATAGATATATTTCTCTTTATTCCTCTATTTGTGCATTTCTATATTCCTATATGAATTCACTTCTATTTATTTCTATATTTGTGAATTTCTAGATTCACATCCCGGCCCAATCCCTGTTCCCAAGGCCGGGAATTCCCAACCCTCCCAGGCCACGGGACAACAGCCGGAGCGTTCCCGGGATAATCCTCACCTGGGAAGTTCCTCCCTTGGAGGATCCCGCAGGAAAGAGAAAATTTATGGAGATTCCCCCAAATCCAAGAGTCCAGGGAGCACCTTCCAGTGGTGGGAATGGGATGGGATGGGATGGGATGGGATGGGATGGGATGGGATGGGATGGGATGGGATGGGATGGGATGGGATCCATCGGATGGGATGGGATCAATGGGACGAGATGGGATCTGTGGGATGGGATCCATGGGATGGGATGGGATCCACAGGAGGGGATGGGATGGGATCAGTGGGATGAGATGGGATGGGATCCATGGGATGGGATGGGATTGGGATGGGATGGGATGGGATGGGATGGGATCAATGGGATGAGATGGGATGGGATTAATGGGATGGGATAAGATCAGTGGGATGAGATGGGATAGGATCCATGGGATGGGATGGGATGGGATGGGATCAGTGGGATGGGATGGGATGGGATGGGATGGGATGGGATGGGATCCTTGGGATGGGATCCATGGGATGAGATGGAATCAATGGGACGAGATGGGATCTGTGAGATGGGATGGGATCAATGGGATGAGATGGGATGGGATGGGATCAATGGGATGGGATGGGATCCACGGGAGGGGATGGGATGGGATCAATGGGATGGGATCATTGGGATGGGATGGGATCAGTGGGATGGGACGGGATGAGATGGGATGGGATCCATGGGGTGGGATGGGATCCATGGGGTGGGATGGGATCAATGGGATGGGATGGGATCAGTGGGATGGGATGGGATCCATGGGATGGGATGGGATCAATGGGATGGGATGGGATGGGATCAGTGGGATGGGATGGGATGGGATCCATGGGGTGGAATGGGATCAATGGGATGGGATCCATGGGATGAGATGGGATCTATGAGATGGGATGGGATGGGATCAATGGAATTGAATGGGATCAGTGGGATGAGATGGGATGGGATCCATGGGATGGGATGAGATCAGTGGGATGGGATCCATGGGATGGGATCATCAGAATGGGATGGGATGGGATGGGATGGGATGGGATGGGATGGGATGGGATCAGTGGGATGGGATCCATGGGATGGGATGGGATGGGATGGGATGGGATGGGATGGGATGGGATGGGATCAATAGAATGGGATGGGAAAAACCCACAAAAAATTAAAATAAAACCCTCCCCCCCAAAAATTTTTAAAACCCCCCCAAACTGAACAAAAGAACCCCAACAAATCAAACAAAACCACCCCAAAAATGTTGGAAATGTGGGATTTGAGGAAAACTGTGGGGTTTAAACCCTGGGAGAGGCCTGGGAAGAGCAATGGGGCCAAATGGAGCTGTTTAGACCTCACTTAAAAGGGTTTAAGCCTCGCTTAAAGAGATTTGGGGTCAAAACCAAGAGATTTGGGGTCAAAGAGAAAGAATTGGGAGTAAAATAAAAAGGTTTTGGCTAAACCCCAGAGATTTGGGGTAAACCAGAAAAATTTGGGGTAAACTCCAGAGATTTGGGGTAAAACAGAAAGATTTGGGGTAAACTCCAGAGATTTGGGGTCAAACAGAAAGATTTGGGGTCAAACTGAGAGATTTGGGGCGAAATAGAAAGATTTGGGGTAAACCCAAAGGATTTGGGATGAAACAGAAAGATTTGGGGTAAACCAGAAGCTTTGGGGGTAAACTCGAGAGATTTGGGATAAACCCAAGAGATTTGGGATAAACCCAAGAGATTTGGGGTCAAACAGAAAGAATTGGGGTCAAACAGAGAGATTTTGGGATAAACCAGAAAGATTTGGGGTGAACCATGCAAGATTTGGGGTAAACCCGAGCGATTCGAGGTCAAACCAAGAGATTTGGGGTGAAGTAGAAAGATTTGGGATCAACTGGAGACACAAAGCACCCCGAAAAACGCTGCCCCCAAAACTTTGGGGTTTCCTTGCCGGCCCTATTGAGGAGAGGCCTTTCCCCCACAAAGGCACGGCAGCAGCTGAAGGGAATGAAACCCCAATAAACCCCACGGGGGCAGAAAACCCCGGGTTGTTCGTTTTCCCAAACAAATCCCACTCCAGAGGGATCCTTCTCCCGGAAAAATCCTGGCCTGGAAAAACCCAAGTTGAGGGATGGGCTGGGAAGCTGAAAAAAGGGGGGAAATTCCTTTTTTTTGAGGTTTTTTCCCCCCAAAATGATCGAAAATCCTGGTTTTATAGGGGCTGAGGGCAGCGTGTTCAATCAAATCCCAAAAAAAACCTTTCCCAGGCTTGGGAAAAAAGAGGGGAAATGAGTTTAAATGGGGGATTTCGTGGCTGGAGTAGAGAATTCCCATTTTTCTGCTGTCACCTTTTGAGGTTTCCCATATTTTGTGGGGATTTTTTTCCTGCTTAATCCCGGCTCTCCTTCCCTTAAAACCCCGAATAAAATAATTCGGGGATTAAAAAATGATTAATAAATGATTAATTAATGATTAATCACTTATTAGTAAATGATCAGCCTGGATTTTCTGGCAAGAAATTGAAATTTTTAAAATTTTTATTTTATTTTCCTTTCAATTTAAGGAATTCTCATCCATGGATCCACAGGTTTGCGTTCCTAATTCTGTTTAAAATTCAAATATTGGACCCAAACTTAATCCCAAAGTTTTCCTCGCTTTTCGCAGGAATTAAATTTAAAATTAAATTAATTTCGTGCCTCTTTTTAGAAGGCACAAAATCATCCCAAACGCAGCTTTTGACCCCAAAAAAGGTTTGGGAAAAGCTTAAAAATCCCGATTTCAATTTCACTCCCACCTGCGATGTTTATTCCTTTTATTTCAAATTTCAAATTTGTATTTAAAAGAACGAAATTTAAAAAGGAAATCAAAAATACATTTAAAAAAATCGAAAAAACTGATATTAAAACAAATTTAAAAATCGATTTTAAAACCCCCTCGGAGCCTTTTGAAGTTTGGGGTTGTCAAACCTCAAAAAGGATGAAAAAAATCCGATTTTTTTAGGGTTTTTTTTTTCTTCTTTTTTTTTTACCTTTTCCCAAGTATTTCTCCTGCCCCCCCCCCCCCCCCCCCGTGATTGACGAGTTTTTTCTGGATTTGAATGGATTCTCCCATTTCCCGGGATTTTCCAGGGGATTGAGAGCCAGAGCAGCTGCTCGGTGACCCGTGCTGACCCCACTGACCCCAAAGTGACCCCAAGGACCCCCGACCCCATCCCGGAGCCGCTCAGAAATGCAAAGTTGGAGTTTTCGGGAATTTGGGAAGAGCAGGGGGAAGGGAGGAGGGGGGGAGGGGGTTTCGGGGGTTTCGTTTTCCAACCGGGATTTTTTGGGGGGACTAAAAAAAAGGAAAAGGGATGAGGCCCTAAAAGGATCCCGGCTTCCTTTGGGATGGGCAGGGAGGGAAGCCTTGGAAAGGTTTTGATGCCAAAAAATGATGGATTTGGGACAAAAAAAAAAGGGAGAATCTCAGCCTGGGAATGCTCAGGGAGCAGCGATTCATCCCAAAATTCCCAGATTTGCCCGAATTCCCCGTTCTCCTTTGGGGGGAGGGGGGGAACACAGAAATCCTATGGGAAGGTCCCTCTTTTTGGGGAAAAAAACCTGGGAATGTTGAGGAAAGGCCTCTTGTTTTAGGGGAAACCACGGGAATCCTCCGGAATGTTCCCTCTTTTGGGGGGAATCCTCTGGAATGTTCCCTCTTTTGGGGGGAATCCTCTGGAATGTTCCCTCTTTTGGGGGGAATCCTCTGGAAAGGCCTCTCCTTTTGGGGTTATCCTGTGGGAAAGTCAAACTTTCGGGGAAAAATAGGGGAATCTTGTGGAAAGGCCCCTCCTTTTGGGGGAAACGTGGGAATCCCGTGGAAAAGGCCTCTCCTTTGGGGGGAATCCTGTGGAAAAGTCGAACTTTTGGGGGCAAAATATGGGAATCTTGTGCAAAGGCCTCTCGTTTGGGGGAAACAAAGGAATCCTGGAGAAAGGATTTGGGGGAATCCTGTGGGAAAGGCCCTTCTTTTATGGGAAATCCTGTGGAAAAGCCTCTCCTTTGAGGGGAAAATTCCCTTCCCTTCCCTTCCCTTCCCTTCCCTTCCCTTCCCTTCCCTTCCCTTCCCTTCCCTTCCCTTCCCTTCCCTTCCCTTCCCTTCCCTTCCCTTCCCTTCCCTTCCCTTCCCTTCCCTTCCCTTCCCTTCCCTTCCCTTCCCTTCCCTTCCCTTCCCTTCCCTTCCCTTCCCTTCCCTTCCCTTCCCTTCCCTTCCCTTCCCTTCCCTTCCCTTCCCTTCCCTTCCCTTCCCTTCCCTTCCCTTCCCTTCCCTTCCCTTCCCTTCCCTTCCCTTCCCTTCCCTTCCCTTCCCTTCCCTTCCCTTCCCTTCCCTTCCTTTTTCCCCTTTTCCCTTTTTCCCTTTTTCCCCTATTTTCCCCTTTCCTTCTTTCCCCCTTTCCCCCTTTCCCCTCCCGTTTTTCCATCCCGGGGTCGCTCTTTTATCCCAAAAGAATGGGAATTTAGGACTTTTTCGCTCCCCGGCGTTGCCGCGTTGCCCCCACACGGTGGCAATGTCAGCCCGGCTGCTCCCAAAAACAGGTGGAATTTTTCCTTGGAGGAGGTTCAGGTTGGATTTTAGGGAAAATTCCTATAATCCAATACTCCAATATTCCGATATTCGGATATTCGGATATTCCCATATTCAGATATTCCAATATTCCAATATTCCGATATTCCCATATTCCAATATTCCCATATTCCCATATTCCAATATCCCAATATTCCAGTATTCCCATATCCCAATATTCCCGATATTCCAATATTCCAATATCCCAGTATTCCAATATCCCAATATTCTGATATTCCAATATTCCAATATTCAGATATTCCCATATTCCCAATATTCCAATATCCCAATATTCCGATATCCCAATATTCCAATATCCCAATATCCCAATATTCCAATATTCTGATACCCCAATATCCCAATATTCCAATATTCCGATATCCCAATATCCCAATATCCCAATATTCCAATATTCCAATACTCCAATATTCCAATATTCCAATATTCCCATGTCCCAAAATCCCAATATTCCAATATTGAAATATTCCCATATCGCAATATTCCAATATTCCAATATCCCAATATTCCCATATTCGGATATTCCAATATTCCAATATTCCCATATCCCAATATTCCCATATTCCCATATTCGGATATCCCAATATCCCAATGTCCCAATATTCCGATATTCTCCTATCCCAATATTCCCATATTCCTATATTCTGATATTCCCATATCCCAATATCCCAATATTCCAATATCCCAACATTCCGATATTCCAATATTCCAATATTCCCATATTCGGATATTCCAATATTCCAATATTCCCATATCCCAAAATTCCAAAATTCCAAAATTCCAATATTCCCATATCCCGAAATTCCGACATTCCAATACTGAAATATTCCCATATCCCAATATCCCAATATCCCAATATTCCCATATTCAGGTTTCAGGTTCAGGTCGGATTTTAGGGAAAATTTGGGCATTGCAAGGGCAGCGGTGGAGGGAGAATTCCCGGGAATGTTTCAAAACCGCGCGGATGCGGCACTTGGGCACCGGGAAAGGGTTGGGCCCGGGGCTCCTGGAGGGCTTTTCCAGGGCAAGAATTCCGTAACTCCCCAGCTCCAGGGTAATAATTCCCTCATTCCCCGATTCCAGGGTAATAATTCCTTAATTCCCCGATTCCAAGGCAAGAATTCCCCGATTCCCCGATTCCAGAGTAGTAATTCCATGATTCCCCAATTCCAGGGTAAGAATTCCATGACTCCACGATTCCAAGGCAATAATTCCAGGATTCCCCAATTCCAGCGCAATAATTCCATAATTCCACGATTCCAAGGCAAGAATTCCATGATTCCCCGATTCCAGAGTAATAATTCCCTGATTCCCCAATTCCAAGGCAATAATTCCATGATTCCACAATTCCAGGGCAATAATTCCCGATTCCAGAGCAAGAATTCCATGACTCCACAATTCCAGGGCAATCATTCCATGATTCCCCGATTCCAAGGCAAGAATTCCATAATTCCACAATTCCAGGGTAAGAATTCCATGACTCCATGATTCCAGGGCAATAATTCCATAATTCCCCAATTCCAAGGCAAGAATTCCATGATTCCCCAATTCCAAGGCAAGAATTCCATAATTCCACAATTCCACAATTCCAGGGTAAGAATTCCATAATTCCACGATTCCAGGGCAAGAATTCCATAATTCCCCAATTCCAGCCCAATAATTCCATAATTCCATGATTCCAAGGCAATAATTCCATGACTCCACAATTCCAAGGCAATAATCCCATGATTCCCCGATTCCAAGGCAAGAATTCCATGATTCCACAATTCCAGGGCAAGAATTCCATAATTCCCCAATTCCAAGGAAATAATTCCATAATTCCCCAATTCCAGGGCAATAATTCCATAATTCCATAATTCCAAGGCAAGAATTCCATGTTTCCCCGATTCCAAGGCAAAAATTCCCTGATTCCCCGATTCCAAGGCAAGAATTCCATAATTCCCCGATTCCAAGGCAAGAATTCCATGACTCCACAATTCCAGGGCAAGAATTCCATGATTCCCCAGTTCCAAGGCAATAATTCCATGATTCCACGATTCCAAGGCAAGAATTCCATGATTTGCCAATTCCAGGGCAATAATTCCCTGATTCCCCAATTCCAGCGCAATAATTCCATAATTCCATAATTCCAAGGCAAGAATTCCATGTTTCCCCGATTCCAGGGCAAGAATTCCATGACTCCCCTATTCCAGGGTTTTCCCAGCCCAGATCGGGATAAAAAGGTGATTGATTGATTATTTTATTTTTATTTTATTTTATTATATTTTTATTTTATTTTATTTTATTTTATTTTATTTTATTTTATTTTATTTTATTTTATTTTATTTTATTTTATTTTATTTTATTTTATTTTATTTCCTTTTATTTCCTTTTTATTTTCTTCATTTTATTTTAGTTTATTTTAGTTTATTATTTTAGTTTATTTTAGTTTATTTTACTTCTAAATTCTTCTTTAAATTCTAATTTTATTTATTTTATTTATTTTAATTCTGTAATTTTATTATAGTTCTTAATTTTATTTTATTTTGAAATTTTATTCATTTATATATTCATTCATTGTATTTATTTTTATTTATTTTTTTTATTTGTTTGGTTTAATTTCTTTGAATTTCTCTGAATTTCTTTCAATTTCCTTCAATTTCTTATTTTTTTTTAGTTATTTATATCTTTAATAATCCCATGGAAAACCCACACCCCTGCCCGACAACTTGGATTTAACTCAGATTTAATCTTCCCATTCTTCCCCCATAAATTAAATCACGGAATCAAATCCATTAAACTTTGAAGGACCTAAAATTCCCCCTAAAATTCCCCCTAAAATTCCCCCTAAAATTCCCTCTAAAATTCCCCCTAAAATTCCCCCTAAAATTCCCCCTAAAATTCCCTCTAAAATTCCCCCTAAAAGTCCCCCTAAAATTCCCCCTAAAATTCCCCCTAAAATTCCCCCTAAAATTCCCTCTAAAATTCCCCCTAAAATTCCCCCTAAAATTCCCCCTAAAATTCCCCCTAAAATTCCCTCTAAAATTCCCTCTAAAATTCCCCCTAAAATTCCCCCTAAAATTCCCCCTAAAAATTCCCTCTAAAATTCCCCCTAAAATTCCCTCTAAAATTCCCCCTAAAATTCCATCTAAAATTCCCTCTAAAATTCCATCTAAAATTCCCTCTAAAATTCCCTCTAAAATTCCCCCTAAAATTCCCCCTAAAATTCCCCCTAAAATTCCCCCTAAAATCCCCCCTAAAATTCCCCCTAAAATTCCCCCTAAAAGTCCCTCTAAAATTCCCCCTAAAATTCCATCTAAAATTCCCCCTAAAATTCCCCCTAAAATTCCCCTCCACCCTTTTTCCCTTCACTGGGAATTTTCTCCACTCCCATTATTCCCAGCACAGCGGATCCCGGCCCATCCGGCTGGAATTTTGCCACGGGAATAATTCTGAGCACAAACATTCCCAAAAAAACCCCAAAAGGCGCAGGGGAGCCGATGCCAAAGGCTCGGGAAGCTCCCGAGGAGATCCCAATTCCAAGGATGAGCAGCCCGTGGGTTTCTCTCCCTCGGGATTCCGGCCGGTCCCGTTCCCGTGGGATAATTTTTGGGATGTTCCTGGTGTAGGAAAGGAAGCGACCCCAGGTTGTGCCCAGCCCATTCCCTGCTCCCTTCCTGGGAAAAGGGGGATTTTTGGGAGCGGGAGGGGTCGGGGTGGAGACCACAGTGGGGTTTTTTGGGATCGTGCCTGGATTTGGGATTTGATGAGGTGTCCTGGGTTCCTGGGATCGGGGGCGGGTTCTGGGGGTGCCCAGGGAGCCTGAGGAGGGTCTGGGATGGAGGGGTGGATCCATGGAGGGATGGAGGGATGGAGGGATGGATGGATGGATGGATGGAGGGATGGATGGATGGATGGAGGGATGGATGGATGGATGGGTGGATGGATGATGGATGGATGGATGGATGGATGGATGGATGGATGGATGGATGGATGGATGGATGGATGGATGGATCCATGGATGGATCCATGGATGGATGGATGGATGGATCCATGGATGGATGGATCCATGGATGGAGGGATGGATCCATGGATGTGAATGAGGACTGGGATGGCATCCAGGAAATCAGGATCCTGGGCTGTTTCCCGAGGTCAGGGAATGGGTGATGGGGCTGAGCACGGTGCCCACCCAACCTGAGCAGGGCCTGGCATGGATGGGAATGAGGAATGGGATGGCATCCAAGAACCTGGGCATCCTGGGATGTTTCCCAAGGTCAGGGAGGAGGTGATGGGCGTGAGAACGGTGCCCGCCCAGCCCTAGGAGGGGATGGGATGGATGGTCCAGCATGGATGGATGGGATGGCCACAAGGATTGGGACGGCATCCAGGAAATTCGGGATCCTGGGCTGTTTCCCGAGGTCAGGGAATGGGTGATGGGGCTGAGCATGGCCCCCCCCAACCCAAGAAGGGTTAATTCCTGCCTGGATGAGCACGAGGATTGTGAGAGCCTCCAGGAAATCGGGATCCCGGGATATTTCCCAAGCTCTGGAATGGGTTTTGGAGCTGCAGACCCCCCCCTGGAATTCCCAGCCCCCACCCCGCCCCTCCAGAGTGGCCGATCCAGAGGGGGGATCCCCATCCCCTTTTCCCTCCTCACCCCCAGACCTCTCCATCCCCTTCTCCCGACCCCAAACCCGGCTCGGCCCCTTTGGGCTGCGAGCACGGAACAAAAAACGAGGGATAAGAACCGCGAGGGGGGAGCGAGGCCCGCAAAGAGCTCCGGAGCTCCAAATTGCGTCTCCATGGCAACGCCGGGAGATGCCGGGGCTCCGCCGCTCTCCTGGGGCTCGGCTTCGGCTCTTCCAGCCTTCATCTCTCATTTTCCTGCCTTTTTTTTTCCTCTCCCTGGCTTTTTATCCCCCCCCCCTTTTACCCTTTTGAAATTTGTCTTGGTGACTCAGAGGGATCGGCGCCCTCGGTTTGTCCTCAGCGCGGTTCCTGCGCTCTCCCGAATCCTGCCCGGAGCTGTTTCCATTCCCAGGATGGAACGTGGGGAGCTCAGGAGCTCCGGGAAGCGTCCCCAGCCCCCATTCCCGGCTCTGCCCCGCTCCCTGCCAGAGCTGGGATCAAATCCTGCCTTAAAAACCCCAAGCCCAGGGGGATTCCAGGGAGTTTTGTTCCTTGTCCGGGCTGTTATCCCTGGATCCAACCATAAATTTGGGATCCAGGCTGTTCCTGCCATGGCTTGGGCCACTCTACACCAGGCAGAGGTGCTCCATGAGCTCTCCCAATGATCCCAGTGCCCATGGAAGCTCCTGGAAGCCCAGGGATTCTGGGATTTTGGGATTCCACCCCGGCAATCTCCAGCGTGTGGCCCTCGCACCTCACCTGCCTGGAAAATCCAGGGAAGGAGGGTTTGGAATGTCCGGCGAGTAGCCAGGACCACCGGGAATCACCTGGGGATGTTCCTGCTGGACACGAGGCAGGGCAGGAATTCCATCCTTGGATGAGCTGGGAAAAACTTCCCTCGGAGCAGCGGCTGCATCCGGGGTTTGCTCAGCTCCTCGTGGCAGGATCAGGCTGAGGGAAATGGGATTGGCGTTTCGATCCCAAATAACGGCATTCCAGGGAGTCCTTTGGGATCGGGGGCTGCGCTCCTGCCCGGCTGTGCTGTTCCCAGATTTTTTGGGGTGTTTTGGGTGTGTTTTGCTCCCTCTGCTCCCGCCGATCCCCCCATTCCAAGCTCTGGGAAGAGCGACCCCGTCTCTGGCTAGGCCGAGCCTCCCTGGGCGCGGTCCCAGCCAAGCCCCAGCCCCGTCCTGGCTAAGCCGAGCTCGCCGGGACCCCGCAGCTCCCTCTGCTCCCTCCTGTCCTTCATCCCCTTGGAGCTGAACCTCCTCATCCTCCCCTCCCTCCACCCCCAGGCTCCCCGTCCGCCGATTCCCAGGAATTTGGGGCTCTTTTCCCTGGATCTGCCCTTCCCGGCTCCGGTTTGAAGGCGCCGCCCGCAGCTGCCTCTGGATTCCAGGGAAAACGAGGCAGGAAAAATCCCCTCGGCGCTGCTTCCCTTGGGGCTCCGCCGCTCCTTGGAGGGGGTTCCCCGTCCATTCATCCTCTGGCAAATTCCAGGGAATTCCAAGGGTCGGAAAAGCTGGAAAAGAGGGTGTTTATTGCCTAAATCCAACGGAGAAAGCACCGCGAGCACAGGAAGTTTTCATGGAAAAGCAGGGAAGCATCCAGCCAGCTCCAGCTTTTCAGGAAAAGATTCTTTTTCTCTCCCATCTCGTACAATTTTCCTTTTTTTTTTTTTTTTTGGACTTTCCCAAACTTTTCCTCGCTTGCACTGGGATGAACCCAAATTTTCTGGCGCTCCTTGCCAAAAAATCCTTCTTTTTTTTTTTTTTTTTTTTTTTTTTTTTTGTGGGAGAAAATCAACAATTCCGGAGCTGCCAAGCGCGGCTCAGGGAGTCGGTGGGAAGCAGGGAGAAAAATCTCATGGATTTGTGGGAATTGTCATCCCCCAAACTGCCCCCCGGCATAGCCGGGAGAGGATGGATTTGGGGAATTCTTTGTGCGGGGGAATTTGGGAATGCTTTGGCATCTGAAGGGCTGGGGGCAGAATCCACCTGGCTCCTTTGATCCTTGGAAAATGCCGAATTCCTCTTTTTTTTTTTGTGCTTTGCGGCTCCAGGGTGGCACCGGGAATGGCACTGGGAATGGCACCAGCTGGGCACACCCCGGGGCACCTCGGGCTCTGCTGGCGTCAGGAATCTCACCCTCCAAGCTTGGAAAAACACATCCAACACATCAGGGAGGCACTGGGAAGCAGGGAGAAAATCTCATGGATTCGTGGGAATTGTCCTCCCCCAACAGCCAGGAGAGGATGGATTTTGGGAATTCTTTGTGCGGGGGGTGGAATTTGGGACTGTTGCGGCTTCGATCGCCTGAAGGGCTTGAGGCAGAACCCACGTGGATCCATTAAATCCATGAGGATTCCGCACGTCCCTGCAAAACCCCGAATTCCTCTGAATTTGTTTCCTTTTGTCCTTCGCATGCCCAGGGTGGCACCGGGGACACCTTGGGGACACCTTGGGGACACCGAGCTCTGCTCGCCCTCCAAGCTTGGGGAAACACATCCCACCCCCTCCATCCCTCCCGCCCCACATTCCCGCTTCCTTCTGCTCCAGGAACAGCCCCGCACCGGCTCTTTCCGGGCACCGCCGCCTCCCTGCGTGTCACCCGCTGGCACCCACCCGCCTCAGCACCTCCTCAGGGGGTGGCCTGGCTGCTCCAAAGGGGTTAAATCCGGGAAAATTCCTCCTCGGGAGAGCGAGGAGCGGGAGGAATCCGAGTCGAGGCTGGGAGGGTCCTCCCGGTGTCTGGCCGGGCCCTGAGCCGTGGAAAATAACATTTAATCCCCTTCTGAGCCTTCCATCCTCCTCTTCCCCCCCCCTTTTTTTCCCCTTTTTCCCTCTTTTTTTTTTTTTCCTTTTTTCTTTTTTTTTCTCCTTTTTTCCCTCTTTTCCCTCTTTTTCCCGGCGTTTCCCGGGAGCGAGGTGTGAGCCGTGACTCAGCTGCCTCCTCCCGGCTCGGCTCGAGCTTCACATCCCCGCCTCGGCTCGGCGCAGAGCATCCCCCAAACCCTTCCCTCTTCCCGATCCCGCAATTCCAGAGCTGGCCCTGGACCCGGCCAGCGGCGTTTTGCTCCCAGAGCGCCCAGGCGGGGCTCTGCTGGGATATTCTGGGAATGTGGCTCTTCCCTCGGGATGCTTTTCCTCCTCCCAGCACAAAATCCCACAAATCCGTGGTGTTTTCATCTCTCTGCCGGCTCTCCGGGATCTCTCCCCGCCTGTCACCGCCTGCCTCTGACCGGCCCTGATCCCGCATCCCTCCCGTCCCGCCGCGGAACTTCCCACCAAACGCTTCCTCCTGAGCTGCCCTGAGCCTCTGGAGAAGCCGCTGGAAGCTTCCAGGAATTTCTCCTGCTTCCCACAGCCTCCCCAAAACCCCTGGGGCTGGCGGTGAGCGGCGAATTGAAGCCGTTCCCATGTCCCTGCCGTGTCCTTGTCGCTGTGGCCGCTGGCACAGGGATGTCCCACGCCAAGATCCGGGCGGGTTTTCCTGAATTCCAACCTCTTGGCCATTCCCCAAATGTCCCGAGGCAGCTGGTGCAGGGGATTTGGGGGCTGGAAGACCCTGCAATTCCCTGCTGGTCCAGGGGGTATCCTGGGAACCCGAGGAAAGGCAGGATCGAGCCGAGTGTGGCCAGCCCCGGTGTGGGGTCAGCGCAGGATTTCCTGGAAATCTCGGTCACCGCTGCCCCCAGCAAAGCTTCTCCTTCCTCCGGGAAAATCCTCTTAGGGCAGCCGGGAGGAATCCGGCCCTGGGAGCAGCTGGGTCCCCGTCCCTGGATCTGTCCCCATTTATGGCCAGGATTTGTCCCCATTTATGGCCAGGATTTGTCCCCATTTATGGCCATGCCCTGTCCCCATTGATGCCCAGCTCTGTCCCCAATAATGCCCAGCTCTGTCCCCATTTATGGCCAGGATTTGTCCCCATTAATGCTCAGCTCTGTCTCCATTTATGGCCACGCTCTGTTCCCATTTATGGCCATGCTCTGTCCCCATTAATGTCCAGCTCTGTCCCCATTTATGGCCATGCTCTGTCCCCATTAATGGCCAGCTCTGTCCCCATTTATGGCCATGCCCTGTCCCCATTAGTGCCCAGCTCTGTCCCCATCAATGCCCAGCTCTGTCCCTATTAATGCCCAGCTCTGTCCCCATTTATGGCCATGCCCTGTCCCCATTAATTCCCAGTCTCTGTCCCCATTTATGGCCATGCCCTGTCCCCGTTAATGCTCAGTTCTGTCCCCATTAATGCCCAATCTCTGTCCCCATTTATGGCCATGCCCTGTCCCCATTAATGCCCAGCTCTGTCCCCATCAGTGCCCAGCTCTGTCCCCATTAGTGCCCAGCTCTGTCCCCATTTATGGCCATGCCCTGTCCCCATTAATTCCCAGACTCTGAGGACAACCCCTGGAGTGACCAAAACCCCAAGGAGCAGCGCTGAGGAAATCACGGAATTCTGTGGGGATTCAGGGATCAAAGTGTCACACGGAGCACAGAAAGGTGACAAACCCGGGGTGAAAAGGGAGATTTGGCCCTCCCAGCCCCTTTTCCACCCTTTTCCTGTCCATCCTCTTCCTCCTCCATTGTGCACCCACAATTCCTTGCCCACACAACATTTTGGGATGAAAAACCTGGATTTTGGCTCATGAGGGATAATTCCTTCCCCTGAATTCCAACCACAGCCTGGAAATTGGGGGCCACCCCCATCCCATCCCATCCCATCCCATCCCATCCCATCCCATCCCATCCCATCCCATCCCATCCCATCCCATCCCATCCCATCCCATCCTCCTCTTCCTGGCCTGAGCTAAAAGTGGTAAAAATCCCCCACTTTTCCAGGAAATTTGGGAATTCTGGCCCAAGATCACCTCCCCGAGGGGGTGGCACAGCGGACCCAGCTCGGCCCCAAATCTGCCGCTCCCGGTTCCCAATCTCTGGTCACAGCTGTCCTCGGTTGCCATGGAGATTTTCCCTCTTCCCGGTGCCCGCAGGAACGGGCGGGGACCGGGAGCTGCCACCACTGGGAGCTGGCACCGCGTCACCCCGGCAGCCTGGCACCCTCCCGGTGTCCCCAAGTGTCCCCTCCACGTCCCCACTCCAGCTCCGGCACCTTCTCTCCATCCTCCAGACGACTCCGCAGGTTTCCCGTGGATATTCCCGTTTCCACCCCAAAACTGGGGCTGGAATTCGGGGTTTTCCCTCCAAAAACTGGGGCTGGGATTTGGGTTTCCACCCCAAAAATTTGGCCCCGGGGGATTTGGGTTTCCACCCCAAAAATGGGGCTGGATTTTCCTTCCTTTCCCAGAGGGTCCAACCCCCCTGGACCGAGGCGCTTTTTCCTTGGATATTTGGATTTCTGCTGTCAGGGGAATGTAGAGGACTATTCCCCCAGGATTCCCCCAGGATTCCTGGAATTCGGGGTTTTCCCTCCAAAAACTGGGGCTGGGATTTGGGTTTCCACCCCAAAAATTTGGCCCTGAGAGATTTGGGTTTCCACCCCAAAAATGGGGCTGGATTTTCCTTCCTTTCCCAGAGGGTCCAACCCCCCTGGACCGAGGCGCTTTTTCCTTGGATATTTGGATTTCTGCTGTCAGGGGAATGTAGAGGAATATTCCCCCAGAATTCCAGGTGGATTCGGGGATGGAAAAGGCGCATTCCCGAGGCGGCGGGATGGGCTGCGAGGGCCGGAGCGTGACTGGGAGCGGTAAAAATGGGAAAACGGGAGCGGGGGCGCGGGGCCGGGCCCGGCGGGGACACGGAGCCGCTGCCGAGGGACAGATGGCGGTGGGAGGGAGCTGCGGCAAAAATCCGAGCGAGGAACAGCTCCGGAGAGGATCGGGATTGGCTCTGGAAACTCCTCCCGGCAGAGGGAGGGTGAGGAAAGGAGGGATGAACTTGAGGGAGCACAAATCCTTTCCCGGTTGTGATTTTGGGATGGGATTGGGCATGGGATGGACGGGATTTCATCCTGGATCCATCGTGGCTCTGAGGTGAGGGGTTTGGGATGAGCCTGAGGTGGCACAGATCCTTCCCTGTTCCTGATTTTGGGATGGATGGAAAGGAATCTGACATGGGGTGGATGGGATTTCACCCCTGAATTCCCATTTAGAGCCTGGGCCCGTTGAAGGGTTTGGGATGAGCCTGAGGCAGCACAGATCCTTCCCTGTTCCTGATTTTGGGATGGATTGGAGGGAATTGGACATGGGGTGGATGGGATTTCACCCCTGAATTCCCATTTAGAGCCTGGGCCTGTTGAAGGGTTTGGGATGAGCCTGAGGAGGCACAAATCCTTCCCTGCTCCTGATTTTGGGATGGATTGGAGGGAATTGGACATGGGGTGGATGGGATTTCACCCCTGAATTCCCGTTTAGAGCCTGGGCCCGTCCCTGCTCCGAGCTGAGGGGTTTGGGATGAGCCTGAGGAGGCACAAATCCTTCCCTGCTCCTGATTTTGGGATGGATTGGAGGGAATTGGACATGGGGTGGACGGGATTCCACCCCTGAATTCCCATTTAGAGCCTGGGCCCATCCCTGCTCCGAGCTGAGGGGTTTGGGATGAGCCTGAGGTGGCACAGATCCTTCCCTGTTCCTGATTTTGGGATGGATGGAAAGGAATCTGACATGGGGTGGATAGGATTTCACCCCTGAATTCCCATTTAGAGCCTGGGCCCGTCCCTGCTCCGAGCTGAAGGGTTTGGGATGAGCCTGAGGCGGCACAAATCCTTCCCTGCTCCCACTTTTGGGATGGATGGAAAGGAATTGGACATGGGGTGGATGGGATTTCACCCCTGAATTCCCATTTAGAGCCTGGGCCTGTTGAAGGGTTTGGGATGAGCCTGAGGAGGCACAAATCCTTCCCTGCTCCCGATTTTGGGATGGATGGAAAGGAATCGGACATGGGGTGGATGGGATTTCACCCCTGAATTCCCATTTAGAGCCTGGGCCTGTTGAAGGGTTTGGGATGAGCCTGAGGCAGCACAGATCCTTCCCTGTTCCTGATTTTGGGATGGATTGGAGGGAATTGGACATGGGGTGGATAGGATTTCACCCCTGAATTCCCATTTAGAACCTGGGCCCGTTGAAGGGTTTGGGATGAGCCTAAGGAGGCACAGATCCTTCCCTGCTCCCACTTTTGGGATGGGAAGGGGTTGGGTGGGGGATGGGCAGGATTCCAGGCCTGAATTCCCATGGGCGGATCCTGGATTCATCCCTGCTCCGAGCTGAGGGATCGGGGATGAGCTCCCCCCACAAACAGAGAAACCACGGGGAATTGGGGGGTGGGGGTGACCCCAGAGCGACACCCCAAAGGGCTCGGGGGGCACAGGTGGGCGCCCCGGTAATGCTGAGGGATGAGGATGAGGATGAAGGGTGGAAAATGAGGGTGAGGATGAGGAGGGAGGAAGAGGAAGGGAAAGGGGAAGGGGAAGGGGAAGGGGAAGGGAAAGGATGAGGATGGAGGATGAGGATGAAGATGAAGGGTGGAAAATGAGGAAGAGGGTGAGGATGAGGATGGAGGATGAGGATGAGGAAGAGGATGATGACGGAGGATGAGGATGAAGGGTGGAAAATGAGGATGAGGATGAAGATGGAGGATGAGGATGAAGGATGAGGATGAAGATGGAGGATGAGGATGAAGGGTGGAAAATGAGGATGAGGAAGAGGAGGATGAGGATGGAGGATGAGGATGAAGGGCAAGGCTGAGGATGAGGATGAGGAAGAGGATGGGGTTGAGGAAAAGGAATAGGATGAGGATGATGATGAGGATGAGGAAGCGGATGAGGATGAGGATGGAGGATGGGGATGAGGATGAGGATGAGGATGAGGATGAGGATGGAGGATGAGGATGAGGATGAGGATGAAGGGCAAGGCTGAGGAGGGGGATGAGGAAGAGGATGGGGATGAGGAAGAGGATGGGGATAAGGAAAAGGAATAGGATGAGGATGGAGGACGAGGATGAGGATGGGGATGGAGGATGGGGATGAAGATGAGGATGAGGCTGAGGATGAGGATGGGGATGAAGGAAGAGGAAGAGGAGGAGGAAGGAGGAGGAGGCTGAAGCTGAGGCTGAGCCCGAGGATGAGGACGAGGCTGAGGATGAGGCCGAGGATGAGGACGATGAGGAAGGCCCGCTCCACAGTCGGGGCTAATTAAGGACGAGGAGCCCGCAGCCCTCACCCCGTGGCGGAGCTTCAAAGGCCTTTTTTGGGATAAATGAGCCAAAAAAAGGAACGGGCCATGAATAATTGAGAGCCCCGGCCCCGCTCTCCTGCTCCTCCCGTCCTCCTGTGGGCTTGGGGACAGCGAGGGGACACGGGGACAGGGAAGTGGCCACCGAGGAGCTTTAGGAGCCTTTTTCCCCCTTTTTTGGGGGGGGGGGAGATGGAAAAGGCTGCAGGTGCCTGGGGTTGGGGCTGTTTTAGGGCCCCCTTTTGGGGTCTCAGCTCTCATTTGGGGCTGACCTTGGCCCTGTGCCCAAGTGCCACCTCCTGGCACGGCCTCGTGTCACCGACATCATCTTCCCAAATTAAATCCTTCTCCCTGGTGACCCCAGAACCTTCCCTGTCCCTTCTCTTTTATCCCCCAAAACCTCCGAAAATCGGGAATAAACAACTCGCCTTTTCCCCAAGCAGCTCCGGATGTTTCCGAGTCCCTCCCGTCAGCTCAGGGCCGGGGGCAGGGTCGTGGTGGGACCCCCTGGGGGCTGTCACCGCCCTGTCCTGCCCCTCCCACCCTAAATCCCACGGATTTTGGATCCCAGGAGTTCTCCCGGGGCAGGATCCGAGCACAGATGAGTTTGAAGCGCTCATTTAATTCCTCAAAACTCTCCGATTTTTCCCTTTAATGCATTTTTGAGCTGTCAGAGGCTCCGGGGGGGGGGACGTGTCACCTTTTAGGGGCGTTTCAGCTCTTTTAGGGCCGTCTCAGCGCCTCCCTTGGATCTGCCGGGATCAAACCCCGGAGCTGTCACCGCTGTCACCCCCTGGAGCAGCTCCATCCCAGTGCTGGATCGGCTCCCAGCGGCGCTGGTGGCACTGGGAGCGTCCCAGCAGTGTTTGAGCGACACTTCCCTGCTCCGTGTGCATCCCAAAAAAACCCCAAATGGCCCCAAATCCGCTCCTTGACAGCTTTTGGCACCCCCCAGCCGTGGATTTCCCACCTGATGCTGCCACAGGGATGAAATCTCCCTCTGGATTCAGGAAGAGCTGTGGGATCTGCCCTGGGACACCTCAGAGCTCGTGGGGAGGGTGGGGTTCATCCCATGGGGAGGGCAGGATTTGTCCCATGGGATGTGGGATCTGTCCTGTGGGATTTGTCCCATGGGTAAGGCAGGATTTGTCCCATGGGATGTGGGATTTGTCCCGTGGGATGTGGGATTTGTCCCATGGGATGTGGGATTTGTGCTGTGGGATTTGTCCCATGGGATTTGGGATGTCTCCATGAGGTGGCCACACTTCCCCCTGGCACCAGGAGGCCCCAAATTCCCTGGTGGCACCTCCTGGAGAGCAGGATTTGGGGTTAAGGAGGGATTTCTAATGCGGGGGGGGAGGGGGGAGGAATTTTCTCTCTCCACCAAGACAGGGGTGGCACCGAAAGGCCGTGGGGTGGCACTGGGAGGTGATGGGGTGGCACTGGGAGGGTTATAGGGTGGCACTGGGAGGTTGTGGGGTGGCACTGGGAGGCTATGGAGTGGCACTGGGAGGTTACAGGGTACACTGGGAGGTGATGAGGTGGCACCAGGAGGTTACGGGGTGGCACTGGGAGGTGATGGGGTGCACTGGGAGGTGATGGGGTGGCACTGGGAGGTGATGGGGTGGCACTGGGAGGTGATGGGGTGGCACTGGGAGGTTACAGGGTGCACTGGGAGGTGATGAGGTGGCACTGGGCGGTGATGAGGTGGCACCAGGAGGTTACAGGGTGCACTGGGAGGTTATAGGGTGACTGGGAGGTGATGGGGTGGCACCGGGAGGTTACAGGGTGCACTGGGAGGTGATGGGGTCACCCAGGACCCCGGGACGAGGGGCCGGTGCCCATCCCAGAGCAGGGACACGTTGCAGCAGGGGCTGTCCCCGTGCCATCCCCGTGCCATCCCCGTGCCATCCCCGTGCCATCCCCGTGCCCCCACCGTGTCCCCCCTGCCCCCCCCCGCTGGCCGCGGCTCCATCAGGACGCGCTGGGCCGGAAAAGGCTCCGCTCCCTCGGACGTTCCCCTAATGGAGCCCCGGGCGGCGGCTCCGCCGTTAATGCAGCGCTGGCACCGGGGGGGCTCCGGGGGGGCTCCGGGGGGGCTCGGGGGGAGTCCTGACCCTCCCCTGACTCCCTCTGACCCCCCCTGACCGCCCCAAGGTTTCCCCCCCCCCATCCACCCCGATCCCCCCCGTCCCGCTGGGGAGAGGCCGAGCAGCCCCACAGGGCCCAGAGGGCGCAGGGAAGGGGCGAGCGCAGGGAATTTGAGGGAAGAAAAGCGGATTTGTTCGTTTTCTCCTGGTTTTTCCTGCGTTTTCTCCATGATGGGGCTTGGGGTTGTGTGGGAGGGGAGGGGACAGCTCTGGGTCACTGTCACACCACGGGGCTGCTGGCACCTGGAGCGCCAGGGCTTGGCGACCAGAGATGGTGGTGGGCACCAGGGGCTGAGACCCTCCTGGCTGGGTCCCCACGGTGGTGGGTGACAGTGGCGGGTCCCCACTCCGGTGGGCACTGCCAGCAAGAGGCTGGGCCACCATCGCCGGGTCCCCAGCGTGGTCAGTCACCGCTGTCCGGGCTGTCCGTGCCCACTGGGCACCACCTGTGACTGTGCCCCCACCTTGGTGGCACCACGGAATGAGACCCCCACGGCCGTGGGTGGCAGCGGGTGTGTCCCCACGGTACCAGACAGAGGCTGAGCCGCCTGGCACCGTGTCCCCACCGTGGTCGGTCACCTCTGTCCAGGCTGTCCCTACCCACAGGTGCCCCGGTGCCACCCTCGCTCTGCTCCGGAGCCTCTCCAGCTGCCCGTGCCAGGAATTCGTGGGAAGACGAACGAGCCCTTGTCCCTGCGCCAGCCGCGCTCTGCCCCTCCCATCCGGCCACAAATTCGGCATCTTTTCCCCCCAAAAGCCACACCTCACCCCGTGCCCGGCTGTGCCAGGCCGCCGCCCCTCTCCCGGAAGATGCCCACCCGCTGTCCCCATCCCACGCCAGCCCGGGTGACCCCACCAACATCCCCTCCTCACCCACCCCCCCCAGCGATCCCAAACCTCACGGGGACGGCTCCTCCCTCCCATCCCTCCCATCCCCTGCGCGCTCCCGCGGGTCACCCGGCGACAGCGACAGCGACAGCGACACGCGCGTGCCGGATTAAAAAAAAAAAAAGAAAAACAGCGACAACAACAACAACAACAAAAAAAAAAACCAAAACCCCATCGGGGGCCTTTAAGAGGCAGAGCGGGGCACGGGGGGAGCCGTCTCTCCCTCCCTCCCTCCCCCCCAGCGCGGATCCATCATGAGCTAATGTGTTTTTCCCATTTGTTCCCTTTTGTACCTCGCGGAGCCGCGCGCTCCCACGCGCACCCGGGCGCGCTCCCGGCGCGCTCCCCGCGCCCACTCCCCGCCGCCGCTCCTCCCGTGCTCGGCCGGGCCTGAAGCCCCTTCTGCCGGCAGAAAGGAGAGGGGCGGGGGGGGCCGAAAAAAACCCCCCCAAAAATAAAAAGAAAAAAAAGAGGAAAAGCCACCCAAAAATAAAAAGCGAAGCAGCCTCGGCGAGCAGAAATGGGGAATACACCCTCTCAAGGCATGTCACTCTCACTATGTGCATCCATTCTTAAGTAGCAGGTATTTTTTTTTATTTGTGTGGTTTTTTTGCCTTCCTTTCCTCTCCCCTCACCCCTCTCCTCTCCTCCGTGTCGCCGGCGGTGCCTGCGGTGGGGTGGCGGTGGGGTGGGGGGTAAAAAATGCTCGCTGGTGGTGCCGGAGTTTTGCTGGCCGGGCTTTGCCGCCCAGGCAGGGCGTGCGCGGGGCTGTGGCGCTCCGGAGGGGCGTGTGACAAGCGCCGGGACGCGGTGACCCCCCCCTCCCTCCCCGGCCCCGAGGGTCCCCCAGCCCCGGGAGCGGCCGGGCAGGGGCTGCGGGATCGGTGCCGGAGGCGGTGCCGCTTTTTTGGGGGGTGCTCGTTACCCCAGTGCGGCCGGAGAGAGTCCTGGAAATGGGGGGAGCTGGGGGTGCTCGGAGGGGGCGTTTTTGGGGCCGATGGCCCCTCCAGCCCCCCGGGTTGGGCATTAATTGGGATGTTCTGCCCGCCGAGGCGAGCTGGAGGATGCCGGGCTCTGGATTTCTGTCCAGATGGGCGCGGAGGGAGCCGTGGGCTCTCGCTACCTGCTGCCTCCTCTTTTCCTTTTCCCCGAGACACAAAGGGCAGCACGAGCCACCGGGTGGCCCCTGGAGCGGCATTTTCGGCACCGTCGCAGCAGGGGAAAAAAAAAAAAAAAAAAAGAACCCAAAAATCTGTCGCATCCCGGGCTGGGCTGGGGCGTGGGGGGAGGTGGCGGAGAGGGAAACTTAAAATAACTCCGGAGGTCGCTCGCCCTGTGCTCCCGGAGCTTTCGGGGGGTGAAGGGAGCCCCGGTGGGGTCTGACCCCCGCCGTGGGGGTGTGGGTGGGGGTGTGAGGCGCTGCCCTGACCCGCGCCAGCCCCGCGGAGGTGACAGGGACACGGGCGGGGGTCCCTTTGTCTGCGCTGGCCGCGGGCAGCTCCGCGCTCGCCCCGCGGCCTCTCCTCTCCTCTCTTTGTTCTCGCCGCCTTCGCGGTGGCACCGGGCTGGGGAGCGGCGCTGCCGCTGCCCCCGCGTGTGCCCACCCACCCAGCCACCCACCCTGCCACCCACCCGGCACCCAACTCCCAGGGAAGTTGGGTTGGGCAGCGCCTGGAGCCGGGAATGCGGCCGGAACCAGCGCCAGGGCCCTCGGGAGCTGCGCCCCTTCCCGGCGTCTCCAGGGGTGACAGGACGGTCACATCTCGCTCAGGGATGGAGAGGGGAGGGGTCTCGGGTGGGGTGGGCGTCCCCCTCCAGGACATCCTGGTGTCCTCCCTGGGTCAGTCGCAGGGACCCCAAACTCGCCAGCCCTAAATCCTGAGGGTGCAGGTGCTTCCCAGTCCCTCTGGATGTTCCATGGCTCTCACAGCGCTGGGAAAAGGGGCGGGGGGGGGCCGTGCAAGGCCCCCGCTGTTTCCCCAAAACCCATCCAGGGTTCAGGGCACTGAAGCCCCTCGGCTGTTCCAGCCCCGCCGGCGGCTCTTCTCTCGTTTTAATGAGGAATAAATTTCCAGCTTGTTAATTATCTCCCACCAGGCTGCCCTCGGCGACGGCTCCGTGCTCCTGACAGGAGCCCCGTCCCCACTGGGAGCTGCTGGAGGGGCTGGGACCCCCTCGGGGGGGAGGCCGGGGAGCCCCCGGCCCTGGCAGGGCGGTCACAGCGTTGGTGGCTTTGTGCAAAAGGAGCTTTGTCCCCTCCCGGCAGGGTGGGATGGGCAGGGAGGGGTGGGCAGGGAGTGATGCCCACCCTGCTCGGGGTTTTATGGAATGTCCTGGGGTCTGGGGGGTGCTGGTGACCCTTCTGAGGGGGTGGGCTGGGACAGGAGAGTGTGGGGGACACCCCTGGCTGGGAACTGGAGCGGTGCTGGCACTGCCTGGGAGCTGTGGGGCACTGGGGGGGGGGGTGTGGGTGTCGCTGCCAGGCTCAGCCCTGGTTCCCCACTCAGCAAAACCGCGGATCTCCACCCAAAATGTGATTTCCCGTTAGGAAAAGGGGGATGAAGGCACCTCCCTGCTGGGCTGAGCTGGGCTGGGCGCGAGCCCGGGGCATGAACCCGATCGGTCCTGGCTGGACACCCTGGTGAGGCTCCCGAGCCGGCCTCGCCTTCCTTTTCCACGAGAATCCCCCATTCCCACCCTTCCCACGGTGCCCTTGGCTCCGGCGGGGACCCGCGTGGGCGCTGCCGTGTCACCCACGGTCCCCAGCGGGCACCGCCGTGGGGGTGGAGGGACAGAGCCCATCAGGGCAGGGTTTAATTATAGCCATCGATTGTCGCCATCGATCCCCGCCGGGCCACGCGGTGGCCGCCTCTGCGCCCTGGGGACACCGGCGACACGTGGCAGCCGCCTCCCGTGGCAGCGAGCGTGGCCCGGGGCTGGCGAGGAGGGGACAGGGCCAGGCTGGCGGGTCCCCGAGGGGGGTGAGGGGATGTGGGAGTGGTCCTGAGCTGGAGAAAGGTCTGGAGCTCGAGGAGAGGCCGAGGGAGCTGGGAATGTTTATATTATCAGGAGGGACCTTCTGGATGTCCCCAAGTCCCTGATAGGAGGCGACAGCCAGGGAGGGTCAGGGT
Source organism: Aphelocoma coerulescens (assembly GCF_041296385.1). NCBI lineage: Eukaryota > Metazoa > Chordata > Aves > Passeriformes > Corvidae > Aphelocoma > Aphelocoma coerulescens. The sequence goes on along the minus strand of NC_091040.1, from coordinate 1,909,683 downwards.
GTGATGCCAGGGGACAGCCAGGGAGGGTCAGGGTGTGATGCCAAGGGCCGGCAGGAGAGGGAACGGCCTCAGGATGTGCCAGGGCATGTCCAGGCTGAACAGGAGCAGGAATTTCCTCACGGAAAAGGAAATCAGGCCTTGGAATGGAGCCCCCCCATCCCTGAAGGTGCCCAAGGAATTGCTGGATGTGGCACTCAGGGCTCTGGGTTGGTGACAAGGATGGGGCACAGGTTGGACTGGGTGATCCTGGAGAGCTTTTCCAACCTCGCTGATCCCATGATCCCGGGTTTCTCCGGGGTGCTGTGCTACAGACGAGCCTGCTGAGGCTCCTGCTGTCGGGATTTTAATTCCAAAGATGCTGGGGAGGGAAGGAGGGGCTCCAGGCTGCTTTGGAGAGGCTCAGGGATGCAGAGGAGCGGGATTTGGGATTTGGGAAGCTGTGCTGGGCAGGTGGGGAGCAGGGTGGGGCCTTGCTTTGGGATAAGTTCTCCAAGATTTTCCTCTGTTCCCGGTGCTGGGATCATTCCCAGTTCTGGGATAATGTCCCCAGTTCTGGGATAATGTCCCCAGCACAGGGCAGCCACCCTGGCCCCGGGGTCGTGTCCCCACGCTGGAGCAGCATCCCTGTTTTCCCACCACTTGGAATTTAGAATCCCACAAAAGCAGCCCTTGGTTTGGGGGTGCTGGAGCTCTGAGGGGGGTCAGCACCGAAATTCCCGGTGGGACATGCTCGAGAAGGGCAAAAGGGGGGCAGGGGGGGCACAGAGCCCCCCGTTTGTGGCAGTTTGGTGGCCGTGAAACTCCTCCTCCTCTTCCTCCTCCTCTTCCTCCTCCTCCGTTCCCTTCACCGGCTCCTTCCCAGCAGCCGTGGTCGAGTTTGGGAACGCTCCTTATTCTCGGCATCGTTTATTCTTTATTCTCCTGATGATTTCTTCTTTATCCTCGTCATTATTAACTCGCCCTGAGGTGGGAAATGGGGCTTGGAATGGGATGATCCCACAGGGCCGGGGGTTGGGATGAGAGGAACTCCCAGGTCCTCGCAGCCCAAATCGTTCCGTGATCCCACAGAACTCCAGGTCCGAGGCCCCCAGGGTGGAGCCTGGAGGCCGTTTGGCCAAACTTTGTGGGATTTTTGCATTCCAAACCCACAAGTGACCCAGCTGGGAATGGTGGGAGCTGCATCCCAGTTCCAAACTGGGAAAGGTGGGAGCTGCATCCCAGCTCCAGACTGGGAAAGGTGGGAGCTGAATCCCAGCTCTAAACTGGGAATTGTGGGAGCTGCATCCCAGCTCTAAACTGGGAATTGTGGGAGCTGCATCCCAGCTCCAGACTGGGAAAGGTGGGAGCTGAATCCCAGCTCTAAACTGGGAATTGTGGGAGCTGCATCCCAGCTCCAGACTGGGAAAGGTGGGAGCTGAATCCCAGCTCTAAACTGGGAACTGTGGAAGCTGAATCCCAGCTCCAGACTGGGAATGGTGGGAGCTGAATCCCAACTCCGAACTGGGAAAGGTGGGAGCTGAATCCCTGCTCCAAACTGGGAAAGGTGGGAGCTGCATCCCAGCTCTAAACTGGGAATTGTGGGAGCTGCATCCCAGCTCCAAACTGGGAATTGTGGGAGCTGCATCCCAGCTCTAAACTGGGAATGTGGGAGCTGAACCCCCAAGCGAGCATGTGTGTCTTTGGGAATATCCCAAATCCATCCCTGTGAGGATTTTTGGTGCTCTGGGACCCATCAGCCACTCTCTCTCCAGTCCCATCCCATCCCACTGATCCCATCCCATTGATCCCATCCCACTGATCCCATCCCATCCCATCCCATCCCATCCCATCCCATCCCATCCCATCCCATCCCATCCCATTCCATCCCACTGATCCCATCCCACTGACCCCATCCCATTGACCCCATCCCATTGACCCCATCCCACTGATCCCATCCCACCGATCCCATCCCATCTCATCCCATCCCACTGATCCCACCCCACTGATCCCATCCCATCCCACTGGTCCCATCCCATTGATCCCATCTCATTGATCCCATCCCACAGATCCCATCCCACAGATCCCATCCCATCCCATCCCATCCCATCCCATCCCATCCCATCCCACAGATCCCAGCCCGTTGACCCCATCCCATTGATCCTATCCCACCGATCCCATCCCACTGATCCCAGCCCACTGATCCGATCCCATCCCACTGATCCCATCCCACTGATCTGATCCCATTCCACTAGTCCCATCCCATTGATCCCATCCCATTGATTCCATCCCACTGATCCTATCCCACCGATCCCATCCCACCGATCCCATCCCATTGATCTGATCCCACTGATCAGATCCCATGGATCCCATCCCACTGATCAGATCCCATTGATCCCATCCCACCAATCCCATCCCACTGATCCCATCCCACTGATCCCATCCCATTGATCCCATCCCACCGATCCCATCCCATTGACCCCATCCCACCGATCCCATCCCATTGACCCCATCCCATCGCATCCCATCCCACCCCACCGATCCCATCCCACTGATCCCATCCCATTGATCCCATCCCACCGATCCCATCCCATTGACCCCATCCCATCGCATCCCATCCCACCCCACCGATCCCATCCCACTGATCCCATCCCATCCCACTGATCCCATCCCACTGATCTGATCCCATCCCACTAGTCCCATCCCATTGATCCCATCCCATTGATTCCATCCCACTGATCCTATCCCACCGATCCCATCCCACCGATCCCATCCCATTGATCTGATCCCACTGATCAGATCCCATGGATCCCATCCCACTGATCAGATCCCATTGATCCCATCCCACCAATCCCATCCCACTGATCCCATCCCACTGATCCCATCCCATTGACCCCATCCCACTGATCCCATCCCACCCCACCAATCCCATCCCACTGATCCCATCCCACCGACCCCATCCCACTGATCCCATCCCACCCCACCAATCCCATCCCACTGATCCCATCCCACCGATCCCATCCCATTGACCCCATCCCACTGATCCCATCCCACCCCACCGATCCCATCCCACTGATCCCATCCCATCCCACCGATCCCATCCCACCGATCCCATCCCACCGATCCCATCCCATTGACCCCATCCCACTGATCCCATCCCACCCCACCGATCCCATCCCACTCATCCCATCCCATCCCATTGACCCCATCCCACTGATCCCATCCCACCCCACCGATCCCATCCCACTCATCCCATCCCATCCCATTGACCCCATCCCACTGATCCCATCCCACCCCACCAATCCCATCCCACCGATCCCATCCCTCCCTCCCCCCGGTGCCGGCTGCAGGTGCTCCAGGACTCGAGGGCTCTTCAGCGCCTGCCGAAGCCTCCCCGATTCCCCGCCGGGGACAATGAAACTTTGCCGTCAGCTGGTTTTATTTTATTCCCTCCGCCCTCCCCTGCGCTCGGTTTCCACTTTCAGAATCCATGGAAATGACGGGGTTTGGGATTTTTTTCTCTTTTTTTTTTGGAAGTTTTGAAGATTCATCTCCAACAGAAGGGCTGATGGAGAGGGTGGGAGGGAGAGGAAGGGAAGGAGGGGGGGACAAACACTCCTGGGGTGTTTGTGTTGTTCCTTCTCGGCTGAAATGTTCGGGTTGCAGAGGCAGAGGAGGAGCTCGGTGATCCGGGAACGGGGAAAAAGCTCGGGAATGGGAATGGTGGGAGCTGAATCCCAGCTCCAAACTGGGAAAGGTGGGAGCTGAATCCCAGCTCCAAACTGGGAATTGTAAGAGCTGAATCCCTGCTCCAAACTGGGAACTGTGGGAGCTGAATCCCTGCTCCAAACTGGCGAATGTGGGAGCTGAATCCCAGCTCCAGACCGGGGAATGTGGGAGCTGAATCCCAGCTCCGAACTGGGAAAGGTGGGAGCTGAATTCCAGCCCCAAACTGGGGAATGTGGGAGCTGCATCCCAGCTCCAAACTGGGAATTGTGGGAGCTGCATCCCTGCTCCAAACTGTGAGCCAGCCATTCCAGGATTGGGAAAAGAGAATCAAGGAGAGGCTTCTCCCCCATTCCCACCCCCTTATTTCTCCCCCATTCCCATCCCATTATCCCCGGGATTCTCTCCCATTCCCACCCCATTATCCCCTTGTTTCTCCCCCATTCCCACCCCATTATCCCTTTGTTTCTCCCCCATTCCCAGCCCGTTATCCCTTTGTCTCTCCCCCATTCCCACCCCATTATCCCTTTGTTTCTCCCCCATTCCCACCCCGTTGTCCCCCCGGGATTCTGTCCCGTTCCCACCCCATTATCCCCTGGTGACTCCAGGACATCTTTAGGGCTTGGACCTCGGGAAGGGACACATGGAAAAGGATGTGGGGGGAGGATGTGGATCCCGGATCCGGGAGGTGGATGCCGGCCCCACCAGCCCTTCCCTGCATCCCTGCTCCCGGTTGTTGTTTTGGGGTCTCTCCCACCTCAATGGATCCCTTCCAATCCCAGTCTCTCCAAATCCTCCCTGTTTCAGGAATTGTGGCTCCAATCTCAGGGAATGTTGCTGGATCAGCCCCCAGGAATGCCAGAGCTCATTCCCAAATCCGGCTGCCACCAGGACAGGAAATGTTTGGCTCCTGATCCGCCAGAATTTCCCCCAAATTGTCTCTTTTTTCCCTGTGTGCTTCCCGGGATTCTAAGCATGCAAACCTCACGGTCTCATTAATTGATTTAATTACCTTTCATTTAATAGGGATGCTGCAATTCCGAGCCGGAATCCCAAAAAATGGGGTTGGAAAAGTGGTTGTGGCGTCTGCTCTGGGCTTTGTGGGATTTTTAATGGGATATTTAGAGCTGGAATGGGAGTGAGGGCTCAAGGATGGAGGTTTGGATCCTGCACCCGGCTGGGATTGGAGGGATCTGACAGATTTTGGGAGGGATGGGGAGCTGGGATGGGATTTTGGGGGATCCCAGTGTGGATCCTTCATGGGGAAGGCAGGGGATGAACACAGAGAGGGGAATCCAGAGGGAGGAAAGGGATGTGCAGGGACCAGCTGGATACCACAGGCCATGAACATTCCAGAGCCCAAATTCCCGCGGAATTAGGGGATCCAAAGCACGTGGATCCTGCAGACCTGGAGTGACCTTGTGGCTCTGTCATGCCCAGCTCCAGCTTTGCCTGGAATCTCCTCAGTTATCCCAATTTTTTTGGATACGTGGGGATAACCCTGCCCTAGAAAGAAATCCAGGGATTTCCAGCTGCCCAACCCCTCTCCCAACCTTCCCCAGGGGCTCCAATTGCGCTGCTCTTCCTGAGCATCCCTTGGTCCATCCCGGGCTTGCGATCCCAATCCCAAATCCCAATTCCAAATCCCAAATCCCAAATCCCAAATCCCAAATCCCACCATGGGGTGTGAAACAAGCACCTGTGGGTTCCCTCCCCTCCCGTGGCAGCGCCTGGTGAGCGCAGAGCTGGAGGGCGAGGGATGAATTCCCGAATTCCCGTCTCCCGGGGAATTGGCAGGGAATGCTGCCAGGGCACGCCGGGATTTTATTGGGATCGCTGCTTGGATGGAAATGAAGCCGCTCCTCGCACCGGGAAGGGAACGGGAAAAGTGTCACAGTGGATCTTCGTGCACGGAAAAATCCAGCCCCTCCCTCGCTCCCTCCCTTCCTCCTGCTGCTGGAGCCGGGGAAAGGTGGCAGGGATGGAGCTGCTGTGTCCATCCCCTGTGTCCATCTCCTGTGTGTCCATCTCCTGTGTGTCCATCCCCTGTGTGTCCATCTCCTGTGTCCATCTCATGTGTGTCCATCTCCCTCTGTGTCCATCTCCTGTGTCCATCTCCTGTGTCCATCCCCTGTGTCCATCCCCTGTGTGTCCATCTCCTGTGTCCATCTCCTGTGTGTCCATCTCCCTCTGTGTCCATCTCCTGTGTCCATCTCCTGTGTCCATCCCCTGTGTGTCCATCTCCTGTGTGTCCATCTCCTGTGTGTCCATCTCCCTCTGTGTCCATCTCCTGTGTCCATCTCCTGTGTCCATCTCCTGTGTGTCCATCTCCTCTGTCCATCCCCTCTGTCCATCCCCTGTGTGTCCATCTCCTGTGTGTCCATCTCCTCTGTCCATCCCCTGTGTCCATCTCCTGTGTCCATCTCCTGTGTCCATCCCCTGTGTCCATCTCCTCTGTCCATCCCCTGTGTGTCCATCTCCTGTGTCCATCTCCTGTGTCCATCCCCTGTGTCCATCTCATGTGTCCATCCCCTGTGTCCATCTCCTCTGTCCATCTCCTCTGTCCATCCCCTGTGTCCATCTCCTGTGTCCATCTCCTGTGTCCATCTCCTGTGTCCATCTCCCTCTGTGTCCATCCCCTGTGTCCATCCCCTGTGTCCATCTCCTGTGTCCATCCCCTGTGTGTCCATCCCCTGTGTCCATCTCCTGTGTGTCCATCCCCTGTGTCCATCCCGTGTCCATCTCCTGTGTCCATCCCGTGTCCATCCCCTGTGTCCATCTCCTGTGTCCATCTCCTCTGTCCATCCCCTGTGTCCATCCCCTGTGTCCATCCCGTGTCCATCTCCTCTGTCCATCCCCTGTGTCCATCCCCTGTGTCCATCCCCTGTGTCCATCTCATGTGTCCATCCCCTGTGTCCATCCCCTGTGTCCATCTCATGTGTCCATCCCCTGTGTCCATCTCCTGTGTCCATCTCCTCTGTCCATCTCCTCTGTCCATCCCCTGTGTCCATCCCCTGTGTCCATCCCCTGTGTCCATCTCATGTGTCCATCCCCTGTGTCCATCTCCTGTGTCCATCTCCTCTGTCCATCTCCTCTGTCCATCCCCTGTGTCCATCCCCTGTGTCCATCCCCTGTGTCCATCTCATGTGTCCATCCCCTGTGTCCATCTCCTCTGTCCATCTCCTCTGTCCATCCCCTGTGTCCATCCCCTGTGTCCATCCCGTGTCCATCTCCTGTGTCCATCTCCTGTGTCCATCTCCTGTGTCCATCCCCTCTGTCCATCCCCTGTGTCCATCTCCCTCTGTGTCCATCTCATGTGTCCATCCCCTGTGTCCATCTCCCTCTGTGTCCATCTCCTGTGTCCATCTCCTGTGTCCATCCCCTGTGTCCATCTCCTGTGTCCATCCCCTGTGTGTCCATCTCCCTCTGTGTCCATCCCCTGTGTCCATCTCCCTCTGTGTCCATCTCCTGTGTCCATCTCCTGTGTCCATCTCCTGTGTCCATCCCCTGTGTCCATCCCCTGTGTCCATCCCTTGTGTCCATCTCCTGTGTCCATCTCCCTCCGTGTCCCCTCCAAAGGGTCTCCAGGTCCTGTCAGGGCAGGGTGTGGCCAGGTCCTGTCCTTCCCCCTCTCCCTCTCCGTCCCTCTCTCCCTCCCTCTCATCCCTCTCCTCCTCCTTCCCTCCCCGCCGAGCCGGGAATCAAAGGCAGGAGGGGCCGGGAATTTTCAGCCCTTCCTGAGCCGCGGAGCCTCCAAAGGACACTCAAGGACACCGCGATGGTGCCTTCCCTGCCCCCCTCCTCCTCCTCCTCCTCTTCCTCCTCCGCTCCTTCCCTCGGGAATGTCCCGGCTCCATCCCTGCCTCCCTTTTGTCCCTCCCAGCTGACGCAGCCCCGTCCCCACCCTCGATGGTCCCAGGCTCCTGTGCTGCTCCCTCAGGGCTTCCAAAGCCAATAAAATTCCCCCCCTCCTGCAAATCCCGGGAATCAGGAAGCTCGGGACAGGATGGATTCTCTCCATGGGAGCCACCAGGGTCTCATCCCAGGACCTCGAAGGAATTTTTCGGCTGCTCCATCTCATCCCAAACAGCTCCTGGGAGCTTTTCCCAGCTCTTATCTCCCTTCCATCCCAATTTTGGGGAGCCCGGGCGCTCCCAGGGCAGGTCCCGAGCCTGAGGTGAGGCCAAGATCAAAGCCTGGCTTTGATTCCGGCTGGGAATTCCGGCCTTCCCCTTCCCTCGGCTCCCCGAAAATCCCAATGAGGGGCTTGAACAGCTCCGTTCTCCCTGGAAAACCAAAGGAGCCGCTCTCAACCTCCTCCTTTCTCTTTTCCCCCTAAAAATCCCCAATTTTTTTCCCTCTGAGGTGTCACCGGGAGCCAGGGAGAGGAAGGAGATTCCCGCAGGAATTCCTGGCACCTTACAAAACGCGCCATAAATAATTAAACGCGATCTGCAATTATCAAAACAAAGGAATAAAGCGAATTTCCGAAGGATTTTCCACTCACATTCCATCCTTTTATTTTTTTTCCTCCCTGCTTTTTCCCTGCTTTTTTTAACGCCTCGGAGATGATTTGCTCGCACCGGGCGTGAAATCCATTCCCAGATTTTGGATGCACCGCCAGGAGCCACCAAAATCCCTCTTTTTTGTGGCTAAACCCCCCCAAAAATCCAGGGATAACAGGGATTAAAGGGCTTTTTTTTTTACCCATTCCAAGGATTCAGCAATGTCGAGTCCTCCGGGATTGGTTTTGGGGTGCAGGAAAAGTCGTGGGGCCCCTTCCCACCCTCCCTCCAGCAAAAAAAGGGATCCTTGTGGGATCCTTATGGGATCCGTGACCCCTCTCGCCCTGTCCTGGTCATCCCGCAACGCCACGACCCCAAAAACAAAGGCTCAGAGCAGCTCTGGGATGTTTTGTAGGATCTGGGAATGCATTTGGGATCAGCTTGTGGATGGGATGCTCCGGGTCTGGATCCATGGGGGAGAGCCCTGAGAATCCCTTTTCCCTCCCTACATTCCCCTATACCCACTAAAGGATCGTGGTGGCTCCCAGGGATGGTGTCAGGGCGAGTCAGGGGGGTCAGACCCTAAAACTGGGGGTGGGAAAGGGGATTTTTGGGGTTTGGGGCCAGCAGGATGGGTGGGATGATCCAGGTCTGGATCCAGGGGGTGGAAGGGGCTGTGCATCCCCTTTTCCCTCCCCAGATTCCCCTGTATCGGGGGATATCCCTATTACGGGATCGTGGTGGCTCCCAGGGATGGTGTCAGTGGGGTCAGACCCCAAACTGGGTGTGGGAAGGGGATTTTTGGGGTTTGGAGCCAGCAGAATCCCTTTCTGTGCATTCTCCAGGAAAAAAATCCCAAAGAATTCCATGACTTTTATCCTTCCATGCCCGTAACTCCTCATCCCAATAAAAACCCCACCTGGAGCTGAGCCCCAGGACCCCCCCAGGTGTGGAGTGGGATCTTTTGGGGTCGGTTTGCAGCCCGCTTTGGGATGCTCCTCTCCCTGGTTTGGGATATTCCCGTCCCCAGTTTGGGATATTCCCAAAGGATTTTCCCATCCCTATTTTGGGATATTCCTCTCCCTATTTTGGGATATTCCCAAAGGATTTTCCCCTCCCTATTTTGGGATATTCCCATCCCTGGTTTGGGATATTCCCAAAGGATTTTCCACTCCCTGGTTTGGGATATTCCCAAAGGATTTTCCCATCCCTATTTTGGGATATTCCCCTCCCTGTTTTGGGATATTCCCCTCCCTATTTTGGGATATTCCCCTTACTATTTTGGGATATTCCCCTCCCTATTTTGGGATATTCCCTGTCCCTGGTTTGGGATTTTCCTCTCCCTGTTTGGGGATATTCCTGAAGGACTTTCCCCTCCCTGGTTTGAGATATTCCCCTCCCCATTATGGGATGTTCCTCTCCCTGGTTTGGGATATTCCCTTCCCTGGTTTAGGATATTCCCTTCCCTATTTTGGGATATTCCCTTCCCCATTTTGGGATATTCCCTGTCCCTGGTTTGGGATTTTCCTCTCCCTGTTTCGGGATATTCCTGAAGGATTTTCCCATCCCTATTTTGGGATATTCCCCTCCTCATTATGGGATGTTCCTCTCCCTGGTTTGGGATATTCCCATCCCTGGTTTGGGATATTCCCAAAGGATTTTCCCCTCCCTGGTTTGGGATATTCCCTTCCCCATTTTGGGATATTCCCCTCGCTATTTTGGGATATTCCCTGTCCCTGGTTTGGGATATTCCCTGTCCCTGGTTTGGGATATTCCCCATCCCATTCTGGGATGTTCCTCCTCCTATTTTGGGATATTCTGTTCTCCATTTTGGGATATTCTCTTCCCCATTTTGGGATATTCTCTGTCCCTGGTTTGGGATATTCCCGAAGGATTTTCCCCTCCCTGGTTTGGGATATTCCCCTCCCAATTCTGGGATGTTCCTCTTCCTATTTTGGGATATTCCCATTCCCATTTTGGGATATTCCTCTCCCTGTTTTGGGATATTCCCAAAGGATTTTCCCATCCCTATTTTGGGATATTCCCCTTGCTATTTTGGGATATTCCTCTCCCTATTTTGGGATATTCCCGTCCCCAGTTTGGGATATTCCCAAAGGATTTTCCCCTCCCTGGTTTGGGATATTCCCTTCCCCATTTTGGGATATTCCCTGTCCCTGTTTTGGGATATTCCCTTCCCCATTTTGGGATATTCCTCTCCCTGTTTTGGGATATTGCCAAAGGATTTTCCCATCCCTATTTTGGGATATTCCTCTCCCTATTTTGGGATATTCCCGTCCCCAGTTTGGGATATTCCCAAAGGATTTTCCCCTCCCTGATTTGGGATATTCCCTTCCCCATTTTGGGATATTCCCTGTCCCTATTTTGGGATATTCCCTTCCCCATTTTGGGATATTCCTCTCCCTGTTTCGGGATATTCCCAAAGGATTTTCCCCTCCCTGCTTTGGGATTTTCCTCTCCCTGCTTTGGGATATTCCCCATCTCATTCTGAGATGTTCCTCCTCCTATTTTGGGATATTCTGTTCTCCGTTTTGGGATATTCTCCGTCCCTGTTTTGGGATATTCCCAAAGGATTTTCCCCTCCCTGCTTTGGGATTTTCCTCTCCCTGGTTTGGGATATTCCCTCCCCTCCAAGCAGGAACAAATTCCCACGTGTGGAGATGCCATTCCCGGCCCCGTATCCATGAGATCCATGGGATCCAGTGGGATTTCCCCCTCTCCTCCCCATCCCCATCCATATTTCCCTTCCCGCCGCTCTTTTATTTGGGGTTTTCGCTGTGTTTCGCTTGCTCTGATTCATTTCTTTCTTTCCCCCCCCCCCCACCTCCCATCCATATTCCCGGCAAAAAAAAAAAAAAAAACAACAAAAAACAAAACAGATTAAAAAAAATTCCCGGCTGGAATTTCCCATTCATGAATCTCCTCCTTTCCTGTCCCTACCCAGGGCTCCATGGAATTGCGGGCGGGAAGAAGCCAGGACTGTGTTCCCTTTGTTTAAAGTCTCCAGGTCAGTACCGGGGGCCGGCCCCGTCCTCCCCTTTTCCCTGTTTTTTTTTCCATGATTCCATGAATTCCCGGGAAATCGGGAGCCAGGACCGTGGTTGGGTGAGGGCAGCACCCGGAGCCCGATTTTTGGGATGTTTTTAGGAGGGTCCTGCCTGGATTTTGGTTGGGATCCGTGATTGAGGCGTCGCTTCCCGAATTTTTTGGCGGAGGACGGGGGAGGGATTTGTGGAGATTTGCGGTCCTGGAAGATCCTTGGAATGCCTGAAATGATCCTGGAGGGATCCCTGGAGGGATCCTGGTGATCCTGGTGCTCCTGGAAGGATCCTTGGTGCTCCTGGAGGGATTGTGGGGGTTCCTAAAATGATCCCTGCTGGTCCTGGAGGGATCCTTGGAGAGATCCCTGGGGATCCTGGAGGATCTCTGGTGTTCCTAAAATGATCCGTGGTGTTCCTGGAGGGATTCCTGGTGATCTTGGAGGATCCTCGGTGCTCCTGGAGAGGTCTTTGGAGTTCCTGGAAGGATCCTGGAGTTCCTGGAAGGATCCTGGAAGGATCCTGGTGATCCTGGAGGGTTCTCGGTGCTCCTGGAGGGATCTTTGGAGTTCCTGGAAGGATCCTGGTGATCCTAGAGGATCCTGGTGATCCTGGATGGATCCTGGTGATCCTAGAGGATCCTGGAGGATCCTTGGTGTTCCCAGAGGGATCCCTGGTGATCCCGGAGGATCCTCGGTGCTCCTGGGGGGAACTTTGGAGTTCCTAGAGGGATCCTGGTGATCCTGGAGGATCCTTGGTGCTCCTGGGGGGATCTTTGGAGTTCCTAAAGGGATCCTGGAGTTCCTGGATGGATCCTGGTGATCCTGGAGGATCCTTGGTGTTCCTGGATGGATCCTGGAAGGATTGCTGGTGCTTCCATAGGGATTTCTGGTGCCCCTGGAAGGATCTTTGGTGGTCCTGGATGGATCTTGGTGTTCCTGGTTGGATCCTGGTGATCCTGGAGGATCCTTGGAGGGATCCTGGTGTTCCCGGAGGGATCCCTGGGTGCTCCTGGAGGGATTCCTGGTGCTCCTGGAGGGTTCTCAGTGCTCCTGAAGGGATCCTTGGTGATCCTAAAATGATCCTCGGTGCTCCTGGAGGGATCCTTGGAGGGACCTCTGGTGATCCTGGAGGGATCCCTGCTGCTCCTGGAGGATCCCTGGAGTTCCTAACAATTCCTTTTCCTTGTCTTCCTCCCCATCTGTGTTCTTTGGGATCCCATCCCAGAGCCGTTCCCTGATCCAGGTGATCGGGAATCCACTTCCCTTCAGGAAAAATTCCTTCTCCTCCGTGTTCCTCTCTATCCATGTCCCGGTGATTTTGGGGGATTCAGCGGTGCTGGGTTTTTGGGATTCAGCAGGGTTGGGTTTTTGGGATTCAGCAGTGATGGGTTTTGGGATTCAGCAGTGATGGGTTTTGGGATTCAGCAGTGATGGGTTTTTGGGATTCAGCAGTGCTGGGTTTTTGGGATTCAGCAGTGCTGGGTTTTTGGGATTCAGCAGTGCTGGGTTTTTGAGATTCAGCAGGGTTGGGTTTTTGGGATTCAGCAGTGATGGGTTTTGGGATTCAGCGGTGTCGGGTTTTTGGGATTCAGCGGTGTTGGGTTTTTGGGGTTCAGCGGTGTTGGGTTTTGGGGTTCAGTGATGATGATTTTTGGGATCCAATGGTGATGTTTTTAGGGATACAGTGCTGATGGTCCTTTGGGATTCAATGGTGATGGTTTTTGTGGATTCAGTGGCGACTTTTTTTGGGATTCACTGGTGATGTTTTGGGGGGATTCAGCAGTGCTGGGTTTTGGGATTCAGCAGTGCTGGGTTTTGGGATTCAGAGGTGTTGGGTTTTGGGATTCAGCAGTGATGGGTTTTGGGATTCAGCAGTGCTGGGTTTTTGGGATTCAGCAGTGATGGGTTTTGGGATTCAGCAGTGATGGGTTTTGGGATTCAGCGGTGTCGGGTTTTTGGGATTCAGCGGTGTTGCGTTTTTGGGGTTCAGCAGGGTTGGGTTTTGGGGTTCAGTGATGATGATTTTTGGGATCCAATGGTGATGTTTTTAGGGATACAGTGCTGATGGTCCTTTGGGATCCAATGGTGATGGTTTTTGTGGATTCAGTGGCGACTTTTTTTGCAATTCATTGGTGATGTTTTGGGGGGATTCAGCAGTGCTGGGTTTTGGGATTCAGCAGTGATGGGTTTTGGGATTCAGAGGCGTTGGGTTTTGGGATTCAGCAGTGATGGGTTTTTGGGATTCAGCAGGGTTGGGTTTTGGGATTCAGCAGTGCTGGGTTTTTGGGATTCAGCAGTGCTGGGTTTTTGGGATTCAGCAGTGATGGGTTTTTGGGATTCAGCAGGGTTGGGTTTTGGGATTCAGAGGTGCTGGGTTTTTGGGATTCAGCAGTGATGGGTTTTTGGGATCCAATGGTGATGGGTTTTATGGATTCAGTGGCGACTTCTTTTGGGATTGACTGGTGATATTTTGGGGGGATTCAGCAGTGCTGGGTTTTGGGATTCAGTGATGATGGGTTTTTGGGATCCGGTGGTGATGGTTCTTTGGGATCGAATTGTAGCGATTTTTTGGGATTCAATGGTGATTGTTGTTTGGGATTCAGTGGTGATTTTTGGGGGGATTCAGGGATGATTCTTTTCGGGATTAAGTGGTGATGGGTATTTGGGATTCAATGGTGGTGGTTTTGGGGGGATCCAGAGGTGATGCTCCTTTGGGATTCAATGGTGAAGTTTTTTTTGATCTGGTGGTGTTGGGGTTTTGGGATTCAGTGATGATGGTTTTTTGGGATCCAGTGGTGATGCCCCTTTGGGATTCAATGGTGATGGGTTTTTGGGATTCAATGGTGATGTTTTTTGGGATCCAGAGGTGATGCTCCTTTGGGATTCAATGGTGATGGTTTTGGGGATCCAGTGGTGATGCCCCTTTGGGATTCAATGGTGATGTTTTTTGGGATCCAAAGGTGATGCTCCTTTGGGATCCAATGGTGATGTTTTTTGGGATCCAGTGGTGATGCCCCTTTGATATTCAATGGTGATGGGTTTTTGGGATTCAATGGTGATGTTTTTTGGGATCCAGAGGTGATGCTCCTTTGGGATTCAATGGTGATGTTTTTTGGGATCCAGTGGTGATGCTCCTTTGATATTCAATGGTGATGGGTTTTTGGGATTCAATGGTGATGTTTTTTGGGATCCAGAGGTGATGCTCCTTTGGGATTCAATGGTGATCGTTGTTTGGGATTCAATGTTTGAACGGATCAGGCAGCACCTGGAGGTGCCAAACCCAGCACAGGAAACCCAGCAGAGGGCTGAGCATAAGATTGGGGGGATTTGGGGGATTTGGGGGATCTTTTCCACCCAGGACAGCCCCTCCCGACCCCCCACTTCTCCCCCAGCACCAAACCAGGAGCTGCAAATCCCGGGCAGCACCTGCTGAGTCACAAGCGCCAGGGTGACGTTCCCGAAGGATGTTTGACGTGGGATCAGCGGCGGGAATGATGGAAAAAAAACCCGAAACCACCTTTTCCCGACCCTTTGGAACATTTTTCCTGCCTCCCGTCTGCTTTTCCGCCGCTCCAGCCTCTGTCTGGGGGGATGAAAGCGCCGCCGCTCCTGCCGGAGGTGGCAGCGACACGGAGGCCACCGCTAATGGGGACATTAATGAGTTTTGTCTCCCTGCCCTAAAGCGGCTCCTGACCCTTCCCAAGGGTTTCGAGCACCTGGAGGAAACCGGCGCCACTTTCATCCCGGGCGTTCCGGCTCGGAAAAAAAAACTGGAAGGGGTCAGGGAGGGGGTGGAGGTGGCTTTTGTCCCCAAAGCCCCTGGATTTTGTCGCCAAAGTCCTGCTGCAAGGTGACAGGAGGCGGCTGGGACTTGCCAGAGGAGCTGGGGATAGGGGAAGGATTTGTCCCCAACGCCATGGAACAAGGGAAGGGGTGTCCCCATCCCACTGGGAGAGGGAAA
This sequence comes from Aphelocoma coerulescens, assembly GCF_041296385.1. Taxonomy (NCBI): domain Eukaryota; kingdom Metazoa; phylum Chordata; class Aves; order Passeriformes; family Corvidae; genus Aphelocoma; species Aphelocoma coerulescens. The sequence goes on along the minus strand of NC_091040.1, from coordinate 1,894,457 downwards.
AGTGGCTCCATCCCACTGGGAGAGGGGAAAGTGGCTCCATCCCACTGGGATAAGGGAAAAGGGGTGTCCCCATCCCACTGGGAGAGGGGAAAGTGGCTCCATCCCACTGGGACAGGGAAAAGGGGTGTCCCCATCCCACTGGGAGAGGGGAAAGTGGCCCCATCCCACTGGGACAGGGAAAAGGGGTGTCCCCATCCCACTGGGAGAGGGGAAAGTGGCCCCATCCCACTGGGACAGGGAAAAGGGGTGTCCCCATCCCACTGGGAGAGGGGAAAGTGGCCCCATCCCATAGGGACAGGGAAAAGGGGTGTCCCCAACACCATGGGACAAGGGAAGGGGGGTCCCCATCCCACTGGGACAGGGAAATGCGGTCCCCATTCCCCTCTCCCATTCCCGGTGCTCCCTCCAGCTGGTGCCACCTGGATTCTTTTTCCTCCTCATCCTCCTCATCCTCCTCATCCTCCTCCTCCTCCTCCTCATCCTCCTCCTCCCTGGAGCTGTCTGAGCTCCCCGATCCCTCGCTGGCTCCCGGCCCTGGTTGCCACACGGCCTCACTCGCTGTGGTTCCCACCTGCTTCCCTGCCTGCTTTCTCCAAAGCCATGGCAGCAGATGCTCCCAAATCCTTCCCAGTGGGAATTTCGGGGTGGATCCACAGGTGATTCACCCCGGGAGAAGCTCTGGGTGGCTCAGGCAGTGAGTTCCTCTTCCTCTCCTCACCGCCGGTGAAATTCCCCCCATAAAAAATCCCCGAGGGAATTAAAAATAAAAAAAAAAACAACAAACCCAAACTTTATATTTTTAACAAATTTAAATTATTTATTGAAAATACTTCCCCAGAGGAAATTTCCCAGCAGGAGCAGCGACCTGGAGCCACGGGAACCCAGGGGGTGATGGAGCCGCTTTTCCATCCCGGAGAGCGGGATGGGGCTGTGGGGTGTGGGATGAGCAGGTGGCCGGGGGCCGGGGCAGATCCCCAAAATAGATCCTGGATTCGGGGGGGGGAGAGGATGCGGCCCCGGGCTCCCCGCGGGGCTCCTGCCAGAGCCGCCTGCCGGCTGCGGCCTCGTCAGCGCTGCACCCATAATTACTGCACCTATAATTAGTGCACCTATAATTACCTCTGATGTGCCGCAATTAGAGCGGCAGCAGAGGAGTTGGAGCAGACGGGAGAGGCCTTGGCTGCCTGAGAGAGCTTCCAGCCCTTCCCAGCCCTTCCATCTCCTCCCGGTGCCTTCCAGCCCTTCCCGGGGCCTTCTCCCAGTGCCTTCCAGCCCTTCCCAGTCCTTCCATCTCCTCCCGGTGCCCTCCGTCCCTTCCTGGGGCCTTCTCCCGGTGCCTTCCAGCCCTTCCTGGTGCCTCCTCTTGGTGCCTTCCAGCCCTTCCCAGTCCTTCCATCTCCTCCCGGTGCCCTCCATCCCTTCCTGGGGCCTTCTCCCAGTGCCTTCCAGCCCTTCCCAGTGCCCTCCATCCCTTCCCAGTGCCTTCCAGCCCTTCCTGGTGCCTTCCAACCCTTCCTGGTCTTTCCATCTCCTCCCGGTGCCTTCTCCCAGTGCCTTCCAGCCCTTCCCGGGGCCTTCTCCCGGTTCCTTCAATCCCTTCCCAGCCCTTCCATCTCCTCCCAGTGCCTTCCAGCCCTTCCTGGTGCCTTCCAGCCCTTCCTGGTGCCTACTCTCGGTGCCTTCCAGCCCTTCCCGATTCTTCCATCTCCTCCCAGTGCCTTCCAGCCCCTCCCAGTGCCTTCTCCCAGTGCCTTCCAGCCCTTCCTGGTGCCTTCCAGCCCTTCCCGGTGCCTTCTCCCAGTGCCTTCTCCCGGTACCTTCCAGCCCTTCCCGGTCCTTCCATCTCCTCCCAGTGCCTTCCAGCCCTTCCCAGTGCCTTCCGGTGCCTTCCATCCCTCCCCAGTGCCCTCCATCCCTTCCCAGTGCTCTCCATCTCCTCCCAGTGCCCTCCATCCCTTCCCGGTGCCTCCCATCCCTCCTGTGCTGCCAAGAGATGGATTTTGGGAAGGGTGGGAGAGCGATGGGGTCAGCCCCGTCTGCGGTGTTGGTGGGGAACGGGCTCTTTGTGGGATCACGGAATGGTTTGGGATGGAAAAACCTCCAATCCCATCCATTCCCACCCCCTGCCACGGGCAGGGACACCTCCCACTATCCCAGGCGGCTCCAAACCCTGTCCAACCTGGCCTTGGACACTTCCAGGGATCCAGGAGCAGCCACAGTTTCCCTGGGAAACCCATCCCATGCCCATCCCACCCTCCCAGGGAGGAATTTCTTCCCAAAATCCCCTCCCGAAACCCATCCCATGCCCATCCCACCCTACCAGGGAGGAATTTCTTCCCAAAATCCCCTCCCGAGTCCATTTCTCCGTCTGTAAAACAGGAACGGCGATCCCTGAATCTGTGAAGTTCTGGAATCCCGGAAGGATTTGGGCTGGAAAGGACTCCCAAGCCCATCCATTCCCACCCCATGCCATGGGCAGGACCCTTTCCCATTATCCCAGGGTGCTCCAAGCCCCGTCCCACCTCCCGTTTCATCCATAAAACCCCCAAATCCCCACTCTCAGCGAGGATCCCTCATCCCAAACCACAGGGCTGAGCTTCCTCACCCTCCAAGCACCCAAAACACTTTTATGGGTGCAAAACCCTTATCCAGAGCCACAAAAATTCCCCCGGAGAGCCGTGAACATCCCCCAACTCCCTCATTTCCTGCCTCCCTCTCCCATTTTCTGCCCCATTCCCGGCTCCTCACCCCCAGCCATGCCCGGTTTAAGCCACAACTCCCAGCCTAAACTGAGGTTTTAAAGCCTTTTTGGAGCGCAGGGCCTGAAATTCACGATAAAACCCGACAAATGGGAATGATTCAGAACCATTCCGCTGCAAAGAGTGAGACCAGGACCTCAATTAAGCCGTTTGTAAATCATTAATTTAAGGATTGCTCCCGGATGCCTTTAAATCGCTCCCTCCTGCAGTTTAGAAATGGATAAAGAGCACGGGGAAATAAAAGGAGAGGTGAGAAAAATGTCATTTATGCGCTGATTTTGGCTCTGGCAGCAGCTCCGGGTTTGATTGGAATCCCGGGGCTGCCTTTGGAGGAAGAGCAGAGGTCCCCAGGTGAGGTGGGAGCTGCTGGGGGGTCCCCAGGGGATGGAGCTGGGAGCTGCCAAAACGCCTGGAAACCCCTCCTGGGATGGTTGGGGCTTTTTTAAGGCCCTGGAAATGGTTAAATCCAGAGGAAATAAATGGATTTTTTAAAAACCAGGTGGGGTTTGGCTCTCCAGCTGCATCCCGGGAGTGCAATGGGGATGAGCCCGGCGGGAGCAGCTCCCAGGGGTCGGAGTGAGATTGGCCCGGGGAAGCAGGGACAGGGACAGGGACAGGGACAGGGACAGGGACAGCCTGGCAGTGGCACAGCCGGGAGGTTTTAGGAGTTCTGGACCTGTCCTGTGGCACTTTGGGATTTTCCTGCTCTAAAGGGGAAGAAAATCTATGGCTGCCTCATCCCTGGAAGTGTCCAGTGCCAGATTGGAGCACCCTGGGATTGTGGGAGAGGTCCCTGACCATGGCAGGGGGTGGGAATTGGATGAACTTTAAGGTCCCCTCCACCCCAAACCCTCCTGGGATCCTTCCGATGATCCCACAGCTCCACGGGGAGAGGATTTGCACCCCCAAACCCCAGCGCTGCCCTCGCCGAGGCTTTTTTCTCTCCCCTGTCTCCAAAACTGAAATCTCCTTCCTGGCCCAGGCCCTGCATCCAGCGCTGCCGCAGCTGCTCCTGGCGTTCTTCCCTTCCCAATCCACCTCCCGCGGGTGGAAATTGGGGATATTTTAAGCCAGAACCGGGCACATCTCCCGACCTGCGGCGGGAGGCGGCTGCGCTCCCGATCCTGCAGCCGATCCGAGCGGGATCGGCGCCTCCGCGCTCAGCAAGTGAGCAAAGGGAAAAAGGGTTCTGGAGCACCGGGATTTGGGGCCGTGCCAGGCCGCCGGGTGCTGCCGGTGGGCGCCGGGCGCGCCGGGCGCCAGCCGGGCCCCGGAGGTGTTGCTGCAGCCCCGGGAGGCTGTGCCAGGCTCCGCTCGGCTTCGGGGAACAGATTCTCGCTTCCCGCTTCTCCAGGAGGGCCTGGGTTCCGTCACCAGCTGGGGAGCAAAGCCCCAAATCCACGGACTCATCCAGAGGGTGCCGGGGCGGCCGCGGGAACAGCTTGGGATGCGAGCGGGGCCGTGGGAGGCTGGAGGGGACCTGCGGGTGCCAAAATTCCCTCGGCTCCACCTGGCACCGCTTGGCAGCTCCCGTCTGGGAGCGGTGCCGGGCGCTGCCAGCGCGGAGGGCGATGCCAGGCTCGGCAGATGTTGCCCGCAGCCGGTGCGGCAGATCCGAGCAAGCTGAGCCATCCTCGTTGCTGCCTCGACAACACCTCCGGCTTCTTCTGCTGGGGCTTTGAGGAGTTTTTGTGTGATTTGAGAACTTATCAGCCGGCACTTGGCTGGGTTCGATAAGGATCCGCACTTCCGGGCCCTTCAGCTGTGAAAGGCTCGGAGCCGTGCGGTGCCAAAAGGTCTTTAAGGAGGTTTTTTTTTCCACCGCTTAACCCGGTTTCCTCCCGTTTGTGACGGCGGCAGATCCGATACCTCCATCTCCGGGTGGAAAAGGTTTTTCCGTCTGCCTGGGCCAGGGGTTTTCCCCCACTCGTGACCCCCCGAGGGCTGGGATGAGGTCTGGTGTGCCCAGCCTGACCCGCTGTCACTGCCCCCGCGGCCTCCAGCCCTCGCACCCCCGCCTCGGGGCACAGTTCGTGTCCTGATGTGGCTTTTCCCGGAGCAAGGATTGGGGTTGTGGCGCCAGGAGGGGGAATTTGGGAACGGGAAAGCTCTTCCTGATTTCCCAGCAGCTCCGCGCTGTCGTTGTCCCTTTTTCCAGCCGCCTCCTGCTTCCAGCCCCTGGGGACATCCGGGAAAGGTTGTCTGTCTGTCCTCACGAGGACAGGCGGACCGGGAAAAGCTCCAATCCCGAATCTCCACCGCCGGGAATGGGGCGCATCCATCCCCACCTGGCACCACCATCCCGCCCCGAGCTGGATCATCCAAGCACGGGCAGCACGGATGAGATTTTGCGGGAATTCCAGCGCCCGTCTACCCCTGCTTAACCCCTGGTTGCCTCTGGAGCATCCCTGGCAGATCCCTGATCCTCCCCCTCCCAGGACGGAGCGCTCGGTTCGTCCCCGATCTCTCGTCCCCGGGACGGTGACACAAAGGCCCCTCTGTGCCATTGTGCGGGGGCACCACATGTGCGAATATTGCTCTATAGACTCCGCGCTGCCCGGGCAGGGCGGGCACAAAGCCCCGCTGTCTGTCCCAGCTCCGGGAAGGCGCCTGGATTCCCGATCCATGACTGTCCCACTGTTCCCATCCCAACCGCCGCCAGCGCCGCTGGGGCACAGCGAGGCCTCATTGTGCTGCTCCGGGGGCTTTGGGAGCTCTGAGGAGCTCAGGGATTCACGGAGGGATGGGCTGGGGTGTGGAGGAGGGAGCCGGGAGCGGGAATGGAGCGGGGAATGGAGCGGGGAATGAACGGAGCATCCTCACCCCGCGGGCACAGGAGGGGCCGGCGCTGGCTGGGAGCGGCTCCTCGGGAGCTGCTGAGAGCAAAATCGTGTCTGGGAGCGCAGGTGCGAATGCAGATGTCTCACCCCGACGTGCCGGAGCTGCTTTTAGCGGCCTTTTCCCGGGAATTGCCTCACGGACACGCGGCGGCTCCAGGGGTGTCACCAGCAGTGCGGGCTTGGGGTGCCCCAGTGGCTCTGTCAGTGGGGTGCCAGCTCAGGGTGGTGCCGCAGGGAAGTCACCACCTTGGGAAGGGGCGAAGTGGGGGGGAAAAAACAACGTTTGGATCTAAAACCAGGCGTTTCCCCCCATTCCGGGCGTGCAGGGAATTGTGTCCCTTCCCCTGGTGACAGCAGGACTCTGCTGGGGACTGTCCCCGTGTTGGCGCGGCAGTGCCAGGCACGGGTGATGCTGGCTGGGATTTATCCCGGGATAAACCCTCGGCTCCATCCGCCATCCCACGGCAGCTCCATTCCCTGTGGAACGGGGCACGGCGGGGACCGTGGGAACGGTCAGTGGCAGGGATGTGGCAGCTCTGGATCTGCTCCCGAGCGGTCCGGGACTGCAGCGAGGCTCATTTACCCCTCAGCAGCAGCGCAATCACAATTAAAAGGTCACCGCATCCTCCGGCCCTCCCAGCCGGGTTTTCAGGGATCAGCGGGAAGGACAATTAACCCTCGCTGCGTTCCGGCATTTTCCTCCCGGAGCCCCCAAACCTCCGCCATTCCCGAGTTATTCCAGGGGCAGGGAGCGCCTTTCCTGGAGCTGCGGGTGAATTCCCAGCGCTGCCACTGCCCTGCTGCGTGTCCTTGGTCACCTCCCCTCGCCATTTGCCGCCCCAGCTGCATCGCCGGGGTTGAGCCAAGCTTTTTTATTTATTTTTTGGAGCAATTCCTGCCTCTCCTCCCGGCAGGAATCAACCTCCCATGGATAATATTGGATATTACCACAGGATATAAATGTGCGGGGAAAGATTCCCTCGGCCCCAAAGTGAGGGAAAGAGAGGGGGAAAATCCTCTGTGGTGCCTGTGGGGTGTGGGAAGTGGCCCAGCCCGCTCCAGGAGTGCTCAGCAAGGAGGAGAAGGAATTTTTTTGGGAAGGTTTCTCATGTCGTGAGTGCCGCCTGTGCCAGCTGTGACTCACGGCTGCGGCTGTTGGGGAGCCTGGAAAGGCTCCAAGCGGGAGATCAGGGCTCCAGAGTTTCTCCCTTCTTGCCCTGGGAACCAGGAGCGCTCCTGCCCCTGCTCCATCCGTGCCTCAGTTTCCCCAGCGTCAAAATTAGGGAGAATCCAACTCGTGCGAGCATTCCTGAATTCCCAGCTCTTCCCACCTTCCGCTGTCTGAGCTGTCAAGGCTCAGAGAGAACCTTTGGGATGCCAGAAGGGCAGGGAGAGAAACACCAGGAATGGGGAACGCAGGAAAAGGAGTTGAGATCTCAAAGCCTCTTCCCAGTGCTGGAAAAAAATGAGGGAAACCGGGAAAGGTGGGAAGAGCAGAGGCGGGTGGGGCTCTCCAAGGTGGCAGGACACCATGGCAAGAGTGCCCTCGCGATTTTAGGGTGAGAGGAAAGGTGCCAGGGGAAGCTTAAGTTGGATATGAGGGACAATTTCTCCGTGGAAAAGGTCGGCAGAGCTGCTCGGGGAGGTGCAGAGTCCCCATCCCTGCAGGGAAGGCCACCACGTGCAAGTGGCACTTGGGGACATGGCTTGGTGGTGACACATCAGCGCTGGGGGAATGCTTGGAGCCGACCTCGCAGGACTTTTCCAGCTTTATTGATCCCAAGATTCCAAACTTTGGGATTGGCTTTAAATCCCGTGGCATCAGCATTTGAGTGGCAGCCAGACTGGAGGGGACCCGTGCTGGGGGTCGCGGCCCTGTGGGGTGGGGTGAGGCTGGATTTGGGGTCCCTGTGGCTGGGGCAGCATCGCGCCGGAACCTTGGGGGTGGCATGGTGCCAACAGCCCCCAAAATGTGGGAGAAGGAATGGTTTTATGGGTTTGGATGGACCGGGAAGGGTCGGTTTGTGTCCCTCGGGTGTTCCCTGCCTGCTCCTGCTTCCTTCGGGATAATCTCCTCACGCTGGGAATCTTTGGGAAGGGTCAATTCCGTCCGGGCAGGACCCGTCCAGGTTGTGACCTGGCTCGGTGTCCTGGGGACAAACCCTGTGCAGCCGGGCTCTCCCGGGAGCCAGCCGCTGGAATTCCTTCCCCGAGCTCCCTCGGGGCCTCTGTGGGATCAGCCCCGGGGGACTTTTCGGGGTGTCCTCACCGGGGGCTGGGCATCTCGCTGACATCAGGGACATCCTGGTGTCCCCAGCACCGAGCAGCGCTGGCTCCCCGGCCCCTCCAGGCTGGCTCCTGGGGGTGGTGGCAGCACGGGCAGAGCTCCCGGAGTGACACCGGCAGCTCGTGCCAGGGACACGGGGAGGGCAGCGCGACAATCCGGGCGCTGATGGCACTGCCCGGCTGCTGGCGCCCGGCCCATGTGATGCGTTTGAGGGGGCACGCTGACATTTCCAGGAGAAGGGGGGGGAAAAAAAAAAATCCCCGGAGAACCCGCAGGGAGCTCCGGAACGGAGGAAAACCGAGCGAGAATCGCCCGCGCCGAGCGGAGCCGAGCGGAGCGAGCGGAGGGATAAACCGGGAGCGGGGGGAAAAGTTACCAGGGCAGGGACGGGATGTGAGGGGAAGCGATGGGAGCTGGCAGAGGAACGGGAACAGGGAATGTCGGCCATGGAGACGGCGCTGGGAGCCCCTCGCTAGCGCGGGGACAAGAGCGGGGAGCGCTGGGCAGCGCCGGCGCCCGCCCGGCCTCGCTGCGGCTCCGCTCCCCGGCGCGGAGGACTCGGCGCTGGCTGTGAGGTGGCGGTGACGGCTCCGGCTGTGAGGTGACAGTGACGGCTCCGGCTGTGAGGTGACAGCCGCCGCACGGCTGCGAGGGCCCGGCGAGGTCAGAGCTGCGCGATCAGGTCGGTGCCCACGCTCCCCGCGCGCGTGTTTGATAACGAGCCCATCCCGCGCTTCCTTCACATCAGCAGCCAGCGGCGCCCGATGCGTCCCCTCCGATGCGACCTGACGGGGCCGGCGAGTGGCTTTGAACGCCGAGCGATCACCGAGGCCATGCCCGGCTCGGGTTAAGCAGATGCGATGAGCCGCGTGTGTTTGTCGCGCAGATTCGGGAGCCGCGCTCCGAGCCGCCTCCTGCTCCCCGCCTCGCCGCCGCGATGCTGCCTCGCTGGGCAAAGCATCCCCCTGGAGCTTCCCCCCGAGCCGTGGCGAGGCTGCGGGAGCCGGGCAGAGCCAGCGAGCCCCGGGACTACCGGCTGACAGCGCTGCTCGTGGGTACGGACCCGGGGGGGACGTGGGATTGGGGGGTGCAGGCTCTGCAGGCTCCCGGGGATGCTGGCCCCAGGGGGATGAGATCTGCCCTGGGAATGATGGATGGTGTGGGATGGGGATGGATGGTCCCAGTCCCTCCCAGTGGGCTCTGGAGGGGCCTGGGGATGGTCCCAGTCCCTCACAGTGGGCTCTGGAGTGGCCTGGGATGGTCCCAGCCCCACACAGGTGGGTTCTGCCCTGGGAAGCCATGGATGGTCCAGGCTGGGGGTGGTCCCAGTCCCTCCCAGTGGGCTCTGGAGTGGCCTGGGGATGGTCCCAGTCCCTCCCAGTGGGCTCTGGAGTGGCCTGGGATGGTCCCAGTCCCTCCCAGTGGGCTCTGGAGGGGCCTGGGGATGGTCCCAGCCCCACATAGGTGGGTTCTGCCCTGGGAAGCCATGGATGGTCCAGACTGGGGGTGGTCCCAGTCCCTCACAGTGGGCTCTGGAGGGGCCTGGGGATGGTCCCAGCCCCTCACACTGGGCTCTGGAGTGGCCTGGGGATGGTCCCAGTCCCTCACAGTGGGCTCTGGAGTGGCCTGGGGATGGTCCCAGTCCCTCACAGTGGGCTCTGGAGTGGCCTGGGATGGTCCCAGTCCCTCACAGTGGGCTCTGGAGTGGCCTGGGGATGGTTCCAGCACCTCACAGTGGGCTCTGGAGTGGCCTGGGATGGTCCCAGTCCCTCCCAGTGGGCTCTGGAGTGGCCTGGGATGGTCCCAGTCCCTCCCAGTGGGCTCTGGAGTGGCCTGGGATGGTCCCAGCCCCTCACAGATGAGCTCTGCCCCAGGAAGGGACAGAAGGCCCAGCCTGGGGGTGGTCCCAGCCCCACGCAGGTGGGCTCTGCCCCTGAAAGGCACAGATGCTGTGGGCTGGGGTGGTCTCAGGTGGACTCCGGAGTGGCCTGGGCATGGTCCTAGCGCCTCTGGATGGGCTTTGGAGTGGCCTGGGGGTGGTCTCAGCCCCTCACAGCTGGGCTCTGGAATGGCTCAGGGATGGGTCCCAGCCCCTTGCAGGTGGACACAGCCCTGGGAAGTGAGGGATGGTGGTGGCAGCCCCACACAGGTGGGCTCTGCCCCGGAGGGGACAACGGCACGGGCTGGGGATGATCCCTGTCCCTCACAGGTGGGCTCTGGGGTGGCCTGGGGACGGTCCCAGCCCCACACAGGTGGGCACAGACGGCGTGGGCTGCGCCGTGCTGGGTGCCCGGCTCCGAAGGGAGGAGGAGGAGGAGGCGGAGGAGGAGGAGGAGGAGGAGGAAGCACAGGGCTGCAGGCAGCTGCTGCTGCCCTCCTTTTGCTTGACTAAACCCCGCTGCCTGGACAGCTTCTGACTGGCGCTGGTGGGAGGCGGCGGGCGGGGGGGACGTGGCTGTGCCCCCGATGTGCCCGGTAGGGCAGGAGGGGACAGGAGGGGACAGCAGGGTTTGGCTCAGCGGCCCGAGGGGTGGCATCTGCCTCTGGGACGGAGCGGTGGCCTTGTCCTCGTGTCACCCGCAGCATCTCGAGGCGGGATGTGGCACCAGCCCTGTGAGGGACGGGCTCAGCGTCGCGGTGCCCTGCGGGCAGCGGGACGTGCCACATGTTCCCCGCAGCGTCCCTGTCCCCTGCTCAGGCTGGCAGTGAATCCTTGCAGGATCTCGCCCCGTGTTTTCCATCCCTGAGCACGTTTCCCTGCCTCTCGGAGGCCTCAGCCGTGGCTCTGAGATATTTTTTTCCAGCATTTCTGATTTTTAACGAGCCGTGACTAACCAGGCTGGCACGGCAGGCGGTGACCAACCACCAACGTGCTACCTGTGCGCTCAGAAATAGGCTCTGTTCTCCACACCCCCGCTGGGACCGGAGCATTCCCGGCCTCCCGGGCCCCCCCAGGGACACCCACCCAGCTTTTCCCATGCCTGGCAGTGCCCAGCTCCCAGCGGGAGTTACCCAAACGGGGCAGTGTCCCCCAAACCCCGCCGGGAGGCTGCGGGATCGGGGCTCGGTGCCGCGGCTGGAGCTGCTGAGCTCCGGGATGGGCTCCAAGCCCGTCGTGGTGGTGGCAGAGCCAAGATTTGGGAGATCTGGGTCTCCTGTGCCAAGGGCTGTGCTGGGCTGTGGGATTGCCGTGGTCCCAAACCCTCCAAGCCAGGAAAAATCCCCGTTCCGAGCGCTTCCTCCTGGAGCTGAGCCCTTTGGAGACTCCAGCCAGGGGCTCCCTGTGGGGCAAAAGGTTGGAAACGCCGCGGGCTTGGCTTGGATTCTTCCTTTCGTGGCTTCCCTGCAAGGATTCATCCCTCACAGAGCGGGATTTGGGATGCAAACAGGATCGTGCCCAGCTCTGGGCTTTGCCCTGGCAGCTGCTGGTGGCTGCGGGCCAGGCTGGAGGGTCACAGCCCCCTCTGCCCGCTGCCAGACCAGGCTGCCCCTTCCCGATCCTCCCTCATGGAAGTGATGGGGTTTGGATGGGATTTTAGGGAGAAATTCCTCCCTGGGAGGGTGGGAAGGGGCTGGGATGGAATTCTCAGAGAAGCTGTGGCTGCTCCATCCCTGGAAGTGTTCAAGGCCAGGTTGGACGGGGCTTGGAGCAGCCTGGGACAGTGGGAGGGGTCCTTGCTCATGGCAGGGGTGGGAATGGATGGGATTTGAGGTCCCTTCCCACCCAAACCATTCCCGGATTCCGTGGTTGCAGAGCCCTTGATGTGTTTAGGAACTTCCTCGGTGTCTGATTAACGGGATTGATTTTTGATCTTGATGCGTGTCCCCTCCTGCCCCTCCTCCTCCTCCTCCTCCCAGCCCTTCCTCACCCCTGCCCAGCTCTGTGGCCTCTCAGCCTCTGCCCTTTGCTCTGCCTGTGGAGAGATGAGACAAGAACCAAATCCCAAACCTTGGGATGAGGTCCTGGTTCATCTCAGCAAACTTGTGCAGCCGGGAAAGGCTGGAGCCGGAGCCTCCTGATCTTTCCCTGTCCGTCCGCCCATCCATCCATCCATCCATCCATCCATCCATCCATCCATCCATCCATCCCTGGAGTGGTTTTCCCTGCCCTCCACCACATCCCGAGCTGGTTTTGGGGCTGTTTCCTCCCACCCGGACCAGTCTGGCCCTTGCAGCAGGATCCCAATCCCCCCCCAGTCCCCTCCCTGCGCCTCTGCCAGCTCCCTCTCCTGCTCTGCGCTGAGAGGAACCATCGATTCGGTGTCTTGAGGGGACAGTTTCTCCCTTTCCCGGTGTCTGATCGATTGGAATCGATTTCCAGAGCAATTTTCTTGGACAGCTCAAGGCAGGAGCCGGGATTGGGACTGCCAGGGTGGGGAGGGGGCAGCCGTGTCCAGGGGGGTGACCCCGAACTGTGGCACTGCTCAGTGCTGGGAATCCTCCCAGGGCAGCAAAATTCCCTTGTCTCCAGGGGAAATGGGGATGGAGATGCAGCTGTGGGGGTGATGGGGGCTCCAGGATCCGGACCCTGCTGCTGCCGAGGGCTCATCCCAAAAGGTTTCTCCCAGCACCATGAGGATCTTGGCGGGCGGGAGGGGGAGGGGATCAGGCTCACAGGGGGAGTTGGCTCCACTTCCCCACACGACCGCGGCTGAGTCACAGCCCCACGGCTGAGTCACAGCCCCACATCCAGCACGGAGCCTGCCAGCAGCCAAAATCCTGGGAAAACTCCTGCTCCTTTCAGGAGATGCTCAAACCGACGGTGTTTTCCCCCTGCTCCCACCCTGGCTTTGACCCCGTCCCCTCTCAGCACCGCTGCCCCACCAGTGCCGCTCTCTTCCCTGCCTCCGTTTCCCTCTCCCAGGGGACATCCCGAGGCTCGGGCTATTCCCACGGGAGCTGCCAGGCCCCAGCTGTGCCGCGTGGGTGGGGGACAAGGCCACAATGCGGCTTCTGTTGGAGCCGTGAAGAGCTCGGCCCCTGCCAGCCTCTCCTCTCCTTTATTTTTATCCCGTGTCCCCAAGCTGCTGGCACGTCCCCAGCCGCTGCGCTGGCCCTGCCAGCCGAGGATGCCACCCTTGCCAGGGCACGCAGGGCTCCGTCCTCCTCCTCCTCCTCCTCCTGCCGGCGGGCAGGGATGTTTTCCACGCTCCGGGAATGCGGCCGGCTCAGCCTCCTGCCAGCGGCCGGACACGGAGCCGAGGGCAGCGGGAAGATTTTCCCAGCTCTCCCAGCTGGGATTTGTCCTTGCCACCCTCTGCCCCTCATTTTTCCTTGGCTGGCCGAGGGCAGCTCCTTCCTGCATCCCTCCAAGCCAGCATCCAGTTGTGCCGGCCCTTCCCTTGGCACCGGATGGCTGGGATTTGGGAGGTGAACTCGTCTCCCGTCTCTCCATGTGCGCGCGTGGGCGCGATCGCACCCGGGCGAGGTGGGAAGTGGCGGCTGCTTTTTCCAGGGCCGGCCAGATGGGATTTCTCCTTCGGTTTTGGGTTCTGACAAGTGACATGCAGGATTTATCTGGTGGCTTCGCTGCTCGCAAAGGGAAGGAGCCGCCTGGCAGGGCAGTGTCATGGGGAGATGCCAGCTGGGCCCCTCCAAGCTCCTTGGGGCGAGCTCCTTGTCTCGGAGCCGCTCCGATGTGGGAGTTAGTGGGATGCAGGCAGGGAGAAGGCGGCGTCCAGGTCACGTCGAGGCTTGGAAGGGGCAGGATCCAAGGATTTCACCCGGAGAATCCGGACTGCCACCGCGCCGGGCACGGTGCCCCTGTCCCTGCCCAAAGCCAAGTGGAATCCCGGCTCTGTGGGGTCTGCACGAACCCGCCTGGGAAATTCCCAATGGAGCAGGGCGGGGGTGTTTAATTTTCAGGCCGTTCCACTGGAATTTGGGAGTGAAAGGCGCGGCGGGGAGCCCGCTGCCTGCTGCTGAGCCCGGGCAGCGCCGCCGGCTGGGATCCTTGGGAATGGGGGGATGAGGCGGGAGAACAATTCCCGCATCCCGGGGGACGTCGCGGGGAGGTTTGTCCCGTGATGGGCGTTAATGGTCCCCTGCGGGTGGCCTTGGCATCACCTGGCTTTTCCCAGGGGATTTGGTGGCGGCTCCGTGAGCCCGGGAGCAAGAGGAGGGTGGGGAAGCTTCACCGCGGTCGCTGCCGGCTTCCACTCCTGTGTGGCTGTGAGAGGGACAAGGACACCCTGCAGTCCCCTCACTTCCACATTCCCGTCCTGGGATGGACCCTGGGTCTGCCCCGCTCCTGGCATTCCCACAGCGCACGGGCTTGGCCCGAAACAGGGCTGGAATTCTCCGGGAATTGGCTTTAAGTGACCGGACCTGGTGAGGGCTGCGCCGGTCGGGGCCATGGCGGTGGCAGGAGTGGGGGTCACTGGTGTCCCCCGGCTGTCACCTGCCTTGTCCCTGCTTCTGGGCGCGTGTTTGCTTGGAGAACTTGAGCATCTGGGCAGCCCCCAGCACTTTTTGGATGTGAGGCCGGGTCCTGGAAGGCGCTTGACTATCCCAAAATGAGTGGACATGAACGTGGCCGAGCCAGGGACCGGGGCAGCAATAGCTCGGAAGGTGACTCGTGTGGTGGAAGCTCCCTGCCCATGGCAAGGATTGGATCCGGATGATTTTCCCACCCCAAACCACTCCAGAATTCCCTGATTTCCCCCCCCCCCCCCGCAGGCCTGGCTCGGGCAAGGCGGGCACTTCTAGTGCCAGCAGCTCTGCAGCACCGCACGAGTTAAACCGCGCGGAGCAGGAGCTCCCCCCGCTCTCCCCACCCCTCCTCCCACCTCCGGCGAGCGCAGCTGCGGCCCGGCAGGGAAGGGGTTAGCGCCGGGCAGGGCTCTGGGTGCCGGGCAGGCTCCGCGGGTGCCGGGCGGGCGGGCAGTGCGGCAGTGCAGCCTCCGAGAGGAAGCGGGAGCATCCCGCTCTTCCGGCTCCCTTCATGGCCGGGCGCGGGGGAGCCGCATCGCTCCGAGGGGCTTCCACCCTCCGGGCCTCGTCTCTCCCCAAATGCACTCCCCGCCTCCCCTCCCCTCGCCCCTTTTTGTGCGAGCGCTTTCTCGGCCGATTTTTCACGCTCCGCTGACTGCCGGCGCTTGCCGCGACCCGCGCGAGCTTTGCTGCCTGATGAAGATTTATGGGACTGCAGTAATAAACTGTGTCTGAGAGATTCCTTTTGGATGATAAAGCCCCGCCGAGCCGCTGGCACGGGGCATCCCAGCCCGATCCCGCAGCCGCTCCCGCGGGGCAGCGCCTGCGGCAGCACCGGGGAGGTGTTTGGGGGCCTTTCCCAGCCCCGCCTCTCAGGGAGCTCCTGCCAACGCGGTTCCTGAAGATTATCACCTAACCCCCGGCTCCTGTGCCTCCGGTATCCCTGTTTTTTCCGGGAAGGACACGATGGAAGTGCCCTGCTAGCAGCCCGGGGCTCCGGCCCCGGCGCGGGTGACACCTCTGCTGGCAGGTGGGGACGATGGGTGGATGAATCGGCAAAGAGAACCGCGTTCCCTCAACCTCCCGCTGCTCGGAGAGGGGCTGGCCAGGATCTACCGCGGCATTCTGGCCGTCGTGGGAGCCCTGCGCCCGGCCAAGGAGCCGCCCGCAGCCCCGGCGGAGCGGAGCGCTGCCCCCGCCATCCCCCCGGAGCCGCTGCCCGGCCGCCGTGGGAGCCGCGCTGCGCCCGCGGGTAAGCGAGGGGGACGGTCCCCATGTGGGGCACATGGCCCGGAGGGATGTCCCGCAGGGCTGGGATGGGGCATTGCCCAGCTGGGCACCTCGGGCAGGCTCTGGCCAGCGGCTCTGCCACCCCAGTGACCTACTTGGAAGCAGCCTCGGGAAGCACTTTCCAGGGATCTGCTGTGGCCGTGTGGGTACGGCCGCATTCCTGAGCTGCTGGAGGAGGAGAAAAAACTTTGTGGGGGATTTGAGGTGGAATTATCCCCAGGAGGGAAGGATTAACCCCCTTTTCTTCGGGGAGGCATGACCCAGAGGGTTTTCAGGTCCTTTTCCCCAAACGAGTCCCCCATGCTGCAGCTGTTGGCTGCTTCCTTGCGGGATCATCCGTGCCCGCTGAGGGGGGCATCTCTGGAGCGCAAAGGTGGCTGACATGAGGCCAGCACACGTGGCTGTGGTGGCTTTTCCTCCGCTCGCCTCGGAGGGGTTCACGGATCACGAGGTTTGTGGTGTCGGGGCCACCTCATCCTCGCTGGCTCCGGATCCCGGGGATGGAGCCGGGAGCGGATGCGGCGCAGCCGGGGATGGAAAAGCCCCTGAGAGGATCCAGCTCCTCCCTGACCCCCGCGCGGGGCTGTTCAGATCACCCCTTTTAGCAGAGGAGCGGAGGAGCCGGCGCGTTCCGTTCCCGGAGCGTGTAATTAGGGATTGGGGAGCTGCGCGCGGGTCACGGAGAGGGAGAGGATGGGAAGGAACTGGAAACGCCGCCTCAGCCCGGGGCTGCTGCAGCCGGGGCTGGAGCAGGCAGCGGGAGGAAGTGGCGGGGAACAAACCCCTCTCTCAGCCCAAAAATCCCCGTCCCTGCAGCTTCCTCTGGCTCGAGGAGGCCGCGCTCTCCCCGAGGAGGGAGAGGAGCTGCAGCTCCTTGCTGCCAGCCCTGGCTCTGCTGCAGCTGCGGCTGGCAGGGTGCCCCTTCATCCCTCCATCCCCGGACACACCATTCCCATGGGATGAGAGAAATCTGGGAGTTCTGCGGCGCTCAGGACCCGGCATTCCTCAAGGGTTCTCTTGGTGGGCTCCGAGCACACCGGGCACGTTGCACCGGGGGTGGCCCAGGATCCCATTCCCGCATCCAGAGCAGCATCCTCCCTGCTCCCGAGGGTTCTCCAAGGCATTTCCAATGGGATCCAAGGCTGGGGCTGGGTGCTGGGTGCAATTCCTTCCCAAATTTCTCCGCTGGGCTCATGGACCCAGTGCTGGGGTGAGTGGCTGAGGCAGGGAAGGAGTTTTCAGCCTTGGATCAGAACTCCCCGCTGAGGAACGTGAGTTGTGGGGCTGTTATGGGAGCGGAGAGAGGGGCGGGTAGCTCCTGGGGCTCCTGGAAGGGTCAGGAGAAACTTCTCCATCGGGATTTCCCACGAGGGCTGGAATTCGGCAGCCGCTGGCACCCCGGGGCGAGGCTCTCCCCCTGCTCCTCTGCCAGCAGCGGGACCGCGGTGCCTCCTCCGGCACCAGCTTGGGGGGGTGGAGGTGCCACCGTGACCTCCCCGGTGACACGGGGGACCTGGCAGAGCGAGGGAGGGACGGGATCTTCAGCTCTTCCCACATTCCACCTCGGTTTTCTGGAAAAGGGGGTGACAACCCCGGCCAAGGTCACATTCATGGGGCTGTGGGGAGCTGGACCGGTGGATTTTTGGCCGAGGGAAGGCTTTGGGATGTCCCCGTGGCATTTATGGAGCGCGTGATGTCCCCGCCGGGCTCTTTGTGTGACCTTGAGTGGAGGAATCGCATCCGTGGCCCCCGCTGGAGCCCCCCTCCCGATATCAAGCTGATAACGCTTGATATCCGTTTGATATCAAACCGATCTGCTGGGCTGATAAATAATTGAGGGAAAAGGAAAGACCTCGCCGCGATTTGTTTAGCGGGAGCTCGGGAGGGGAAAAACAGGACGAGAAGGGAGATGAATTATGGATCAAGGTTAAAAGGGGAGCAGGAGGGGAAGGCTGAGCGCGGTGAAGCCCCGCAGAACGTGCTGCCCAAAACCAGCCCCGTGGCCTCGGGGCAGGCTGGCACCAGTCCAGGGCTGGGGGACACCGTCCCCGACGGCGCGAGACCCTCCGAAGTGACTTTTTGGGGTGGCAGTCGGGGTCCTGGAGCTGCCCCGCAGCGGGCACGGGGCTGGGCAGGAGTCAGGGGCTGCGGGGTGGCCTCGTGCTGCAGCCACCGAGGCTGTGCCAGGCGCTGGCAGCGTGCGGGGACTTCCAGGCATCCATCGTCTCTTCCAGCTTCCCTGGAAGTCAAATCCCGGCGTGCACTGAATGAGTTCTTAGCGAAAGGACAAGCCCCTGTCACCTCTCTGCGCGTGGGACCCCCTGCGTGTCCCCCTGCCCCCCTCCCCTGCCTGCCCGGGCTGCGCTGAGCCTCGGGAAGGGCTGGGATGGGGCAGAGCATCCCGGGGATCCCGGGTTTGGTGCCCTCGGGCCGGGCTGGGCTCTGAGAAAGGCTGGGATAGGGCAGAGCATCCCGGAGATGCTGGATTTGGTGCCCGCGGGCATCGGGAAGGGCTGGCATAGGGCAGGGCATTCCCGGAGATTCCGGGTTTGGTGCCCCCGGGGCTGCGCTGAGCCCCTGGAGGGGCTGGGATGGGGCAGAGCATCCCGGGGATCCCGGATTTGGTGCCCTCGGGCCGGGCTGGGCTCTGAGAGAGGCTGGAATAGGGCAGAGCATCCCGGGGATCCCGGGTTTGGTGCCCCCGGGGCTGCGCTGAGCCCCTGGAGGGGCTGGGATGGGGCAGAGCATCCCGGGGATCCCGGGTTTGGTGCCCTCGGGCCGGGCTGGCCCCAGCCAGCAGCGGCTGCAGGACGGGGGCTGAGCCCCCGCTGGGGTCTCTGACAGGGCATGGGGGGACCTGTGACCCCCAGCACAGCGCCCGCACACACGACCCTTCCCCCACCCTGCCTGATTTCATTTTCTTTTTGCTCTGTCCTGTGTCCGTGATGCCGAGCTGTGTCCGTGCCCTCCGTGTGTCCGTGCCCCCCGTGTGTCTGTGCCCTCCGTGTGTCCGTGCCCCCCGTGTGTCCGTGCCCTCCGTGTGTCCGTGACCCCGTGTGTCCGTGCCCTCCGTGTGTCCGTGCCCCCCGTGTGTCCGTGCCCCTGCCCCCTGTCTCGTCTGTGCTGTTTTCAGTCACCCAGGGCTGTTTTGTTCCTGTTTCACTCTGATCATCGCGGGTTTGGTGGGATCACAGCCCCCTCCCCTCGCTGCCCCCCGGCCCCTCCATCCCCGCTGTCCCCTCATCTCCTGCCGCATGTCCGGGAGCGGGGACACCGCTGCCATCGCAGGGGGATGAACCCCGTACCTGTCCCCTTGCCCATGTATCCCACTGGGCTCTGATCCCACTCCGTGCATCCCACTGGGGTCTGATCCCACTCCGTGCATCCCACTGGGGTCTGATCCCACTCTGTGCATCCCAGTGATGGATGATCCCATTCCATGCATCCCACTGGGGTCTGATCCCACTCCATGCATCCCACTGGGCTCTGATCCCACTCCGTGCATCCCACTGAGGTCTGATCCCATTCTGTGCATCCCAGTGATGGATGATCCCACTCCGTGCATCCCACTGGGCTCTGATCCCACTCCGTGCATCCCAGGGACGGATGATCCCACTCCATGCATCCCACTGGCGGATGATCCCATTCTGTGCATCCCAGTGATGGATGATCCCACTCCATGCATCCCACTGGCGGATGATCCCACTCCGTGCATCCCATTGGGGTCCGATCCCACTCCCAACAGTGCTCTGCCATCGCTCCTTGCTGAAATCCCCCTCCCCAGCCCCAAATCCCAGCGCCCCCACCCCTGCCCCATGGCAGGAGGACCCTCCCTTGACCCCGCTGCCCTCACAGATCCCACCAGGACGAGCCACCCCCTCTGCCCCATGCCAGGGGACAGTGCCCTGACCCCGCCCCACAGCCGGGGACCATCCCCCCGCTTTGACTCCTGCCCGGGGACCCTCCCTTGACCCCGCTGTGCTCTCCCGCTGCCCGCGCAGATCCCGACAGGACGAGCTCGCACATGATCTCCGCCGACGATGCCGAGTACCCGCGGGAGTACCGCACCCTGGGCAACGGCACCCGGCGCTTCTCCAACGTGGGGCTGGTGCACACCTCGGAGCGCCGGCACACCGTGATCGCCGCGCAGAGCCTGGAGGCCCTCACCGGCCTCCAGAAGACGGAGATGGAGCGCAAGCGGGACGCCTTCATGGACCACCTGAAGAGCAAATACCCGCAGCACGCCCTGGCGCTGCGCGGGCAGCAAGAGCGCCTGCGGGACCAGGTAAGGGGCGAATTCCCGGGATTCTCAGGAGGGGGAAAGGGAGTGCTTGGCGCTGGGTGGGGCTGTCTGGAGGAGAAGAGGAGCAAGGGGGTGTTGGATGTGCGGGAAGTGGGTGGGTGGGTGCGGCAGCGCCTGGGGGAGCACCCTGAAGGGGTGAGGAAGAGAATTCCCCTGGCGTGAGGAAGAGAATCTTCCAGGGGTGAACTGTTGCAGGAGGGGGTTCCTATCCCTGTTCTGGGGGTGCTGGAGACCCCAAACCCCCTTGGGGTCACTGCTGCATCCACCATGATGTCCATGGGTTGTGTGTCCCCTGCCGGTCCTCAGGTGCCACATCTGGTGGCCTTTGCTGAGAGCAGCAGAGCCCCAGGGATGGACTGTTCGGGGGGGGGGGGCTCTTATCCCTGTTTTGGGGCGTGCTGGAGACCCCAAATTCCCTTGGGGTCAGTGCCACGTCCACCACAATGTGTCCTCAAGGACCCGCCAATCCTCAGGTGCCACATCTGGTGGCCTTTACTGAGAGCAGCAGAGCCCCAGGGATGGACTGCTCCAGGAGGAGTTCCTATGCTTGTTTTGGGGCGTGCTGGGGACCCCAAACCCCCTTGTTGGACTCCCTGGTGACACCCCGGTGACACCAATGTGGCAGCGATGAATCCCCACTGGGATAAACCCGATGGGGGGAGAACCCGGAGCATCCCAAGGCTGTGGCTGGCAGGAAACCTGAGATCATCCCCAAAAAACCCCGAGGGACAAAGGTGACAACTCCCAGACCTGACGTGGTGGAAGGAAATCCAGCTTTGCCAGGAAAACCGATGGCATGGGAGCTGCTGCCCCACAAAACGTCCCCAAAACCCCAAATTTTGGCAAAGGGACAATTACCAATGGTGGCTTTGCTGTCACCGTCAGCCCCAATCCGTATTAGGACACGGAGCAGAGGCATTTCCAGGCACGGAGCGGCGCTTCCCAGTAAATAAATAGGATTTTTTCCCCCTACTATTGCAGGGACTTAAAGACTTTCCCTTTTTTAAATAAGCAGCAGCTCTAAAAATAATAAGAAAAAAATCCAGCTCGGGTTGGCTCAGGTCTGATAAGCAGCTGAGGATTTTTGTAGGTGAAGGAAAGGTGAACTGGATTTGAGAATTATCTCCTTTATTCCCGAACCTGTGGGATCGTTGGGGGGTGTCCAGGAATCTCTCGGCTCCAGGTGAACCCAACCTGGATTTTTGGGGTTTGGTTGCAGAGAGTCCCTCACTCCTCACCAAAACACCCCAAAATCCTACAAAATCCTATTTTTTTTTCCTTTCCCCCCCCCTTCTTTTCCTTCATTTCCCCCACAGGCGGTAAATAATAGCAGGAATCTAGAATTCCTGGAAAACTCAGGTGCCAACCTTTAAATGACATTGGGATCCAGCTCTGCCTGGAACGTTTGAAACTCTCTTTGCTATTCCGGAGGAGCCTGGGAGGGATTTCAGAATCCCAGGTTTTGCTGTTTTATTGGGATTATAAAAAAGAAAAAAAATCCACATCTGAGGGAGTTGGGAACATCACAGGTGAACAGGAACATTCCATAAATGCCAACATCCCTTCCAGGCTGGCAAAAATCCATTGGATTCGTGCATGGGAATGGGAAAGGGAGAGAAATATTCATTTTAATCATGGGCAGAGCAAGGGGAAATAAAATCCAGGAGGAAAATTGTGGCAAATCTTCAGGGAAGTCCCAAGGGGCAGCGGGATCATTTAAAATCCAGGGGGGAGAAGGCGTTAAATGGGAATGTTAAGGATAAGGAGAAGAATGGGAATGGGAATGGGAATGGGAATGGGAATGGGAATGGGAATGGCATGAGAGGCCACTGGAAATGTTGGCTGTAGGATTTCAGGGTAAATCCTGCCCTGGGAGGGGCAAATCCGGCAGGAGAGGGGTGGGAGGAGGGGAATTTTAAGGCACTTTCCAACCCAAATTGTTCCGTAATTCCACGGTCGATGCTCTGGGAATGGGATTCGGATGGAGCCGCCCCACGGTGCCTGATGTTGAGGATATCCAAAGGTGGGAAATGTTGGAAAAAGAAGGAATATTTGGGAAAATAGGGAATAATTAAGGAAATAATGTTAGGGTTGCTCAATACCCCACCCCTGGTTCCAATATCCACACGGATGTGCTTTTCCACACGGACCGGGAACGCGTGGTTTTATGCAGATGGATCATAAATCCTGGGAAAAAAGGGATTACAGACCCATTTCTCGACCATCAACAGCGAAAAGCTGCATTGGGGTTTAACCCCTTCCTCTCCAGGCTTTGCCTTGTGGGGTTGAGCCCCAGAGCCCATCAGGAGTGGAGGCTCCCAAAAAAACGAAGTGTCCAAAATCTTGGATTTCAGCCTGTCCTGTTCTGCAGCAAGGAAATTTAAAACAAAAAAAAAACCAGGAAAAGGCTGGAGCTGAGCATTCCGTGCCTGACGGCAGCAGATTTGCAGCTGCCTGGAATAAATCGGGCTCGGGAATAAATCAATGGAAGCCGGGGGGGGGTGTCCGGCCCCTGGAGTCACAGGGGGGATGGGGAGGATGGGGGCAGGTAGGGATGAGGGAAGGGAAGGGATGGAGGATGGGATGGAGGTTGGGATGAAGGGATGAAAGTTGGGATGAAGGAAGGGATGGAGGTTGGGATGAAGGAAGGGATGGAGGAAGGGGTGGAGGTTGGGGATGAAGATTGGGATGAAGGTTGGGATGAAGGAAGGGATGAAGAAAGGGATGGAGGTTGTGAGGAAGGGTGGGATGAAGGTTGGGATGAAGGTGGGAATGAAGGCTGGGATGGAGGTTGTGATAAAGGGTGGGATGAAGGTTGGGATGAAAGTTGGGATAAAGTTTGGGATGAAGATTGAGATGAAGGAAAGGATGGAGTTCGGGATGAAGGTGGGGATGGAGGTTGGGATAAAGGGTGGGATGAAGGTTGGGATGAAGGAAGGGATGAAGGTTGGAATGAAGGAAGGGATGGAGGTTGGGATAGAGGTTGGCATGAAGGTTGGGATGGAGTTCGGGATGAAGGCTGGGATGGAGGATGTGATAAAGGTTGGGATGAAGACTGGGATGAAGGAAGGGATGAAGGTTGGGCTAAAGGTTGAGATGGAGGTTGGGATGACGGAAGGGATGGAGGCCGGGATGAAGGAAGGGATGGAGTTCGGGATGAAGGTGGGGATGGAGGTTGTGATAAAGGTTGGGATGAAGAAAGGGATGAAGGTTGGGCTAAAGGTTGGGATGGAGGCTGGGATGAAGGAAGGGATGGAGGTTGCAATAAAGGGTGGGATGAAGGAAGAAATGAAAGAAGGCATGAAGGTTGGGATGAAGATTGGGATAAAGGTTGGGATGAAGATTGGGATGAAAGAAGGAATGAAGGCTTGGGTGAAGGCTGAGATGAATGAAGGGATGAAGGCTGGGATGGAGGTGGAAGTGCAGATCGGGAGGCAAGGGAGGAAGGGATGGGGGGGCAGGTAGGGATGAAATTTGGGGTTCGGGGGGGGCAGGTAGGGATGAAGGAAGGGATGAAGGTGGAGGGACAGATAGGGATGAAGATGTGGGTGCAGGCAGGGATGAAGGTTGGGATGATGTTTGGGATGCAGACAGGGATGCAAGCAGGAGGTGCAGACAGGCCCGGGAGGTGCTGCTTTGCTGAGCTGCTTTTGTGCCTCAGTTTCCCCAGTGCAGGAGAGGCTGGGCTGTGTCCCCACCCTGTGCCCGGCTGTGTCCCCACCCTGTGCCCGGCTGTGTCCCCACCCTGTGCCTGGCTGTGTCCCTGTCCTGTGCCCAGCAGTGTCCCCGTCCTGTGCCCGGCTCTGCTGTCACCGAGGGGGTCCTGGGGAGCTGAAATTTGGGGTGGGGTTGTGCGGACAGGGGAGCGCGTGCTGCTCTCCCTGCTGGGAGGGGCTGTTCCCAGGAATCCTGTGCCCTTCCCGATGGCGCCGTCGGCTCTGGGGTGCGGGGGCCGTGCAGGGGACACAGGTGGCACCGGACACAGGTGGCACCGGACACAGGTGGCACTGAGGGTCCCACGGAGCCGGGGCACGGGGGGAGCCCCTTGGCGCTGTGCTGGGGGGGCTGATGGAGGGGTGTGAATCCAGGGGTGAATCCAGGGGTGAATCCAGCTGTGAATCCAGCTGTGAATCCCTGTGTATCCATGTGTTATCCCTGTCTGTATCCATGCCCCTATCCCTGTATTTCCCTGTGTTGTCCATATCCATGTCCATATCCATATCCCTGAGCTATCCATGTCCATATCCATGTCCCTCTCCCGGTGTTATCCCTGTCCGTATCCATGTCCATATCCCTGTCCATATCCCAGTGTTATCCATGTCCATACCCATGTCCATCTCCAAGTGCATCTCCCTATATTTCCATGTCCATACCCATGTCCCTATCCCGGTGTTATCCCTGTATTTCCATGTCCATATCCATGTCCCTATCCCAGTGTTACCCATGTCCATATCCATATCCATATCCATGTTCCTATCCGGGTGCTATCCATGTCCATGTCTGTGTCCATGTCCATGTCCATGTCCATGTCCATGTCCATGTCCATGTCCATGTTTCCATGTCCATATCCATATCCCTGTCCCGGTGTTATCCATGTCCATACCCTTGTCCATCTCCATGTCCATTTCCCAGTATTTCCATGTCCATATCCATGTCCCTATCCCGGTGTTTCCATGTCCCTATCCCGGTGTTATCTATGCCCATGTCCATGTCCCTATCCCTGTGTTTCCATGTCCCCATCCCTGTGTTTCCATGTCCCTATCCCTGTGTTTCCATGTCCCCATCCCTGTGTTTCCATGTCCCTATCCCTGTGTTTCCATACCCCTATCCCGGTGTTTCCATGTCCCTATCCCGGTGTTATCCATGTCCCTATCCCGGTGTTATCTATGCCCATGTCCATGTCCCTCTCCCGGTGTTTCCATGTCCCTATCCCGGTGTTTCCATGTCCCTATCCCTGTGTTTCCATGTCCCTATCCCGGTGTTTCCATGTCCCTATCCCTGTGTTTCCATACCCCTATCCCGGTGTTTCCATGTCCCTATCCCGGTGTTTCCATGTCCCTATCCCGGTGTTATCCATGCCCATGTCCATGTCCCTATCCCGGTGTTTCCATGTCCCTATCCCAGTGTTTCCATGTCCATATCCCAGTGTTTCCATGTCCCTCTCCCGGTGTTTCCATGTCCCTATCCCAGTGTTTCCATGTCCCTATCCCTGTGTTTCCATACCCCTATCCCGGTGTTTCCACGTCCCTATCCCGGTGTTTCCATACCCCTATCCCGGTGTTTCCATGTCCCTATCCCGGTGTTTCCACGTCCCTATCCCGGTGTTTCCATACCCCTATCCCGGTGTTTCCACGTCCATATCCCGGTGTTTCCATGTCCCTATCCCGGTGTTTCCATACCCCTATCCCGGTGTTTCCATACCCCTATCCCAGTGTTTCCATGTCCCTATCCCGGTGTTTCCATACCCCTATTCCTGTGTTTCCATGTCCCTATCCCAGTGTTTCCATGTCCCTATCCCGGTGTTTCCATACCCCTATCCCGGTGTTTCCATGTCCCTATCCCAGTGTTTCCACGTCCCTATCCCGGTGTTTCCATACCCCTATCCCAGTGTTTCCATGTCCCTATCCCGGTGTTTCCATACCCCTATTCCTGTGTTTCCATATCCCTATCCCAGTGTTTCCACGTCCATATCCCGGTGTTTCCATGTCCCTATCCCGGTGTTTCCATACCCCTATCCCGGTGTTTCCACGTCCCTATCCCGGTGTTTCCATGTCCCTATCCCTGTGTTTCCATACCCCTATCCCGGTGTTTCCACGTCCCTATCCCGGTGTTTCCATACCCCTATCCCTGTGTTTCCATGTCCCTATCCCGGTGTTTCCACGTCCCTATCCCGGTGTTTCCATGTCCCTATCCCTGTATTTCCCTGCGTTATTCCCTCACGTGCTCTCCCCCCTCCCCGCCCCTCCCCCCCCGCTCAGGCCCCGCCCCCCCCGCGCACTCAGCGCCCCCTGCCGGCGGCGGGAGGGGGCGGGGCGGGGCGGAGCCGCGGTTGCCATGGTGACGGCGCCGCGGGCGGGGCGGGGCGGGCGCGCGGGGCCGGCGGCGGCGGGAGGTGGCGGGAGGTGGCGGCTCCGAGCCGAGCGGGGCCGAGCGGGGCCGAGAGTGGCCGAGCCGAGCCGAACGCGGCCGAGCCGAGCCGAGCGGGGCCGAGCGGCGCTGCGGATCCCGACCCGCCGCGCTCACCTGCCGCAGGTACCGGGCGGGAAGGAGCGGGATGGAGCGGGATGGAGCGGGATGGAGCGGGATGGAGCGGGGAGCATCCCCCCGGGTGCTTACGGAGCTGGTGTCCGCCACTCCCTGAAGCAGTTCCCCCCCCCGCCCCGATCTCCCCTACCCCAGCTGCCCTGGTGTCGCACCCCAGTATCCTCCCTCCCCAAAATTCCCACCCCGAGGTCCCGGTTCCCCTCTCCCATCCCCGTCAGCAGCCGGGGGTGTCCTTACCCTGGCCCCAGACCGGGGGCAGCCCCTCGAGCTTCCCCTCCAGCTGCCCCTTTTTTTATGCCCCCCCCCTTTTCTCCAGCCCCCCCCCTTTCCTCCAGCCCCCCCTTTCCCTTCATCCCCCTTCCCTGGGGGTCCCCAAGCTGGCGGTGGGGAGCGGGCGGCACTTTGTGGGTGCCGTGGTCCCTGCGCTGCCCTTTGGTGCAGCAGCCGGGGGGGGCTCACCTTGGCCCCCCCAGGTGCACAGGGGGGGCGTGAAAAGCTCCCGGGGGTGCCCACGCCAGCCCCCCCCCGCAGCCCCCACTGTCCCAGGGCAGCTCCGCGTTGTCACCCGTGTCCCTGTGCCCCGGCAGGGGACACCGATCCCCTCTGCCCCCCTCGGGCAGCGGAGAGGGGCAGATGGTGGCCTGGGCACGCAGTGTCCCTGCGCCCTGCGGGTGCTTGTGGGTGCTCACCTGGCCGAGCTGGAACCGCGGGGACCCCCAGGGGTACACCCAGCCGGACCCCTGCGGTGGCAGGAAAGGTTTGGCCGCACCTCACCCCGGCCCCCCAAGAGGTGGCACACGGAGAGGCAGCCTTGGCATGAGGTTGGCACCGTCGCGTCCTCACTTGGGTGCCCGGCTGGGCTGGGGGTGCCCCGCACGGGTTAGTTTGGGGCTACCTGGGTGCTCAGTGGGGACGGTGAGCGCTGGTTGAGGTGACGCGGGTGGCAGAGGGGTCGCGGGGTCCCTCGGGGCTCTTCCCTCGGGTGTCATCTTGGTCTCCAGAGGTGGAGAGTGACGGGAGGCGCTGGGAAGTGCTGAAATGGTGGAGCGGAGCGCGCGTGGCTGTCGGGAGTAACACGAGCGTGTGTGCGTGTCCCTGGGACTGCAGCCGGAGCCGGCCCTATCGATTCCCTCCTTTTGCCCCCAGCAGGCAGCGATTCCTGGCTCGTTACAGCAGACCTGGCTGGGAATGGGGGCTCCAGAGTCAGGCACAGCCCCGTGGGTCACCCCACTTCTCCTTGGGGTTTTTTTTATGGAAGGGGGTCTTGAAGTCCCCAAGAAGTGCGGACTAAAAAAAAACCAGGATGGGGACAGCGATGGCAGCCCCGGGGAGGAGCAGTCCGGCAGGGAGGTGCCCACCAGGAATTGGAGGTGGGATGCTCCCCTTGGCACCGTCGGGCTCCCGGCGCTGCCCCTTCCTCCCCCTGGGAGGGCTGTGCGCATTCCTGCTCTCCCCGGCACACGCGGGCAAGGTGAACGCGTCCGTCTGTCCATCCATCCATCCATCCATCCATCCATCCATCCATCCATCCATCCATCCATCCATCCATCCCTCCGTGCCCCGAAGTTTCCCGCGGTTCCTAACCCAAATCCGGCTCCTTCTGCCCCTCACCTGGGGGGTTCCTGGCGAGCCGGGCTGGGTTTTAGGGGAGGAGGGGACGCCAAAGCCCTGCAGCAGCCGGAGCGGCGGCTCCGCTGTCCCTGCGGCTCCTCCAGCCCCGGCTCAGGCGGGGACAGAGGAAGGGCAGGGCGGGCTCCAGCAGCGGCTGCGAATCGGGGTCTTCCTCACCCCCATCTCTGCCGAGAAAGGGGGTGCGCAGCCCCCCCCGCGGTGCCGGGCCCTCCCCAGGGACCCTGCGGTGGGGACGCGGCTGCTGTGACCCCCCCGAGGGGACCCCGCTGAGGCTCCAGCCCTTGTGCTTTGCGTTTGTCGGGGATTTATCCGGCTTTGCTGAGGCTGGGGGTGCCGGATGGAGCCGGGGGGGGGTTCACGCCGAAGCTGCCGGGGATCGGACGCGGTGCTGGCCGGGGCTGTGCGCGGCGGGGAGCGGAGCGCTGCTCGCTGCCTGCTCGCTGCCGGCTTTACCTTGCACGTCCCTATTGTGTTTGGTCCACCTACGCCGTGCCGTTGCCATGGCCACCGTGCCATCTGATCTGCCCAACTCCTGCCAGCTTCCCCTGCCCTGCCCCAAAACCTCTGGCCCGGCAGCGGGGTGGCGACTGAGGGACACCTTGACCCCCCGTGCGCGGCTCCGGGGCGCTCCTGCATCGGCGAGTGATGGACCAGAGACCCCCCCCCTGCTCCGCTCGTGAGCGGGCTGGGGGTGTGCTGAGCATGAGACGCGGTCCCCAGGGCAGCTGCAGCGCGGGAGGGGGGCCTGACCTTGGCCGGGGCTGCTGCAGAAGGGAGATTTTGGAGCCCCAGCATGGCCGCTCCTCGGCACAGCACGTCCTGATGCACTGCTCCAAGCAGGCGCTGCAGATTCGCCTCGCACCGGGAGAGGAGGCGGCTGGAGCCAGGGCCAGCGAGGCAAAGCCACCCGTGGCCAGCGGTGCTCGGGCTCTGGTGTGACCTGGGCTGTCCCCGGTGGCCGCGGGGGGAGGTCAAGGCTGTAATTAGCGCTAATGGGCTTGGAAAGGAGGAGGTGCGGGGGCAGGTGGAGGGGCCTGGAGGGGAAAGTTGGAGCTGCGTGGTTGTGCTGGGGGTCTGTGGGGGATGCCTGACGTTGAGCCGCTGTGACAGGCGGCTGTGGCATCTCTGATGTCACCTCGATGGCCGTCAGGGCCTTCTTTGGGTGGAGGGACAGCAGAGCCCAAGGCTCTGCCTGAAGGAGAAGCAGCAAAACCAGCAGAGCTCTCCTCGTGGTGGGCTCTGGGTGTCACACGGAGCCCCCTGAGGAGCCCAGGTGACAGGAACGAGCCCCAGCCCCCTCGCATCCCCTCCTATCCCCGCTGTCCCCTCCCCTGCTCAGGTTTGAGAGGTCCCTGCAAGACCTCAGGTGACAAAATCCGCAGCCCCCGGCGCCGGCGTTGCTCTCCGCTCAGTCTGGTCACTGTTTGCATTCTTCTCCCTGTCTTGTCATGTTGCTATTTCCACTTTAATTCACTTTCACTGGCGCTGAAAAAGCATTTAAAAAAAAAAACCACCCAAAACTTTAATAAGGAGAAATAGATTAAATTCACTTTACTGTTATTTTTCAAGGAGATTTCTGTTTGTCAAGACGCGGTGCCTGGGGGGGGGGGGGACTCGATCGGAAGCTGGAACTCCTGGAAATGAGTTAATTAAAAAGCCGATGGAGCCGCCTCTGTCCTCCCTCCGAGTGCGGCGTGCCGGGGTGGCTGCTGCCGCTGCTGCCCGCTCGAGAGGGACACGGTCCTGCCTCGTTAATCACCAACAGATTTGTGATTTAATTGCCAGCCAGGGGAAGTCCCCCTCGGTCAAGGCGCTGACTCACTTGGATTTCATTTCATTTTCTGCTCCTGGGACAGCCACAACGACCATTTCATTTATTTATTTTTTTTTTTCCAACTTAACTCCCAAATATTCGCGATTACATCACTCCAGCGCTGCTTTTCCGCCTCTGTGCTCGCGTGTGTGTCCGTCCCTCCGAGCAGAGCAGCCGCGTGTGCCCGGCCGCGGCTTCACGGCACCACCTCCACCCTCCTCCTTGCTTTTCCAGCCCGTCATTCCCGTGCTTTGGGGAGCCCCCGCTCCTCGTTATTGCCTCGTTCGGCAGCTCCGCGGACATGACTCTCATTGTAATTATAAATCGCAGCCGCTGTAATTCCCCGCACCTTGCGGAGCCCTGCTGCAAGGAGCCGCCTGCTTCATGGCTCGGAACGAGGCTGTCGCTTCCAATCCTCTCCCGGCCCATTATCTCCCTTTGATGCTTTTGAAGAGCCAGCGAAATGTTAATTCCACCCCGGCCCTCTCCTCTCCCCTCCTCCTTGGACAAATCCAGCCTGGGAGGGGCTGGCAGCGACCTGGGCACCGCGCTGGGGTTGTCACCGCTCTGTCCCCGCTTTTGTGGGGGGCTGCAGGGACGTGGCTGTGCCTGATCCGGGACACTCTGCGGTGCATCCTGTGTGCTTTGGGATATTTGGGATGGGTGCAGGTCGGGCTGGGCATGGTGCCAGGGGTGGCACCAGTGCCAGCAGGGACAGATGGAGCCCACAAAGGGCCGCGCGGTGCTGGCCATGGCCCGCTTGGCGCTGGCGGGCAGCGCCAGATTGTCAGCCCTGGATGCTCCTGGCTCCCTGCAGGGGACAGGCAGCGTGTCCCTGTCCCCCAGGGCTCGGCCTGGGCGGTGCCACATTCCCAGGGAAGGGTTGGATCCCCTGAGCTGGGATAGGGACAGGTGCTGTGCCACCCTGTGCCCGCAGGTCACGGTGCCCAGCCCAAATCGCTGCCGGAATGTTCTGGATTTGCTCCCGCGGCAATTGGGGCTCGTCAGCAGTCGGATGCGGAGCCGTGGTGAGCGGTGGGGTTGTGATTTATGGGCTCGGTGATAAGCTTGTCCAGTCATCCCAAAATAATAAATAAAATCCACACCCGGCGCTGGCACCAGATAGGATCAGCAATATCAGGGCACAGGAAAATTACCGAGGCTCCTCCACAGCAAAAATGAAGAGCAGGGAGGGGAGGGGAAAAAGGAAAAGTTGGGGAAGGAAAAAGTCAGGAGCATCTTCTCCTGCCGTGGACTGGGCTGAGGGCCTTTGGGGACTGGGCCAAACTGGTTTGGCTGCAGCTTTTCCCAGCAATGCTGGAACATCAGATCTCAGGGAAGGCCCATTTCAGCCGTTAAATGGAAGGAAGGAATCAGGGAATTAAGGAATTAAGGAATTAGGAGGGGGGTGAGCACCTGAGCATCCCCCGGGTGTGACATCGGCACTTTGGGGAGCCGGCACTGGGTGAACTGGTGGGGAGAAGCGGCTGCTGGGAGGGAAGGGATGGGGGATAGAGCCCTGTCCAGCCAAAATCAGCTGGAAAGAAAAATCCCGTCCATTTGAAATCAGCTTTGTCGAAGCCGCCTGGCGCAGACGTCGCCGGGAGCAGCGGCCGGGCCTGGCGTGGGAGCAGAGACAGAACTGCTGCCCCTGCAGCTTCCGGGGGACATTCCCGGCTCCAGGCAGGGCTGGCACATCCCGGGGCTTGGGCAACCCCGCAGGGAGCCAGGGCTTGGGCAACCCCGCAGGGAGCCGGGGCTTGGGCAACCCCGCAGGGAGCCGGGGCTCGGGCAACCCCGCAGGGAGCCAGGGCTTGGGCAACCCCGCAGGGAGCCGGGGCTTGGGCAACCCCACAGGGAGCTGGGGCTTGGGCAACCCCGCAGGGAGCCGGGGCTTGGGCAACCCCACAGGGAACCGGGGTTTGGGCAACCCCGCAGGGAGCCAGGGCTTGGGCAACCCCAGAGGGAGCCGGGGCTCGGGCAACCCCGCAGGGAGCCGGGGTTTGGGCAACCCCGCAGGGAGCCGGGGCTTGGGCAACCCCGCAGGGACATCCCGGGGCTTGGGCAACCTCGCAGGGAGCCGGGGCTCGGGCAATCCCGCAGGGAGCCGGGGCTCGGGCAACCCCGCAGGGAGCCGGGGCTCGGGAAATCTAGCAGGGACATCCCGGGGCTCGGGCAATCCCGCAGGGAGCCAGGGCTCGGGCAATCCCAGAGGGAGCCGGGGCTCGGGCAATCCCAGAGGGAGCTGGGGCTCGGGCAACCCCGCAGGGAGCCGGGGCTGGCTCCAGCCGAGCCCGGGCAGCTGCCGGAGCCTCTCCCGGGGCCGGAGGCTTGGGATGAGCACAGGGCACTGCTGGAACTGGGGATGTGCTGTGCAGGGCTCGGGGGGACTGGTGCTACTGGTTTGTCTGAGCCCGGTGCCACTTCCCCTGTGCCCAGAATCACTTGCCCAGCACCCAGAATCACTTGCCTACCTCCAGCATCACTTGCCCTGCAGCCAGTATCACTTGCCCTGCACTCAGAATCACTTGCCCGCCTCCAGTATCACTTGCCCTGAGCCCAGCGTCACTTGCCCTGAGCCCAGTGTCACTTGCCCTGTGTCCAGCATCACTTGCCCAGCACCCAGAACCACTGGCCCACCTCCAGCATCACTTGCCCTGCACCCAACATCACTTGCCCATGCCCAACATCACTTTCTCTGTGTCCAGCATCACTTGCCCAGCACCTAGAATCACTTGCCCCATGCCCAACATCACTTGCTCTGTGTCCAGCATCACTTGCCCTGCACCCAGAATCACTTGCCCACCTCCAGCATCACTTGCCCTGCAGCCAGCATCACTTGCCCTGCATCCAGAATCACTTGCCCACCTCTAGCATCACTTGCCCAGCACCCACAATCACTTGCCCTGAGCCCAGCATCACTTGCCCTGCACCCAGAATCACTTGCCCAGCACCCAGAATCACTTGCCCTGCACCCAGACTCACTTGCCCTGTCCCCACACCCCTCTCCCTGCTCCCAGCTCCCTTTTCCTGTTCCCAGCTCCCTTTCCTTGATCCCGCCCCTGCATCCGTGGCTCCACGCTCCGGGTGGCTCCGCTCGTTTTCCCCCCCAAAACCACCGTGAAGTGGCTTCTCCTTTTCCAGGGAATGTTTTGGGACAGCTCGGCATTCCCGGGGCGAGCTGGGCTCCTGCTGGGCGTTATCTCCAGCCGGCTGATCCCGGCTGGGAGTTGCTGTTCCTGCCGGTGCCTCCGAGGCACGGCGTGCCCTTGGAAAAGACCTTTGTGCCTCCAGGCTCGGCTGCAGGAAACCTCGGCGCTCTTTGACTCAAAGCGCTTCTAAAACGCTTTTTTTTGGGGGGGGGGTTGGTTGAGGTTGGAAACTCCCGGTGTTGTGTGGAATACTGATGTGAGCAGCGGCCGGAGTGGGAATGGGGCTGGGATGAGAACGGGGTTGGGATGAGCTGAGGTTTGGGATGAGGCGAACGGGAGGATTTGTGTTGGTGCTCGTGGGCTCGGCCTCCTGCTCAGCAGAAGGGGGAAATCGGCAAGAAGTGAAGGGAGCGAAGCAGCAAATCTGCCCGTGGATGGGGGAATTCCTGGGATAAAAAATCTGGGATGGTCCCGCGTTTTTGCAGCTTCTCCTTGGCGGCGCTTTGCAGGGACTGGGAGGCACTGGGAGCTCGGTGCAGGGGTTTGGATTTTAAATACTCACTAAAAAAATCATCTTCGAAGTAACAAACGAGGTTTGCAGGCTCAGGGGGTCGTGGTGGGGGGATAAAAAGGAGAGGATGGGTGGGGTGCGAGAAGGGAGGACAGAGCAGAGGAGAACTTCGATCCCAATAAAATCCCGTTTGGGAAAAAAAGCTGCTTTGTTCCTGTTTCTCCCACCTCACCCATCATTATCCCGGGGATTTCTCCTTCCAGCCACGTGGATCTCACCCCTTGTCCCTGCATCCCACCCCTTGTCACGGGATCCACCTTCCCTCCTGCTGGGGGTTGGATGGGGCTGGGAACTGGAATTGTGGGATCCCGCTGGAACGGGGAATGAGTTCAAGATCACTTCCCACCCAAACCATTCCATAATTCCATGATCCTGTGGCTTGCTGGGATCCCACAGCCCCATCTGCTGCGGGAGGGGGTCCCGAACCTCCCCGGCCCACCCCGGTGGGGTTGTGGTGCCGCTGCCCCGAGCATCCTCAGGGATTCCAGTCTCCCCCCGGCGATCCTCGGGAATGGGAAGCCCTGGAGCTGCCGGGCTCGCTGGGCTGTGAGCGGTGCCAGCTCCTGTCACTGGCGGTGGCACATTGCTCTGACACCGGTGACAACACGGCAGAGGGAGGGGGCAGGGAAAGGGGAAGGGGGGATTGGAAAATCCCGTTAAAAATGAACATTGTTGTGACTTCCAGCACCGCAGCAGTGCCAGGACGGGCTGGGCACACCAGTGACACCAGCAGCGATGCTGGGCTGGCGTCACACCCCCCTTTCCCTCCTTTTTCACCCCAATTTGCTTCAATCCCCACCCCCTGCTTGCTCCCCAAAACTCCCCCAACCCTTTGGGAGGGGCAGGAACCAGAGCAGGTTTAAATTCGAGCTCAGCGGTTCTCAAAGGGAAAACGAAAGTCAAAGCAAGAATCTTAATGGTATTTTTTTGTTTGTGTGTGTGTGTGTGTGTGTTTCTTCTGTTGTTTTATCTTTTTTTTTCTGTTAGCAACCCAACTACTGGAGCTTTAAGGTCAGTATTTCGGATTTTTTTCCTGCTTCTCTTTGAAATGCATGTGCTTGGCCACCCCAGCTGTGGACGGAGGGTGGGAGCTCGGGGTGGGTTTTGTTGGTTTTTTTTTTTTTTTTTGGATGAGGATTCCCGAGCTGAAGTTGTTTGGTCTCAGCTCAGCTGAAGTTTAAGGTCATGAGAGGGATTTTTGGGGCTCGGGGTCAGTTGTGAGTTGTTCCGTGAGGCTGTGGCTTGCCCTCGTTCTGACCACTCATCCCACGGCCAAATCCTGCTGCTCTGGAGTGGTGTCCTTGACCAGAATTCTGGGAAAAGGCCGGGAAAAGGCCGGATTTGGATGGGGTCGGAAGTCCATGCGTGGAGCTCCATCCTGGTGGCTGCTCCCAGGCAGGGATACAGGGGTTGCTCTGGTTTCCAGCCTCCTCCTCCTCCTCTTCCTCCTCCTCCTGAAGCTCTGGAGCTGATCCCATCCCTTTTCCCTGCCGGGCTCTGGGACCTGCCACCCTCCCCACTGCTCGGTGTCCCCTTGGCTGGTGCCCAGCACCTCTTCCCTTTCCGGGCTCCTCACCCCCCTCATTCCCCAAAAATTCTGGATAACGGGGCAGGAGATGATCTTGGGAGTCTCAGGATGGGAGGAGCTG
The DNA here is from genome assembly GCF_041296385.1 of Aphelocoma coerulescens. NCBI lineage: Eukaryota > Metazoa > Chordata > Aves > Passeriformes > Corvidae > Aphelocoma > Aphelocoma coerulescens. The sequence goes on along the minus strand of NC_091040.1, from coordinate 1,859,465 downwards.
TGGCAGCACCTCGCAGGATGGATGGAAGGGGAGCAGGAAGGAGATTTTCAGGATTGTGTTTGGTGCTGGGAGATTTTTAGATGAGAGGGAAGAGGAACGGGATTCCCAAGCTGCAATTTGGTGCTGAGGGATCTCCAGGCCAGAAAACAAAGTTGTTTATCCATCTGGAAGTGTCCGGGAGGGGAAGAGGCCTCATCCCTGTCCCCATCCCTGGCGCTCAGAAATCATGGAAAAGCGGAGAAATCCTCAGTGTTGGCTTTGTCTCGCCCGGAGCTTTGTCCCTGGAGCCACCTGTCCCACCAAGGGGACACTGCCCGGAGCCTCCTGGGGCTGTCCCCGCCCGGTGGCTCCTGCCAGCACCTCGGGAGCAGCCCGGCCTCTGTGTAGCAGCTGGAAGTCCCCGTGTCCCTCCCTCCTCCTGCTCTTCCTCCTCCTCCTCGTCCTGGCAGCGCTTCAAGGTCGCCCGCCTTGCCGGCTGACCTTGGCGCCTTGTCCCTGGTGGGTTCGCTCTTCCCGTGGAAAACAAACAGCAACAACAACAACAAAAAAAAAAAGCAGGGAATCTCCGCGCCCGGCTGGGGCCGGGAAATGCGGGATACGCGCACTTGTGCCGGGTTTTCATTCCCGGAGTGTTTGCGCTGTGGGACCGCGGCTCCCGGGAGGTTCAGCTGTCCCGGTTCCCACAGCCCCGCGCTCCCGGGGACATTCCTGGCACTGCGAGGGGAGGGAAGGCACAAAATCCTCACATTTTGTAATTTTTCCCCCCGATTTTCCGCGGGGCTGGACTTTAGGAGTCGCCACCCCACAGGGTTCCACAGGGACGGCTTTTCTCTAACGCCCTATTTTTCCACCCAAACTTTGCAAGGGGAGCATCCTCCCGGCTCTCCCCGCTGGGGGAATGTGCTGTGGGATAAATCCCAGCCCTGACCCCGCTGCCAAAGTGGGGCACGAGGCAGCTGGGGCTGGCTCGTCACGGGCGCAGCCCCGCGGGGAGCCCGGGGAGCAGCTGCTGGCGGCTTCCTTGAGGCCACCGCCGCCACCTGTGTCCCCCGCGGGCTCCTGCAGCCCCAGGAGTGGCCTTCAGCTGGGGGAGCTGCCTCCCACCCCCCCCAAAATAAAACTTTCATGGCCCTTTTAGGGTCCCTGGCTGTGTCCAGCTGCCACCCGCGGCTGCTGGGGGGGCAGAGGTGGCTCTGGCCCATCCCTCGGATAAAGAGGGGGGAGTGATCTGGGGATAGGACGGTGGAAAAGGCTGTGCTGGATTCCCAGGGACCCTCAGGCGTGGGACATGTGGCTGCTGCTCCTGCCCTGGTGTCCCCATCTGCTTGGGGACAGGTGGTGGCTGCGATCTGGGGCTCCCCAGGCGTGGAATTTGGGGCGGGGGGGGGGGGGTCCCTGCGCTGCTGCGTTTGTCGGTCGCAGATCTCGCAGAGGGGGGGTCCAGGGTGTCCCGCTGTCCCCAAGCCTTTCATCCCCACATCCCCACGTGTCCGTGGAGCAGCCCCTGGCCGGCTCCGTCCTCCTGCCCCAGCACATCCCGGGGATTTTTGCCGCCGCTTCCAGATCGAGCCGGCCCCCGCTGTGCCTTCCCCTGGGGCGAGCGCTCTCTGCTCCGAGCCATCGATCCGCCACCTCCGTGTCACTGTCGCGCTGCTGCCAGCCCCGAGTCCCCAGGCGGATTCCCGAGTCCCTCATCCAGGACATCCCAGCCCTCCCTCCATTTTTCCATCACCTGAATCGCCCCCCCAGCTCCCACTCTCCCTGCCCGAAAATCCTGGGAAGGGGCATCGCAGAAGTTTGGGAGGCCCAGGGCCACATCCAAGGTGGGGGGGAAAAGATCCTGCTGGGAACTCCTGTGGAGAGGCAGCACCGAGGGCTGGGGGCTCCCGCTGCGTTAATGCGGGGGGTGGGCCGGCTCCTGGTGGGATGCGGGAGGAACGGGAAGATCCAAAGGCTCGGGAGAGCTCCTTTGGAGCCGGGACTTTAAAGGAACATCAAAGGCAGCGAAGCGAGAGATACAGAGGGGGAAAAGCGGCGGGGGTGTGGGCGGGGGAGCGGCGGGGGACACTCAGGACACGTTTGTCTTTAAAACAAGTGTCTGGAGCTGCTTTATCCACACCGGGATCGTGCCCGGCTCCGGCCCCAGCCTCATGAACGGGGCTGCGGCTTCCCGGGAGCTCCGCGTCTCCTTGCGGGAAGCCATTTCCACCTCGGCGGCGCTCGCCCAGGCAGAATTAGAGGCAGGCCGCGGTATTTACAGGAGATGAGCAAATAGCAGGCGGGCTCGGCTCCTGGCATCCCGCTGCTCCCGCTCCAGCCTCCCCCCGGCTCCCTCCCTCCGGCCTCGGCCCCGCCGCGCTTCCAGAGGGACCCGCGCCCGCTGCCCAATGGGTTATTCGCCATGGGAAGGGGGATTTGGGGTGGGTAAAGAGGAAGGAGAGGCTGCTTCAATCTCCTCGCTGTGTTTTTGGGGTCCTCGCTGGTTTTCCAGCCTCTCCGGGAGCTGCTCTCCGTTGTTATCCATGGATCCCGGCGGTGGTCGGTGTTTGTGATCATGGAAACGGGGGATGGTTTGGCGTGGAAAGGAGCTTAAAGGCCGCCCCATCCCAACCCCCTGCCACGGCCGGGGATGGAACCCACTCCAAAGGCGTGCTGGGGGTGGGAGTGGCATCCTCAGCGTAGGAATGGGGAAACTGAGGCACGGCGGGAACGGACGGGATTGGATTTTCCAACGCACAACCTGCGGCAGTGTCGGGGCCTGAATCCCAGATTTGGGGCTCTCCCCCTCTGGCTCGTCCTGCTGAAGCCGCTTTTGGGGGTTTTTTTGCACTTCAAACAGAGCCTCGGAGCCGTTTTTTCCCCAGGGATGTGCCCGCCGGCGTTCCCTGCCTCCCTGTCCGCAGCTGTGCCAGCAAATCCTGCCTCGGATTCCAGAGGGCTGAGCTTTGTCACCACCCTGTCCCCGTCACTGTCCCGTGTCCCCCTGTGCCGGCTCCTCTCCTCGGTGCTCAGCCCTCGATCCCCAGCCTGGCTTTGTCCCTTGTCCCCTCTCCGCCGCTTCCTCACGCTCGCCTTTGCTCCCCATCCATCAGCATCCCGAAGGATGCAGTAATCGGATTATTTTTGGAAGATTCCGTCACCCGAGGCAGAGCAGGGACAGTGGGAAAGGGGCGGGTGAGGGTCGAGGTAGCAGGGATGGAACCAGGAATGTCATCCTCACCCCCAAAAAGCGTCTCCTGCCACATATCCCACCCTAATCCTCGTCATGGGGTCACCTCAGCCTCAGGGGAGCAGCTGGAGCAGGATCCCCGTTTGTCCAGGGGCTCGTGGTGGGGTGGATTCCAGGCTGGGCATTCCCGTTGGAGACACAGGGAAAGAAAATCCAGGGATAAAAATCTGAATTTGCTGCGAGGCGGATAATTAATGATGAGAGAGGGGTGGGATGAGAAGAAACGGGGCCAGGCGTGCCCTCGTTGGGGCTCTTCCCAATCCCAAATCCCTTCCAGCCCCACCAGAACCTTCTCCTGCCCCTCTGCGAGCAGTGACACTGCCCCACCCGCTTTTTTTTGGGCAGAAAAGGAGCATTTTTGGTGCTCCGAACTCAGCGCCCTCAGCATGCCTGGACTAAGGGACATCCCTCGGATCTCCCTTCTCCCGGGAAGATCCTGGCCCCATCCCGATCCCTCTGAGGGGTGGGACAGGGAAGGTGTGGGGCGAGCAGCAGCGTCAATATTCATGAGGCTGCAGAGGATCCAGGCTTTTAAATATTCATCGGGCACGCGGAGCCTCTCGCTGCCCGCAGGAACGGGGGGGAAAAACGGGAAGAAGGGATGAAAAACGGGAAGAGGGGACGAAAAACGGGAAGAGGGGATGAGCAGCCCCCCGTGTCCAGGGGCAGAGGGGCGGCTTCGGCTTGGGGATGCGACATCCGGACGTTGTCACCTGCAGAGGGTCGGGCAGGTGCTGGATGTCGGGAATAACCCATCCCGGAGCCCATCCCAAGGCAGGGAGTCCCCCTCACATCTGGCTGCCGCCCACATCTGGAGGGGGACGGCGCCTTCCTTTAGTCAAGGGGTCCGGTTTAAAAAACCTAATCCGATTTGAACGCTAATCCTGTTAACATTGAGATCAGGATTAATTCTGGGTTAATCGGGATAATCCTGACAAAATGTTGAGCATTAGACGTTGGATGAATTATTGCTGCCGGCAGCGGGAACGCTTTTAATTTGGTGGCGAGACGGGGGTGGGGGGAGAGGGGAGGGGCTGGGAAGGCGGGGATGGAGAGACCACAAAGCCTTGGATAGGGGGAGACTCCTGGAAAAACCCTTTGGATGGTGCTCAGAGCACCCTGGGCTTCTCATTTCTGCCACTTTTACCCAAATTACCTCCGGTTTTTCCCTCCTTTTCTTCCGGGCTCGGCATCTCCCGGCTCCTCCATCTCCAGAGGCAGGAGCTGGGATGGTGGAATTCCTTCCTGCACGGAATTCATCACTCCTGGCTGGTGGAGCTGGGGGAAAACACGGAGCAGGGGGATTCGGTTTCACCGGGATCCAGCCGGGATCAGATGTCCGGGCTGGGATGCGGGAGTGGGGCGGCACCACAGCCGGGAATGTCCAGCACTGGGATGCCCTGGGATGCAACTGGTTTGGAACCTGGGGGCTGATTCCCAGGCTGGGGAGGAGATACCTGGGTACCAGGGATGCTGAATTCCAGTTGGGAATACTGGGTTCTGCTCAGAGATCCGGGTTTCTGGTCGGGGATTCTGTATCCCGGTTGGACATACTGGTTTCTGGTCAGGGATGCTGGATTCCAGTTGGGATTGCTGGGTTCTGGTCAGGGATGGTGTATCCCAGTTGGGATTGCTGGGTTCTGGTCAGGGATGCTGAATTCCAGTTGGGAATGCTGGGTTCTGGTCAGGAACGCTGGTTATTGTTCAGGGATGCTGAATTCCAGTTGGGAATGCTGGGTTCTGGTCAGAGATCTGGGTTTCTGGTCGGGGATTCTGTATCCCAGTTGGACATACTGGTTTCTGGTCAGGGATGCTGGGTTCTGGTCAGGGATGCTCTCTTCCAGTTGGGAATGTTAGTTTCTGCTCAGAGATCCGGTTTTCTGGTCGGGGACTCTATTCCAGTTGGACATACTGGTTTCTGGTCAGGGATGCTGTATTCCAGCTGGGAATGCTGGGTTCTGCTCAGGGATGCTGAATTCCAGCTGAGAATGCTGGGTTCTGGTCAGGGATGCTGAATTCCAGTTGGGAATGCTGGTTTCTGGTTGAGGATGCTCTATTCCAGCTGGGAATGCTGGTTCCTGCTCAGGGATCCCGCTCTCTGGCTGAGGACGCCGCGCTCCGCTCCGGGATCCTTTCCCGGGGGGAATCCGCATCCCGCCGGGAGCGCGGGGGTGTCCGGAGGCTGCGGAAGTGTCCCGCACCCAGCACCCCGCTCCCGTTCCCCGCACCCCGCTCCCGTTCCCCGTTCCCCGCTCCCGTTCCCGGCACCCCGCTCCCGTTCCCCGCACCCCGCTCCCGTTCCCCGCACCCCGCTCCCGTTCCCCGCTCCCGTTCCCCGTTCCCCGCACCCCGCTCCCGTTCCCTGCACCCCGCTCCTGTTCCCCACACCCCGCTCCCGCACCCCGCTCCCCGCTCCCGCACCCCGCTCCCCGCTCCCGTTCCCCGTTCCCCGCTCCCGTTCCCGGCACCCCGCTCCCGTTCCCCGCACCCCGCTCCCGTTCCCCGTTCCCCGCTCCCGTTCCCGGCACCCCGCTCCCGCTCTCCACACCCCGCTCCTGTTCCCCACACCCCGCTCCCGTTCCCGGCACCCCGCTCCCGTTCCCCGCACCCCGCTCCCGTTCCCCTCTCCCGCTCCCGTTACCGAGCGGCCCCCGGCTCCCGCTGAGTCACCGCCCGGGGGCATCAATAATTCAGGAAGAGATGGGAATGAATGGAGGGAGGGATGAATGAACGGAGCCGCGCTGCCACCGTTGTGGCGGCAGAGAGCCCGACTGGGCAGACTGGGGAGGTCAAACTGGTCAAACTGGGATCCAGTTTGCCAAGCTCCCTCGTCCCACCCCGCCCTGGGCACAGCATCCCCTCCCCAGGAGCCGCCCCCCCGCCGTTCAGGGACAGAGGCGTGGGATCTCATCCCAGCATTTGGGAGGGAGGGAAGGGATCACCTGGCTGAGCCCTGGGCTGGGGGACCCCCAAAACGAACTGGTGGGAACTGGTTGGACTGGCTGAAGCCCCCAGGGATGTTGTGAGAGGTCAGGAAGGTGGAGAAATGACTGGGAGATGCTGCCATCTTTAAATGTCTTTAAAGCTTTTCCTTTTCCTTTTCCTTTTCCTTTTCCTTTTCCTTTTCCTTTTCCTTTTCCTTTTCCTTTTCCTTTTCCTTTTCCTTTTCCTTTTCCTTTTCCTTTTCCTTTTCCTTTTCCTTTTCCTTTTCCTTTTCCTTCCCCTTCCCTTTCCCCTTTCCCTCCCCCCTTTCCCTTTCCCTCCCCCCTTTCCCTTTCCCTTTCCCTTTCCCTTTCCCTTTCCCTTTCCCTTTCCCTTTCCCTTTCCCTTTCCCTTTCCCTTTCTCTTTCCCTTCCCCTTCCCCTTCCCCTTTCCCTTTTTTTTAAATTCCTATTTTTATTTTTTAATATTTTTGGTAGATAGGGAGACTGGGATGGAGAAGAGGGATGGAGAGAGGCAGGGCCCCACATGAGGGATCCCATTATCCTTTTCCCATGGCTCTTCCCAACGCCTCTCCAAGGAATTCTGTGCCAGGGGGTGGCACAGGGAGGTGCAGCGCTCACCCTGATCCACCCAGCAACGATTCCCAAACCTCCTTCCCTGCTCCCAGCCCATTCCCGGAGCAGCCCCAGCGCCCATCCCATCCCATCCCATCCCGAGGGCTCGGCACCAGATGGGATCCGCGGCGGGATGCCGGGATTAAGGGATGAGAGGGATTAATCCCGATCCGTGTCCAACCAGGGGCCGGAGCGCGGCTTTGTGCTCTCGGTAAATAACCGTGCCGGGGCCGGCCGTGCCAGCGCCGTGCCAGCTGTTTTCCAAGGATTTCAGGGCTCCCTCGCCTTTATCCCCATCCCTGCAGACGGGCAGGAGAAGGGAAGGTGCTGTACGCAGCTGCCAGGACCTGCCAAGCCCCGCTTCGGAGCACCCCCGCTGCCCATGGGGGGTGATTTTGGGGGGTCTGGGGGCTCCTGGCGGGCGCGGCCCCCCCGGAGCTGCCCTGCCCAGCCCGGGAGGCTCCTCCTGGTGACGGGAGGGGAGGCTGAGCTCGGGGACGGGCGGTGCCGGTGGCACGGGGACAGCGAGGGTTTGTCCATCCCAGGTCTGTCTCGGGGCTGGCTGGGAGGGTTTTGGGGTGCGAGAGGGTGCGGAGCTCGGGACGGGATGGGAATTGGAGCTCTGGGTGTCCTGCGAGTGTCCCCGAGGGGTCGGCAGAAGGGGAAGGAGCCGCTTGTCCTCCCGCTGTTCTTGTCACCGATAACAATCCGGAAGCCCCCCGGGTGTGGGATGGGACAGAGGGGTCTGGCTGGACCCGTTTTTCCCTTGGGATGGGTCCGGCACAGCCCTCGGAGCGTGCGGGGCTGGGACAAACCCCGAGTCCCGTCCCCGAGGGTCCCCCGGTGGAAATTTTGAGCTGCGGTGCTGCTCTGGGTGTTGTTGGGAACAGCTGCTCCATCCCCGGGCAGGATTCCTTCCCCACGCATTTTTCCCATGTTTTTTTTTCCCCCCTCTTATCTGCTTTGAAGTGACCTGGGGGAGGTCCTGTCCCCTCCACCACCCTCCTGTCACCTCCTCTGTTCCTCTCCTGACCCCTCTCCCCCTCTCCCCCTTTCCATCCAAGCAGCTCCGCCGCTTTTCCCGATCCAAAGGAATGACCCCATTCCTTTCCCGGCTTCCCAAAAAATCCGCCGGCACTTTGGATCCTTCCCCGCTGCCCTCCCAGCTCCGAGAATTCCGCCCTCCCAGCTGGGGACGGGAATTTGGGAGAGGGATGTGGAGGATGAGGACGAGGAGAGGCAGGAATGAGGAGCATCCTTATCTCTCCAGGCAGAGATAATGGAGCCGCTCCTGCGCTGGCAGCGGAAGGATCGTCGGGGCTTTTTAGGAGCTGAAAGAATCCCTTAATTGTGGCTTTTTTTAGCTCTGGGGAGACAAAAGACAAAAAAAAAAAAAAACCACCGACCAAAAAAAGAAAAAAACCAAACCGCGAGTCTCCCTCCATTCCCCTTCCCACCGCTTTTATGTAAAGCTCCCCGGGGGGCGGGGAGGGAATGGGGATGCTCCTGTCCCTGTTGGACTGGGGGATTCTTCCCATTCCTGGCTTTCTTGCCTCCTCCAGAGGCGCTGGAAATGTTTCTGTCCCTGTTGGAATGGGGGGATCCTTCCCGCTGCCTCCTCCAGAGCGGCCAGGGATGCTCCTGTCCCTGTTGGAACGGGGGATTCATCCCATTCCTGGCTTTGTTGCCTCCTCCAGAGGCGCTGGAAATGTTTCTGTCCCTGTTGGAATGGGGGATCCTTCCCGCTGCCTTCTCCAGAGGGGCTGGATGGGACGTGGATACTTTGGGATTGCGTTTTCCCTGGGACCATCACCACGAGGGCACTCCCGGGGATCCAAGCTTTGCTCCAGCGGGATTCCCTCTGCTCGGGAAGCTCCGGGGGGCTTTAATCCAAGCAGGTTTAGTCCCGGGGGGAGCTTTGGGCACCCCGAGCTTGGAGCCGCTCGCCCACCCCCCCCCTCCCACCCCCTCAGCCCCAAAATTCCACACTTTTCCTGGCGCAGCTTCCCCGTGGCCTTGGGTGTCTTTTATTGTGCTCTGGGCGGCTGCAATCCCTCACTCTCCTTTCCAAGCATTCCCTGCTGGAATTCCAGCCGGGAATTCCAGGATCCAGCTCCAGGATTCCCGCTTTGGGGCTGGCTCGGCAGGAAATGGGTCATTTCGCAGCTGGAGTGGCGGCAGCGGGGGGGACAGCGAGCGGGGAGGCGGTGTCCCCTCCCTCCACCCCTTCCCTGCCTCCAGGGTGGGATTCAGATCCCACAGGGAATGATCTCGGTGTCCGTGGGGAATTTGGGGCTGCAGAAGCCCCCGGGGAAGGGTCTGGGCATGGATAGAGGGGTTGCTTGTGGGACAGAAGTGAGGAATTGGGGGGGGAACAAAGTCTTTGTGGCCAGGTTGGGGGTTCGGGGTGAGGTTTGGGATTTATCCTGAATCCACGGAGCCTTTCCCAGCTGGGAGATGTCCCCTGCATGCCCTGGGTGGGGGCGTGGGTGACCTTCCTCTCCTCTGGTGACAGGGGACATCCACCCTGGCACCGCCTGGCACCGCCTGGCACCCTCAAGGCAGGATCAGGACCCCCCAAAAGCATCCCCAGCACAGCAGGAAGCTGGAATTCCACAGGGATGGGTGAGGCTCCACCAAGGTGCAACCCTTGGGGTGACCATGGCCAGGTCCCCCCTGCTCGGGGCAGGCTGTGGGTGCTGTCAGAGGGGCTGGGGGACAGCAGGGACACCCCGGGGGTGGCAGGGACAGGATGTGAGAGGGGTGAGGTGTCCTTTAATGCATCATCCCAGGGCAGGAGAAATCATCAGCCAGGCAGAGCCATAAAACCCAATTTTCCCTGGAATTAATGGGCTGCTGGAGGCCAAGGTCAGAGCAGTCATTGTCCCCTCTCCGAGGAGGAGTCGTTGTCCCCTCTCCAGGCATCTCAACTCCCATTCCAGGTGCATCCCAGGAATGCCCATGGGACTGGCAGAGAGCCCCCCATAACTCTTGGAATTGTGTCCCCTCCGCTGCAGGGTCTGTCCTTTCCAACACCCCGGGATATGTGGGGGGCCTTTGCCCACTTGGAGGGTTCTGTGCCCATCTTTGGGGGTCCCATGCCCATCTTTGGGGGTCCCATGCCCATCTGGGGCCAGTCCCGTGCCCACAGGGGTGCCCTGAGTTTAGGGAAGGTGGGGGTGGGGTGGCTCTGTCCCGGTGCCAGTGACACTTTTGGGGCTTGTTGGACAGCACATTGTGCAGAGCATCAGGGCAGAACGGTCCCTTCCGGGCTAAAAATCCATTAACTCCCATCGTGCCTGGGTTGTTGGGGTTTTTTTTTTCCCTTGGTTTTTTTTTGTGGTTTGGCTGATTCCATAAATTATCCACAGCGGGTGAGCTCCGGTACCCGGGGGCAGCTGCAGGATGGGGGGTGCTGGGCTCACCTGGGACAGGGACGGTGTCCCTGTCACCCCCGGGGTGTGGGGACACCGGGGAGTCGGGGCTGAGGGGGATTTGGGGTTGGGAAGTGGCAGGGATGGATGCAGGGATGGATGCAGGGATGGATTTAGGGCAGGGTGAGATCCCAGAGAATGGGAACGGGGCAGGGGGTGCTGGGCTCACCTGGGACAGGGAAGGTGTCCCTGTCACCCCCGGGGTGTGGGGACACCCGGGAGTCGGGGCTAGGGGGGATTTGGGGTTGGGAAGTGAGAGGGATGCAGGGATGGATGCAGGGATGGATTTAGGGCAGGGTGAGATCCCAGAGAACGGGAACAGGGCAGGGCCAGGGGGTGTTGAGCTCACCTGGGACAGGGAAGGCGTCCCTGTCACCCCTGGGGTGTGGGGACACCGGGGAGTCAGGGCTGGGGGGGATTTGGGGTTGGGAAGTGGCAGGGATGGATGCAGGGATGGATGCAGGGATGGATGCAGGAATGGATGCAGGGATGGATTTAGGGCAGGGTGAGATCCCAGAGAATGGGAACGGGGCAGGGCTCACCTGGGACAGGGAAGGTGTCCCTGTCACCCCCGAGGTATGGGGACACCGGGGAATCGGGGCTGGGGGGATCTGGGGTTGGGAAGTGAGAGGGATGCAGGGATGGATGCAGGGATGGATTTAGGGCAGGGTGAGATCCCAGAGAACAGGAACAGGGGAAGGATCCAGGAAGGCAGAGCCAGGCTGAGGTGCAGCCCTGGGGTCTCATCTCGACCACGAGCTGCCAGCCCCATCCTTCTGCTTCCCTAAGGAGCCATCCCAGGCCAGGATCCGGGTCAGCATCACCCCAAACCCAGAGCAAGGTACCCGGCAACCACAGCCTTGAGCGTGGGGAGCCCCAAAATCCACAGAGCCCCAAAATCCACCTGCTACACCCCCAAAACCACCCCCATGAGGGATCAGAGCTGCATCCCACAGCCCCAGGGATGGGAACAAGGAATGTTTCGGTCCACCCCTGCATCCCTTCCTGGGTGTGAGGCGCTGCCAGGGCTCTTTGTCCTCCACCAACAACAACCGAGCCCAGCAGTCAATTTTCCAGCAATTAACTACGACGAGAACATTTCAAGTCCTCCCAAACCCCGCCTCGCAGGATTAATTAAATCTTCCAATTAATGTCTCGTTTAAATGGCGATGATGGCTGTTATTATTTCATATTGATTTCTTTCTTTTTTTTTTCCCTTTTCCCCCCATCTTTAAATAGAGCTGTTGTCCCTTTCCAGCGCCGCCTTTTCCACAGCCTGGGAGCCGTTTGTTCCCTCTCTGTTGGATTTGCCAACCTTCAACAAGTGTCTGGAAAATCCAGGCTTGGATTTTTGGGGTTATTGACAGGCAGAAGTGCCGGGGATGGCCACGAATTTGGGGATATTTGTGCCGAAAATCCACATTTTCCATGTCCGCCGCGTGAACTTTCCGGCGTTGAGCGTGTGCTCCTGCGAAATTGGGCTCCTGGAAAATTAAATTCTCCCTGCTCCAAACCCGAAGCCATCACTCTCTCCCGGCTCCCAGAGCCATAAAACTTCCCGCTGCTCTGCTTCCAGAACGAGCCGGGCGTTTATGATTCCCGGGAGCGGAGTAATGGATGTGTAACCTCCGGGAATTGCCAAGGTTATTCTGGCGCTCGGCACGTGAGCCCCGCTCCGGCGGCTCCTGCCGGGTTCATTTCCAGGGGTTTGCCGGTGTGGGAGCTCCAAGGCACCGGAATGGCACTGGGAAGGTTTATCCTGCAGCGGGAAGGGGGAGAGAGGGGTGGGATTGGGATTGGGACTAGGACTGGGACTGGGACTGGGACTGGGATTGGGATTGGGATTGGGATTGGGAATGGGAATGGGAACGGGAATTGGGGTCAGTGCTGGGAGCAGGAGGGGGAGGAGGCTTGGAGCTGGCAACACATCAGATCCTGAGCTCAGCTGGGAATGTGGGATGGAGCATCCTTGGATGTGGATGGAGCATCCCTGGATGAATCTCAGCCCGGGAATGTGGGATGGAGCATCCCTGGATGTGGATGGAGGATCCCTGGATGAGGATGGAGCATCCTTGGATGTGGATGGAGCATCCCTGGATGAGGATGGAGCATCCCTGGATGAGGGTGGAGCATCCCTGGATGAGGGTGGAGCATCCTTGGATGTGGATGGAGCATCCCTGGATGAGGTTGGAGCATCCCTGGATGAGGGTGGAGCATCCCTGGATGAGGGTGGAGCATCCTTGGATGTGGATGGAGCATCCCTGGATGAGGTTGGAGCATCCCTGGATGAATCTCAGCCCTGGAATGTGGGATGGAGCATCCCTGGATGTGGATGAAGGATCCTTGGATGTGGGATGGAGCATCCTTGGATGTGGATGGAGCATCCCTGGATGAGGTTAGAGCATCCCTGGATGAGGTTGGAGCATCCCTGGATGAGGGTGGAGCATCCCTGGATGAGGGTGGAGCATCCTTGGATGTGGATGGAGCATCCCTGGATGAGGTTGGAGCATCCCTGGATGAATCTCAGCCCTGGAATGTGGGATGGAACATCCCTGGATGTGGATGAAGGATCCTTGGATGTGGGATGGAGCATCCTTGGATGTGGATGGAGCATCCCTGGATGAGGTTGGAGCATCCCTGGATGAATCTCAGCCCGGGAATGTGGGATGGAACATCCCTGGATGTGGATGAAGGATCCTTGGATGTGGGATGGAGCATCCTTGGATGTGGATGGAGCATCCCTGGATGAGGTTGGAGCATCCCTGGATGAGGATGGAGCATCCCTGGATGAGGGTGGAGCATCCCTGGATGAGGTTAGAGCATCCTTGGATGAATCTCAGCCCTGGAATGTGGGATGGAGCATCCCTGGATGTGGATGGAGCATCCCTGGATGAGGTTAGAGCATCCCTGGATGAGGTTGGAGCATCCCTGGATGAGGGTGGAGCATCCTTGGATGTGGATGGAGCATCCCTGGATGAGGTTGGAGCATCCCTGGATGAGGTTAGAGCATCCCTGGATGAATCTCAGCCCGGGAATGTGGGATGGAACATCCCTGGATGTGGATGAAGGATCCTTGGATGTGGATGGAGCATCCCTGGATGAGGATGGAGCATCCCTGGATGAATCTCAGCCCAGGAATGTGGGATGGAGCATCCTTGGATGTGGATGGAGCATCCCCGGGTGCAGCTCAGCCCCATCCTCAGGCACAGCGAGGGATTTTTGAGGGTGTCCCATGACAGGATTGGACTCGATGACCTTTGTGGGTCCTTCCCAACCCCTTTTCCATGATCCCATCACCCGCACGAGCCTCTCCATCCCTGCTCCAGAGGAAACGTGGCACCAGCCACATCCAGGGGGTGCTGGGACACCCATCCCCCTCCCCCCCTGACCGCTCCCCTCTCCCGCTGCAGACCAGGAGCTCCCGGCACTCCCAGGGCTCCCAGCCTGGCCTGGCCGACCAAGCCAAGCTCTCCTTCGCCTCGGCCGAATCCCTGGAGACGATGTCGGAAGCGGAGCTGCCGCTGGGATTCAACAGGATGAACCGGTTCCGGCAGAGCCTGCCCCTGTCCCGCTCCGCCAGCCAGACCAAGCTGCGCTCCCCAGGTACCCCCTGGCACCCAACCCTCCAGGGGTGGAGCGAGGGATTGGCTTCCATGCACCCCAAAAAAACCCCAGGATGAGTGGGAGGAAGCTCAGGGTGGCCCAGGAGGATGAGCTGCCTTCAGCAGGGAGAGGTTGGGTGGCCAAATATCCCCAACCCCTTTGTTTTTGGGAGCCCTCTAGGAAGATTCTCCCCTCACCAGGACAAGGCTGGGTGACCAGAGACCCCCAATCCCTATTTTTTGGGTGCCCAAGCCCCCCCACCCCCCTTTTTTTAGGTGCCCCAAAACCTCCCACATCCAGCAGGACGAGGCTGGGCAGCCAGAACTCCCCCAACCCCCTTTTTTTGGGTGTCCCAGAGCCCTCCAAAAGCCCCCAGCACCTCTGTGGAGAAGGGACACGGGCACAGCTGACCCCTCTGTGCTCCCTGTGCTCCCAGGGGTGCTGTTCCTGCAGTTTGGGGACGAGACGAGGAGGGTGCACATCACTCACGAGATCAGCAGCATGGACACCCTGCACGCCCTCATCGTCCACATGTTCCCGCAGAAGCTCACCATGGGCATGCTCAAGTCCCCCAACACCGCCATCCTCATCAAGGACGAGTCCCGCAACGTCTTCTACGAGCTCGAGGATGTCCGGTGAGCGCAGAGGACTCAGAATCCCACCCCGGGCTGGTTTTTATTCCTTTAAATCCAACACGAGGCAGGAAATCTGTGGGATCAAGGAGAAACGGGGTGGTGGGTGCAGCGCTGGGATTTGGGGTGCCTGGCCCCGGTGCTCAGGCTCTGCCTCTCCTTCCAGAGACATCCAGGACAGAAGCATCATTAAAATCTATCGGAAAGAGCCACTCTACGCCTCGTTCCCGGCCTCTCACATCACCAACGGCGACCTCAGGGTGAGAGGGGACACGGGGACAGCCCGGGGAGGGCGGCAGGACCTGGTGGGGTGGGATCGGTAAAGGGAGAAACGGCAGAGATGGGAATTGTGTGCGGCTGGGATTCATCCTGCCTCCTTCCAGCGCGGGTTGGGGGCTGCCAGCAGGGTCATAAAGGCGGTTTTTAGGGAATTAAATCATCAGGATAATTAAATCATCGGGATAAATCATCAGGATAAACCATCGGGATAAATCACCCCACAAAGGGAAGGGTTTGCCAAGGCGCCGGACCCGCCGGTCCTTGGAGGGGCGGAGGGCAGAGCAGGGCAGGGGTCACTCCGCGCTGACCACCCCGCCCCATTCCCGCAGCGGGAGATGGTCTACACTTCCCGGGAATCCTCTCCCACCCGCCGCCTCAACAACATGTCCCCGGCTTCCCACCTGGCCTCCGGCTCCCCTCCGCCCGTGCTCCAGTCCTCGTCGCCATCCCGCTCCCGCATGTCCTACAGCGGCGGCCGCCCGCCCTCCTACGCCGGCAGCCCCGTCCACCACGGCGAGCGCCTGTCCAGCCTCCCCCCGGCCCAGGGCGTGTCCCCCAGCCCCAGCGCCATCCTGGAGCGCCGCGATGTGAAGCCGGACGAGGACCTGGCGGGCAAGAACGTGGTGCTGGTGAAGAACGAGGGGCTCTACGCCGATCCCTACGGGATGGTGCACGAGGGGCGGCTCAGCATCACCTCCACGCAGTCGCTGGCGGGCATGGGGGACCCTTTTGGCTACTCGGGGGGGCTCTACAAGCGGGGGTCCGTGCGGTCACTCAGCACCTACTCGGCGGCCGCGCTGCAGACGGAGCTGGAGGACAGTTTGTACAAGCCCAACGCGCCCATCTACAGCGACACGTACGGGCCCGGGCTGGGATTCCGCATGCCGCCGTCGTCCCCGCAGAAGATGGTGGAGCCCGGGCAGAGCCCGCACAGCCCCTACTCGGGCCCGCCCAGCCGCTCATCGCCCGTCCGCCAGTCGTTCCGCAAGGATTCCTGCTCCTCCGTCTTCATGGACAGCCCCGTGGGCAAAACGCGCAACCCCAGCTCGTCCGGGCCCCCCGAGCTGTTCCCCGGCCCCGGCGAGCGGCCGCTCTCGGGATTTAGCTCGCCCGGGCCGGCCAAGGACACGGAGACGAGGTGAGAGGAGGAGCGGGGGAAGCCCCTGGTGGGTTTTGGGTTTTGCATCGGCTGGACGGGGAGGAGGAGGAGCAGAGGAAGGCGCTGCCCCGACCCCACCGCGGTGGAGGTGCCGGGATGGGGAAGGAAGCATCGGGTGAGGGCTGGGGGTGCTGGATGTGGGCACGGAGAGGGACTGGGGGGCGTGGATGCAGCTGGTGACAGCAGCGCTGCCGTGTCCCAGCTCCCGGAGCGGCAGGGACGGGCTGGGAGCGGGGCCAGGAGCAGCCAGGGGCTGGCCGGGGTGATGGCAAATCTGGCTCCTGAGCCGTCCCCGTCCCTTTCCCGGCACAGGGAGCGGATGGAGGCCATGGAGAAGCAGATCGCCAGCCTGACGGGGCTGGTGCAGAGCGCGCTGCTCCGCGGCTCCGAGGCCGAGACCCCCAGGTGAGGGCGGGTGTGGGACCCCCGGGGGCTGGGATGTCCTTCCTGAGGGTCCTGTGCCCCTCGCAGGGGACACCAAGCCCCGCCGTGCCCGGCCCACGCTCACTCCCCTCCTCTCATTGCAGTGAGAAGACAGAAGCCACCAACGGCGGGACCCCCCCGTCAGCGTGTGAGTGACCCCTGGCCCTGCAGGACCCTCCCCTCCACCCCATGGGTGATCCAGGGTGGGCTGTGCAGCCCCCCCAGGTGCTGGCGCCCAGCGGGACCCCCCGCCCCCATCCTGCTCTGGGGTGGCCTCGGAGCAAGCAGGGTGGGGCAGTGTGGATGGGGGAGGTTTGGAGACCACCAGAGCTGAAGGGTTGATTGGGGAAAGAAAAGAAATGGGTGCTGAAACCTGTCCTGGGGTGGGTGTCACCCCTCAGCAGCCTCTGCTTGTGCCCCCGCAGCCACCAGCCGCAGTGGCATGGGGACCCCGGTGCCCGCGCCGCCGCCGCCCTCGGCCACCAGCACCCCCGCGGGGCAGCCCACGGCCATCACCCGCCTGCACATGCAGCTGCACCTGCACGACCTGCAGCAGAACGCCAGCGACCTCCGCAACCAGCTGCAGCAGCTCAAGAAGCTGCAGGTGGGCGCCTGGGGTGGGGGGACCCCAAATCTGACCCAGCTCATACTGGGGCGGGATGGGAAAATCCCCTTTTCTCAGTGGGGTTGGTGTGGGAGAGCACAGGGATCCTTCCTGAATCTGAGCTCGGGGATCCTTCCTGAATCTGAGCTCGGGGATCCTTCCTGAATCTGAGCTCAGGGATCCTTCCTGAATCTGAGCTCGGGGATCCTTCCCCATTCTGAGCTCAGGGATTCTTCCTGAATCCGAGGTCGGGGATCCTTCCTGAATCCGATATCAGGGATCCTTCCCCACTCTGAACTCAGGGATGCCTCCCTGTGCTGAGCTCAGGGATCCTTCCCAAATCCAAGCTCAGGGATCCTTCCCCATTCTGAGCTCAGGAATCCTTCACAAATCCAAATTCAGGGATCCCTCTCCAGTCCGAGCCTGGGGATCCCTTCCCAGTCTGAGCTCAGGGATCTTCCCTGAATCTGGGCTCAGGGATCCTTCCTGAATCCGAGCTCAGGGATCTTTCCCAAATCCAAACTTCGGGATCTTTCCCAAATCCAAGCTCAGGGATGCTTGCCCATGTCCAGCTCAGAGATCCTTCCCCACCCTGAGCTCAGAGATCCTTCCTGAATCCGAGCTCAGGAATCCTTCCCCACTCCGAGCTTGGAGGTCCCTCCCCATGCCCAGGGATCCCTCCCCATGCCCAGGGATCCCTCCCCATGCCCAGGGACCCATCGCCATGCCCAAGGATCCCTCGCCATGCCCAGGGATCCCTCCCCACGCCCAGGGATCCCTCGCCATGCCCAGGGATCCCTCGCCATGCCCAAGGATCCCTCCCCACGCCCAAGGATCCCTCGCCACGCCAAGGGATCCCTTGCCATGCCCAGGGATCTCTCTCCACGCCCAGAGATCCCTCCCCACGCCCAAGGATCCCTCGCCATGCCCAGGGATCCCTCGCCATGCCCAAGGATCCCTCGCCATGCCCAAGGATCCCTCCCCATGCCCAGGGATCCCTCGCCATGCCCAGGGATCCCTTGCCATGCCCACGGATCCCTTGCCATGCCCAGGGATCTCTCTCCACGCCCAGGGATCCTTCGCCATGCCCACGGATCCCTTGCCATGCCCAGGGATCTCTCTCCACGCCCAGGGATCCCTCCCCACACCCAGGGATCTCTCTCCATGCCCAGGGATCCCTCGCCATGCCCAACTCAGGACTGGTCCCTTGTGGGGCCCCTTTTCCTATCCCGGGGGGTCTCTCCCAGCCTGACCTCCCCCTCCTCCTCCTCCTCCTCCTCCTCCTCCTCCCACAGCTGCAGAACCAGGAGACGGTGAAGACGCTGCTGCGGCGGACGGAGACGGAGATCAGCGTGCGGGTGACGGACACGATGCGCAAGCACGAGGACCCTCTGCAGCGCCAGCGCAGCTTGGTGGAGGAGGAGCGGCTCCGCTACCTCAACGAGGAGGAGCTGATCACGCAGCAGCTCAAGTGAGCCTGGGCAGGGGGCCCTGCACGTCCCTCCGGGGGACAGACCCTCGCCAGGGGCACAGCAGCAGCTCTGCACTGCCCAGGGCATGTCCCAAAGCGGGGAGGGGGCGCAGCCCTGTGACCACATCCCCGCATGAGGAGGGGTCCCCAGCCTGGCAGCAGGAGGGGACACCAGGCAGGGGCCGTGTCCCAGAGTGGGAAATGTCACCAGCCCAGTGACCACATCCCCGTGGATCACCCCGAATCAGTGACCATGGCCCTGTGTGATGAGGGGTCCCCAAAATAGTGACCACATCCCTGAATGAGGAGGGGTCCCCAAAATAGTGACCACATCCCCGTGTATCACCCCAAATCAGTGACCATGTCCCTGAACGAGGAGGGGTCCCCAAAATAGCGACCACGTCCCTGAATGAGGAGGGGTCCCTGAATGAGGAGGGGTCCCCAAATCAGTGACCACATCCCTGAATCAGGAGGGGTCCCCAAAACAGTGACCACATCCCAGAGTGAGGAGGGGTCCCCAGCCCAGTGTTGCCCTCTCCCACATGGGCACCTGCCACCCTCGGGGTTCTCACCCTCCTGGCACAGCAGTGACCCCCCCCAGTGACCCCTCTGCCCTCCCCCTGTGCCCACAGCGACCTGGAGAAGTCCGTGGAGAAGATCCAGAAGGATCTGGCCCACAACCACCGGCTGATCCCGGTGCAGGAGCTGGAGGAAAAGGCCGTGGTGCTCAAGCAGCTGGGGGAGACCCTGACGGACCTGAAAGGTGAGGAGGGGGCTGGGGGGGGGGGGCAAACGGAGCCATTTGGCCTTTCCCTGCTCCATCCCCGCCTCGGGAATGCCCCAGGATGTCCTGGGTTTGTGTTTGCACCTGGGATTCTCCAGGTTTTCCATTCCCTCTAGATTTGTGGTTGCACCTGGAATGCTCCAGGTTGTTCTGAATTTGGGCGTTTGCACCTGGGATATTCCAGGTTTCCCACTGCCCCTGGATTTGGGTGTTTGCACCTGGGATATTCCAGGTTTCCCACTCCCCCTGGATTTGGGTCTTTGCACCTGGGATATTCCAGGTTTCCCTCTGCCCCTGGATTTGGGTGTTTGCACCTGGGATATTCCAGGTTTCCCACTCCCCCTGGATTTGGGTTTTGCACCTGGGATATTCCAGGTTTCCCTCTGCCCCTGGATTTGGGTGTTTGCACCTGGAATGCTCCAGGTTGTTCTGAATTCCAGGTTTCCCACTCCCCCTGGATTTGGGTCTTTGCACCTGGAATGCTCCAGGTTGTTCTGAATTTGGGTGTTTGCACCTGGGATATTCCAGGTTTCCCACTCCCCCTGGATTTGGGTGTTTGCACCTGGGATATTCCAGGTTTCCCTCTGCCCCTGGATTTGGGTGTTTGCACCTGGAATGCTCCAGGTTGTTCTGAATTCCAGGTTTCCCACTGCCCCTGGATTTGGGTTTTACACCTGGAATGCTCCAGGTTGTTCTGAATTCCAGGTTTCCCACTGCCCCTGGATTTGGGTGTTTGCACCTGAGATATTCCAGGTTTTCCTGGATTTTTGGTTTTTGCACCCAGAATTCTCCAGGTCATCCCTTGCCCCTGGATTTGTGGGTTTGCCCCAGCCGGGGTTTTTCCCCTGCCCTCCCAGGTGCCCATCGGTGCCAGGTGTGTCCTGGTGCCCCATAGGTGCAGAAGTGGCACCTCCAGGCGACAAAATCGGGGTCAAATCAAATGGATAACGGGCACAGGAATCCAAGGAAGCCCTGGATCCACCCCACGGCGTTCCAGCACGGCATCCACACCACGGCTGTGGTGGCCACGGGGTTCTGGCAGGCGTGGCTGCCCTGGCGGTGCCAGCCGGGCACCGAGAGGCACCCAGTGGTGACCCTGGTGACCCTGGTGTCCCCTCGCAGCCCAGTTCCCCAGCCTGCAGAGCAAGATGCGCGTGGTGCTGCGGGTGGAGGTGGAGGCCGTCAAGTTCCTCAAGGAGGAGCCCAACCGCCTCGATGGGCTCCTCAAGCGCTGCAAGACCGTCACCGACACCCTGGCCCAGATCCGCAGGTGAGCCCCGAGCCCCCCGAGGGCACGGCCAGCCCCCCTCAGGACCCCCTTTGTCCCCACAGCTCGGTGCCACCTCCTGGCTGCAACGGCCCAAACTCTCAGGGCAGGAGGGCACCCGGGGGGTGTTGATGAAAGCTTTGTTTTTTCTGCTAAAGGACCCCAAAAACACCTTCAGTCCTCTCCAGGTGTGGGTGGGACCCCATCTTTTGATAAAAGCTTCATTTTTTCTTCTAAAGGACCCCAAAAACACCCTCCTGGTCCTCTCCAGGTGTGGGTGGGACCCTCTTTTTCTATAAAAACCTCATTTTTCCTCTAAAGGACCCCAAAAACACCCTCCTGGTCCTCTCCAGGTGTGGGTGGGACCCTCTTTTTCTATAAAAACCTCATTTTTCCTCTAAAGGACCTCAAAAACACCCTCCTGGTCCTCTCCAGGTGGGGGTGGGACCCTCTTTTTCTATAAAAGCTTCGGTTTTCCTCTAAAGGACCCCAAAAACACCTTCCATCCTCGCCAGGTGTGGGTGGGACCCTCTTTTTCAATAAAAGCTTCATTTTTTCTGCTAAAGGACCCCAAAAACACCCTCCTGGTCCTCTCCAGGTGTGGGTGGGATCCCCTCTTTTCCTTATCCCTTCGAAAAAACTCAGGATCGTCCATCAGGATGCAGACACAGCGCTCGGCGTGAGCAGAAACCTCATTCCTGAGGAGCAGGGAATTGTTCTGCCGGGAAAAATCCTCTCCCAGAGCCGATCCCGGGTGGAGCCCACCTGCCCGATCCCATTAGGATCTCGGGATGGCTCCCGGCTGGGCGGAACGGGCTCCGCCCTAGCCTGGTTTTCCAGGGAAATGAGCTTGTAGGATCATGCAGTGCCCGTCACCCTCACCCCTAAATCCCAAATCGGGCCTGAGCGCCTGCCCTCAATCCCAAAGGCTGTTCCAGCCGGATCTGAGGGACGGGAAGGGTTCGCAGGGATCCGATTTCCCGCCAGGTTCATGAGGGTGGATGGGGCAGAGGAGCTCGTCCCCAAAACAGCACCAAGCCCAACCCCTTTCCCAGACCTCAGAGCGCCTCAACCCTCAGGAAATCAGGATTTTGTAACTCCCCCCCCTCCTCCACCCATGCCCCGCGGCCCCTCAGTGCCTCCGCTCTGTCCCAGGCAAGTGGACGAGGGCGTGTGGAGCTCGCCCAGCAGCCTGAGCCAGTCGCCCAAGAAAGTGGCCCCGGAGACGGATTTCAGCAAAGGGCTGGAGCTGGAGATGCCCACCAGCCCCCCCGTGAGCCTGCACCACCTGACGGCCACCCCTGAGCCCCTGGGCGTGCCCAGCTTCGGGCACAGCCCCCCCCAGCCCCAGAGCCACCCTGGCAAGAGCAATAACCCCAACCGAGCCCCGGAGATGGTGCCCGCCAAGACGCAGACGGGGCCCGAGACCCCCAGCAAGAAGAGCGCGGACAAGGCGGTGTCCGTGGAGGTGAGAGCCCGGCACGGGGGGTGCTCAGCGTTGGGGGGGCTTCTCTGGAGGGTCTGTCCGTGTGTCCCAGGTGAAAATGGGAACGGGAGCAGCGTCCATCCCGCTCCTCCACCTCGGTGGGGTGGAGAGTTCTGGGTGATGCGGCGTGGGGGGGGGTGAAATTTGGGGATGGGGGCAAAACTGGCGCCCACCCAGCTCCTCGCAGTGGGTTTGGGGGGGTGTCACAGGGTTGTGGGTCACGTCCTGCCCGCCAGGAACGGGGCTGGAGCGGGCTCTGTGTCTGCAGGCGGCCGAGCGGGACTGGGAGGAGAAGCGGGCGGCGCTCACCCAGTACAGTGCCAAGGACATCAACCGGCTCCTGGAGGAGACCCAGGCCGAGCTCATGAAGGCCATCCCCGACCTGGAATTCGCCGCCAAGCACAAACAAGCCCCGGGCAGCGGCAGCGCCGCCTCCACACCCGAGCACAAACCCTCCAAGCCACAGCACGCCCCCAAATCGGGGGGCAAAGGGGACCCCAACGGCCGCCGGGGCTCAGGTATGGGGTGCGGAGGGTGGGGGTCGCCTCCGGAGGCGGGGCTGGGGGGTGCAGGGTGCTGTCCCCGGGCTGGTCATCCTTGGGGTGTTGGATGAGAGGGGCAGGGACGGGCGCGGTGCCCTCACAGCTCCGTTTGTGCCCAGACGAGCTGACGGTGCCGCGGTACCGCACCGAGAAACCCTCGAAGTCGCCGCCGCCTCCCCCGCCCCGCCGGAGCTTCCCCTCGTCCCACGGGCTGACCACGACCCGCAGCGGCGAGGTCATTGTCACCAGCAAGAAGGAGCCCGGCTTTATGAAGGTGGGGACGGCCAGGTGGCCGCTGGGCTGGGGTGGTCAGTGGGACCCGGTGCCCCCCGGTACCTCCCGGTGTCTCCCAGCCCTCACGGCCCCGCTGTTCCCGGCAGAAGGCGGAGTCGGAGGAGCTGGAGACGCAGAAGCCGCAGGTGAAGCTGAGGCGGACGGTGTCCGAGGTGGTCAGGCCGGCGTCCACCCCGCCCATCATCGCCTCTGCCATCAAGGACGACGATGACGAGGACCGGATCATCGCGGAGCTGGAGGTGAGCGCGGGAGGGGCCGCGGGACCCCCACCCTAGAGGTGACACCCAGCCGCCCTTCTGCTCGGGGGACAGCTCGGGATGGGGTTTGGGGTGTGACAGCCCCGGCACCGGCACCGCAGGGGGGTTCCCGCTCCTCCCGGGGCCGCGGGGACGGAGCGGTGGCACCGCCAGGGACAAGTGCTGGGTCCTCCTGCAGCACTTCCCTCCCGCCCCGGGCTTTAAGCCAGACTCACCTGGGTTTTAGCACGGCACAGGTGCTCCAGTGGGATGGGGACGGGTTTTCCTTGGATGGTTTTCCCCCACGAGGGAGGAGAACTGGGGATGGTGCAGTTGTGGGACAGGTGACGGTGTAGGTGGGGTTGGTGATGCTGCGGGAAGCAGGGCTGGACCAGTGACTCTGTCAGCCAGGGGCCCGGTGGCTCTGCTGGCCAGGGGACCAGTGACACTTCCAGCTGAGGGCCAATGGCTCTGCTGGCCAGGGGACCAGTGACACTGCTGGCCAGGTGACCAGTGACACTGCCAGCTGAGGGCCAGTGGCTCTGCTGGCCAGGGGACCAGTGACTCTGCTGGCCAGGTGACCAGTGACACTGCCAGCTGAGGGCCAATGGCTCTGCTGGCCAGGGGACCAGTGACACTTCCAGCTGAGGGCCAATGGCTCTGCTGGCCAGGGGACCAGTGACACTGCTGGCCAGGTGACCAGTGACACTGCCAGCTGAGGGCCAGCGGCTCTGCTGGCCAGGGGACCAGTGACACTGCCAGCTGAGGGCCAGCGGCTCTGCTGGCCAGGGGACCAGTGACACTGCCAGCTGAGGGCCAGTGGCTCTGCTGGCCAGGGGACCAGTGACACTGCCAGCAGCACAGGGGACAATGCCACCTCTGCCCCTGACAACCGCCAAGGTTTCCCCTGCTGCGAGCCCCGGACAGGCACGGGCTGTGCCCTGCTCACCCCAGCCCTTCCCCCTCCAACGCCGTGTTTGACTCCCCAGGTGTTTCAGCGCAGCTCCGCCTCCCCTTTCCTCCCCACGCTCCGCTGTGACCCCCTCGAGGCCGTGTCCCCGGGCCACTCCGACCCGTGGCCCAACGGAGCCGCGGTGGCAGCCGAAGGATGGAAGGTAACGGCTCCACGGGGCTGCGCTCTCACCGCCTTCCTCCTCTGCCTCTTCTGAGCTCACTTCTGCCGCTTTTCTCTGATTTAACCAACTAATTAACGGCTTCTCTCCCCACTGCCTCGCTCACGGCACTGACGCGGCACCGGACCCAGCACTAACCCACGGCCGCGGCTCCCGGGAGCCTCCCGGGAGCCTCCCGGGCCACCCCAGCACCGCACCGGGCACGGCACGGGCAGCGCCCGCCGCTCTCACGCCACGCTGGGTGCCCAGGGGGGTGGGCGGTGCATGGGAGAGCCCGCTCTGAGTGCATGGAAAGGGAAGGGTTGGAGCAGAGTCCGCTGGTTTGGATCTGCCTGGGCTCGGCTCCGGGTTTTTCCCGGCCTTCCTGACCTCCATGCTGGGCTCTGGGGTGGGGAGAGCAGGAGGAAAATGCCTGGAGAGCGGCTGGGAAGGAGCAGGGAATGCCCGAAGTAGGAAGAGCAGGAGGAAAATGCCTGGAGAGGGATTGGGATGAAATCAGGGATTGCCAGGGTGGAGAAAACAGGAGGAAAATGCCTGGAGAGTGGTCAGGATGGAGCAGGGAATTCCCAGGATGGAGAGAGCAGGAGGAAAATGCCTGGAGAGTGGCTGGGATGGAGCAGGGAATGCCCAGGTGGGGGCAAAGAGCAGGACAGGGGCTGCTGCCGTGCCAGGAGCCAGGGGAGCTCTGGCTCGTCCCCAGAGGGAGGGTCTTGCAGGGGTCCCGTGGGGTCCCTCCCCTCTCCTGGGACACCAAGGCTGGATCATCCCTCTGTCCCTCTGCTCCAGAGCTGGGATGGCTCCAGCTCCACACCCAGAGCTCCGTGGCCTTCCCAGAGCTGGCGTTTCCCTCCCGCTCTGCCCCAGGCTCCGGGGCAGCTGCAGGGGCACCAATCCTGCCAGGGCATCTCTGCAGCTCCTCTGCCCTCGGCGCGGCTCCCTCAGGCATTCCATGGATGTCCCTCGGGACGGGAACAGGGAAGTGGGGCAGGAAGAGCAGCATTTTTGGGGAAATTTCTTGCCCCTCGGGGTATGAAAGCTCGGGTGTCCCTGAGCAGCTCGGCTGGGGTGGCTCAGCCCCCGCTGGAGCTCTGCTCTCACACCAGTGCCCCCAGTTTGTACCAGCACGGAGAAATCCCGGCTGGATGGTGGCAGCAGGATTTCCAAAGGCATTCGGGAGGTGCAGAAACATCAGCTTCATTTTTGCTCTATTTTTTTTTTTGCTCCAATGGGATGCCAGGGCTGGAGGAGGGAGCTGAGCTTCCCCTTCCAGTCCCTGTCCATGCTGTGGGTCCCGGTGGGATGTAGGGATGGACAGGAGGGAACTGAGCCTCTCTCCATTCCCTGTCCATGCTCAAGATCCCAAGGGGATCTCAGGGCTGGAGGAAGGAGCTGACAATTCTTTTCCTGCCCCTGTCATGCTGTGAATCCCTGTGGGATGTAGGGCAGGACAGGAGGGAGCTGAGCCTCTCTCCATTCCCCGTCCATGCTCTGAGTCCAGTGGGATGTAGGGCAGGACAGGAGGGAGCTGAGCATCCCTTTCCAGCCCCATCCACCCTGTGCCTCCTTGTGGGATGTCAGGGCTCCAGGAGGGAGCTGAGCATCCCTTTCCAGTCCTTGTCCACTCTGTCCCTCCCAGCGGGGTGTGTGGGATGGGCAGGAGGGATCTGAACCTCCCTCCCTGCCCAAACTCCCGCCTGGAACTCCGCCGTGCCCGGAGGCACCGGCGTGGGGGGACCCCAATAATTTGTGGCGCCCCGTGGTGCCCCCCCAGGCAAACCCCGCTGCCGCCTGGCCCCTAATCTGTCTGAATTCTCTACCCAGGAGCCGCTGGCGCTGGCAGCCCCGGCGAGCCGCGCGTTCTCCCTGCCCCAGATCGTGCTCACCGAGTGGGTGTCGGAGCCGCCGTCCCCCGAAGCCGAGCCGGAGCTGTGGGTGGCACCGGGCAGCGCCGGAGCAGGAGGGCAGCTGCCACCCGAGGGGACAAGGAGAAGCCGTGTGGCGGCTCCTGGCAGCTCCCCAAAATCCCCGCTGCCACAGGGACCCCATCCAGCTCCGCAGCCCCCCGGCAGCACATCCCGGGGGCTCCCTTCGGCAGCCAGCAAGGCCCCGCCTTTCCCGAGGGATAAAACGGGGGGACAAGGAGGGGACGCGGCTCTGGACGCTGCCAGCAGGCCAGGAGGCAGCGGCAAGACTTGTCCCCAAGGTCCTGGGGCTGCGCAGCCTCCTCGGAGCCAGGAGGGAGGTGCCGGAGCTGCGGAGACCACGCTCCCCTCTGTCGGTGCCGGGATCATTCCCCAAATTCCCGGCGATGCGGAAAGAGCCAGGCTCCCTCCTGGACACTCTGTCGGGGCTCCCAAAGCCGCGTGGAGAGAGGAGAGCTCGCCAGCCGCGGCCTGCCCCGTGCCACATCCCGGGATTGCCGCAGGCAGGGATCCAGCCCTGCGGGGAGCGGCGCATTCCCGGGCGGAGCAGCTCCCGGAGCAAATTCCTGCCCGCTCCAGCCACGCCGCGGCACCTCCGGGATGGGATGGAGGGGCTCCGGCTGCTGCGGGGGACCCCGGAACGGGGGGGAAGGCGACAGAGGGGCTCTGCAGAGGCCACTTGTCCCCCGGGCACCCCACGGCCCCGGGCAAAAAGGAGATTTATGAGGACACCTACCAGAGACTGGACAGCCTGGAGGAAACCATCCGCGAGCTGGAAATGACCATCAGCGAGATCAGCAGCCACCCCGCCGTGGAATTCGTGTTCCCCAAGGACGCGCTGGCATCCGAGGAGGCCGGGAAAAGCCTGGGGCATCTCGGGCACGGAGGCTGTGACGGTGACACCGCGCTGGACCTCAGCCAGGCCAAGGATGGCGCTCCCAAGAGTCCGTCCCCGAGCAGGACGAAGCCAGCGCTGCTCCCGAAGCCGCAGCTGCCCCCCGGCACGCCCCAGGTTCATTTTCTCTTCTCCCCCGTGCCCTGCTCTGCCCTGGACTCACTCTGATGTCTCTTCCTCTGCGTGCTCCCTCTCTGTGACTCCACCTCCAGGCAGAGCCGAGGTGGAGAACGAGTCTTCCTCTTCTCCCTGACACTTGGAGGGGTTTTGGGAAGGGCAGGAAGGAGCGAGGCAGGAGCTGGCAGCGGGAAGGGAGACGGTGCCGGGCGGTGCTGGCTGATCCCAGAATTAGAGCCAGAATTAGACCCTGGATGAGGTGAACTCTTCCGCCCTGGCAGGTTTTTGGAGCACCAGGTCCATGATGGGCATCCCACGGGATCCAAGGGCATCCTATGGGATCCAAGAGCATCCCACAGGATCCAAGAGCATCCCACGGGATCCAAGGGCATCCTATGGGATCCAAGAGCATCCCACGGGATCGGCCAGGGTTGGGTGCTCGGGGTGCTGAAGCACCGCCCTTGGTTTCACCGTTTCACATAAAAACCCTCTCCCAGCGAGCGGCAGCCGGAGCCTGGCAGATGTTTCTCCTGATTAAACCCCAGCACGGGCTCCCTGCAGCCATCCCAAATTGCTTCCTGCTGGAATCCAGCTGAATATCTGGGAAAAACAGGGAGGGGGAAAAACACCCTGAGCTCGGCTGCGACGTCAACCTGCTCCTTCATTAACAGCCAGCGCTGGGGAATAAATCTCCTGTTCCCTTTGGAGCCGCTCTCTCTCCCCTCGGGGGGGGCTCTCGCTGGGTGAACGGGGGTGTAGCTGCATTTTTTCCCGCTGGTTTGGTCTTTTTTTTCCCGGGAAATGCGAAGTGGAGCTGCGGGATGGATTTATGGCTGGGGCTGGGGCAAAGCCAAGCTCAGGGTTAGGCAGGAGAGGCTGTGAGGGGTCAGTCCTAAAGCAGAGCAGGCTGGTGTCACCTCCCAAGGATTCTGAGCTGGTCAGGAAGATTCCCAGTGCCGGGAATGCGGGGGATGGCGTGGCACAGGCACACGTGAGGTTGTCCCAGGGCCGGGATTTGGACTCTGATGATCCTCGCGGGTCCCTTCCAGCCGGGGATATCCCAGGATTTTATGATTTCCTTGTGCTGTGGGGTGTAGGAACCCCCCCCGTGTCCCATCCGCGGGAACTACTGAGGATCCCAGCGGTTCCCCTGGGCCACGGATTTCCCAGCCTGGGCTGTCCCCGCTGGCACGGGGCAGGCAGGAGGCCACCAGGAGGGGACCTGGGGTGTCCCTGGCAGGGGAGGGGACACGCGGGATGTGTGGCACTGCCCTCGCTGCCGCTCTGGCGAGCCTCTGTATCCTCACCTGTGCACAGCCATAAATAAACTCCTCTGTATTCCCATAAATAAACTCCTCTGTATTCCCATAAATAAACTCCTCTCTATTCCCACTGCCGCCGTTCCCACCTGGAATCTGCTTCTGCCTGCCGCCGCCTCTTTCCCTCTCTCTTGGCCCCGCGGGGTGTCCTGTCCTGCCCTCGGTGTCCCGGTGTTTGCCGTGTCTGCCCTAAACTCCCTCTCGGGTGGCTCCCGGTAAGTCCCGGCCGCGTTTGGAGCTCGGCCACCACCAGCACGGCGAGCCGGTGACCTCGTCCTCGCCTGGCATTGTCACCACGGGCTGTGCTGGCAGGGGTGGCACGGCTCCAGGCATCCAGCGGTGCCCGTGGACTCTCCACCCGGCCAATTTTAACCCTTTTTCCCCAAAATGTTCTGTCCCGGCAGAGCGGTGGCGTCTCCATCCCGGCCATGAAGGTGGTGAATCCGGCGTCACGGCTGAAGCAGGGCCAGCAGGGCAGCCCCGACAAGGGCAAGCACATCAAGCAGCGCATGGAGTACATGCGGATCCAGGGCCAGCAGCAGGTACTCCACCCCTAGAACCGTGCCAGGGCTGCCCGCGGCCCTGGCATCGCCCTCGGGCCCGGCCTGAGTCGGGGACACCCCCAGGGTGATGATTTTTGGGTTCTCTCTTGGTGCCTTCTTCACTGTGGCTGAGCCCCAGCGTTGTCCCCTCACCCCAGGGGACAGTGACTCCTCCTTGGCCGTGGTGATGAGCTCTGGGGATGGGAATTCCCTCCCCTTGCGGCTCCTGTCCCGGGAGGTTTTGGGGAGTCCCCCCTTGCATCCACAGAAGCAGCTTGTGGGTGTCACAGGCGGGGCGGTGGCACCGGGCACTGTGGGGACAGGGTGAGCGGGCCACAGCAGCTGGAAGAGAAGCGTTTTGGGGTGGGATGGAGCATCCCCCTCACCCAGCCCCCAGCACTGACCCCCGTCCATGCTGGGGGCAGCTCCCGCTGCTGGCGGCGGGGCTCCCCCGCCTCTGTCCCTGCTGTCACCCCAGTGCTGGCCGTGCATTCCCAGCTGGCTCAGGCCCCAGCCCAGGGGATCACGGCCACTTGGGTGCCCTCCCTCCCTCCTGATCCCTTCTCCCCTCTCCCAGCACCCCTTTCCCCCTCGCTGGACAGCAGCACCTCGAGCGGGTTCACCTTTCCCCGCCCCGCTCTGTGTCTCAATCCCCTTTCCATGACCAAACCACCCAATAAACCCAATTCTGCTCATTCTTGTGGATCCGTCAGCCCTGCCGGACAAACCGAAGGTTTTTTCCCAGCTACTCGGGGCAGGGTTTTGGGGGGAATTTCTTGCTATTTGGGCAAATGTGGAATGAGCAAAATGGGCACCTCTTGTCAAGAAGGGTCAAGCCCCCCTTGGCTGCTCCGTCCCCAGGGTCTGGCACTGTGGAAAAGCCTCCCCAGGGAGGGTCCATCCCCGTGGCCAGGCTCTCCCTGACTGTCCCCTCCAGCGTGTGGGGTTTTCCCACCCCTTGGCGTCAGGGAGAGGCAGGGAGTTCCCTCTGCCATCCCCACGGACCGCACACCGGACAAACACCGGCCTGAGGGGCTGGGAAGCATCTCCTGACTCCATGAGGCCACCAAATCCCCTCCCCTGGAGGCCACACAGCAGCACAGCCGCAGCTCTTCGGTGTCACCACCGTCCTCCTCGGTGACACCTCAGCCCCCTGGCACGCCCTGGTGCCCTCGCTGGGGTGGCCACAGCTGGACTTTTCCATGTCACTTTTGTCCCCTCTGCCTTCTCCCTGTGCAAGATTTGACCGTGTCTCCCCTCCCTCAGCAGCCCAACCCCTCCGTGGGGGCGAGGCGGGGCTGGAGGATCCCTCTCCGCGTTCCCTGGGGGGGTTTTGGAGCGTCATTCCCTGCTGGTAGCCCGGACCAGCCGGGTCGGGCCGTACCAGTGCCGCTGGTGCCACCACGGGGGGACAGGGACAGGGTGGGCACCGTCACCCTCGGGCGCTGCCGAGGCTCCGCCGGGGGCTGTGCCCGCTCTAACGCCGCCCTTCTTGTCCCCCCTGTGCCTCCCCCCTGTCCCCTGTGCCCCCCCACCCCCGCCTGTGTGTGTGCCTGTGCGTCCGCGTGGCCGTGTGTCCGTCCGTCCGTCCGTCCCTTCCTCTCGGGGACGTCCCCTGCCCGTGCAGTGACGCGTGGGACCCGCTCTTGTCGTGCTGCTCATGCTGGCCCTTTTCCAGCTGCTTGACCTCAGGCCTGACTCACTGCTGCTTCTGAACGAAACTCCCTTTGGTTCTCGGTTGTTTTGGGCTTTTTCTGTCCTTTTTTGTTTGTTTGTTTGGGGTTTTTTTTCCTTCTTTTTTTTCCTTTCTTTTGTCTTTTTTTTTTTTAAGGCTTTTTTTAAATTTTTTTTTTTTTTTTTGGACTTTCCAGCCCTTTCTCCTCCTCCTCGTCCTCCTTGAATCTTGCTTTTCTTTCCAGGCCACTAGACCATCTAAAGAGGCCAGTGAGACCTCCCCCACGGTCTCAGAAAAACCCGCAGCTGGCAGAACATCCATCCCCGTATTGACTTCCTTTGGGGCCAGGAACTCCTCCATCTCATTCTGAGCGCCCCTGCCAGCTCCGCCCGGCCGCTCTCCTGCTCCCGGGGGCTCCTCCTCTCTTCCTCGGGCTCCTCTTCCTCCTCCCTGGGACTTGGCTTCTTCTTGAGGCGCCTGGAGGGAAACCGCCAACCTGTCCCCTCCTCTTTCTGTTTGATCCATGTTTCTGTCGCCTCCGCTCCGCCACGAACTTTTGTGTCTCGCCTGCGCCGCGCCTCGGCCCGACCTCTGTGTCCCCTCCCGCTCCGCCATGGCCAACCAGCCACTTTCTGTTTCTCTCTCTCTCTCTCTCTTTTTCCTTCTTTCTCCCTTTTTTCCCCTCCCCTTTGGATCGCTGTTGGTTTGGTTTCCCCCCTCCCCTTTTCTCCCCCCTTTCCCCTCCCCACCGTTTTTTTTTTTTGTTTGTTTTGTTTGGGTTTTTTTTGTTTTGTTTTGTTTTGTTTTGTTTTGTTTTTTTTCTCTATTCATTTAAGAGCTCTCAGAGCTTCCCCCCACCAGCGTCCAGCCAGGAGCAGCTTCCAGCTCCCGCCGCGCGGAAATTCGGGAAGCAGCGGCCGCCGAAGACACCCCCGGAGCGGCCCCCGAGGGGCCCGGGAGTCCCCGCGTTGTCCCCGCAGGAGGAGAGGACAGCTCCGGCCAGGGCTCGCCGGTGGGTGGCCGGCGGCGCCGAGGGCTCGGGGACATCCCGGATCGTTGCCACCGCGGCCACCACGCCCGGCTCACCCCGAGGGGGGCAGGCGGGACCCCGGGAGTGCCGGAGGGGCCGCAGGGTGTGAACTGGGGAGGGGGATCCGAGCACTTGGGGCGGGGGCAGACGCGGGGGTGCGGTGATGCCGGGGGGGGGTCACCCGGCCGCGGCTCTGTCCCCTCCCTTTGGGGACGAGCGGGCGGGACGGGAGCCCCGAGCCCCAGGGGAGCAGCCCCGGCCCCGCCCAGCCTGGGGGGGTCCCCGGGGGTCGTGGGAGGGTGGCCCGTGGCCACCTGGCAGCAGCGCGGCCCAGCCAGGTGTGGCACAGGTGTGTGCTGGGTGTGCCCAGGTGTGCCCCAGGTGTGCCCCAGGTGTGCACAGCTGTGTACTCTGGGTGTGCCCAGATGTGCCCAGCTGTGCTCAAGTGTACACTGGGTGTGCCGAGATGTGCCCAGATGTGCTCCAGCTGTGCCCAGCTGTGCCCAGCTGTGCCCAGCTGTGCTCCAGGTACACTAAGGTGCATCCAGGTGCACCCAGCTGTGCCCAGCTGTGCTCTAGGTGTACCCAGCTGTGCCCACCTGTGCTCTAGGTGTACTCTGGGTGTGCCCAGCTGTGCCCACCTGTGCTCTAGGTGTACTCTGGGTGTACCCAGCTGTGCCCAGCTGTGCTCTAGGTGTACTCTGGGTGTACCCAGCTGTGCCCAGATGTGCTCTAGGTGTACTCTGGGTGTACCCAGCTGTGCCCACCTGTGCTCTAGGTGTACTCTGGGTGTACCCAGCTGTGCCCAGCTGTGCTCTAGGTGTACTCTAGGTGTGCCCAGCTGTGCTCAGGTGCACTCCAGCTGTGCCCAGCTGTGCTCAGGTGCGCCCAGGTGTGCTCCAGCTCTGTCCAGCTGTGCCCAGCTGTGCCCAGGTGTGTGTGTGCGTGCGTGTGCGTGTGCTCTGCGTGTGCAACACGAGATCCAATCACTCCTTTCGTTCTCTGTTTCGTCCTTGGGTTGATTCTTTTGTTTGTTTGGCTTTTTTTTTAATTTCTATTTCAATTCCTTTTCTCTTCCTTTTCCCCCTTCCTCCGTTTTTTTTTTTTCTTTCGTTATTTTTTTTCTTTTTTTTTTGTATCTCGATCATTTTTGTACAGAAGAAACGAGAGCCTTTTTTTTTTTGAATAACAAAGAGGAAAACACACGCGAAAAAGAACAACAGAAAAAAAAACAACAAACCAAACCAAACCGAAACAAAAAAAAAAAGACCGAAAAAACGAAAAAAAAAAAAGAAAAAAAAAAATCACGATGCAATTTCTTTGGATTGCAAAAAAAGCAACTCTTTACATTTAAGTGAAGTGTCTTAACATTTTATATTGTTTTAAAAAATATATTTACATATTATATATATATAATATACGTAATATAAATCTATATATAAATATTTAAAGAGGGGGGAAAAAAAAGAAAAAAAAAAAAAAACACGCCAAAAAAAAAAAGGAAAAAAAAAAAAAAAAACAAACAAAGAAGAGAAATAAATCACGTCCGGTATTATTTAGGGGGTGGATTTGAAATCCCTGCTTAGGTTTAGAGCTCCTCGTGGTTTCCAGAGCGGCTTCTTCGCTGAGTTCCCGCCCTCTTTCCTTGTCCCCAGCCCTGTCCCCAGGTCCCGGTGGCCCTGGGGACAACGCGTCGCCCAGTGCCAGCAGCAAT
The DNA here is from genome assembly GCF_041296385.1 of Aphelocoma coerulescens. Lineage (NCBI taxonomy): Eukaryota > Metazoa > Chordata > Aves > Passeriformes > Corvidae > Aphelocoma > Aphelocoma coerulescens. The sequence goes on along the minus strand of NC_091040.1, from coordinate 1,826,118 downwards.
AGCAGTCACTTGATGCGTTTTTAATGAATTTCTTTGGAATTATTGTTCCTTTTCTCGGTACCAAAGTGAATTCACTGTAGCAAAGCCGCAGCTTCTGGGGCCGGGCCGGGGGTGGCACCTGGCGCTGTCCCCTCCCCTGCACGGGGCTGCGTCACCTCGGGGCACCTGGTGTCACCCTGGGGGCACCGAGTGTCACCCCCTGGGGCACCTGGTGTCACCCACGGGTCACCGCGTGTCACCCTGGGGTCACCTCGTGTCACCCACGGGTCACCTGGTGTCACCCCTGGGTCACCGCGTGTCACCCACGGGGCACCTGGTGTCACCCTGGGGTCACCGCGTGTCACCCACGGGTCACCTGGTGTCACCCACGGGGCACCTGGTGTCACCCCTGGGTCACCTGGTGTCACCCCTGGGTCACCGCGTGTCACCCACGGGGCACCTCGTGTCACCCTGGGGTCACCTCGTGTCACCCACGGGGCACCTCGTGTCACCCTGGGGTCACCGCGTGTCACCCACGGGTCACCTGGTGTCACCCTCGGGGCACCTCGTGTCACCCCTGGGTCACCTGGTGTCACCCCTGGGTCACCGCGTGTCACCCACGGGGCACCTCGTGTCACCCTGGGGTCACCTCGTGTCACCCACGGGGCACCTGGTGTCACCCACGGGGCACCTGGTGTCACCTCGGGGCACTGCGTGTCACCCACGGGTCACCTGGTGTCACCCTCGGGGCACCGCGTGTCACCCCTGGGTCACCTGGTGTCACCCACGGGGCACCTCGTGTCACCCTGGGGTCACCGCGTGTCATCCTGGGGTCACGTGGTGTCACCCACGGGTCACCTGGTGTCACCCTCGGGTCACCGCGTGTCACCCCCGGGTCACCTCGTGTCACCCCTGGGGGGACGCGCTGATAGCCCTACCCCCCTCCTCCCCCCCTGCTGAAGGGTGTGGAGGTGACAAGTGCCACCCCCTTGGGGACACCCCCAAAAATGTCATGGGGGGGTGACAAGTGCCACCCCCCTTTGGGGACACCCCCAAAAATGAAATGGGGAGGTGACAAGTGCCACCCCCCTTTGGGGATACCCACATGGGGGGTGACAGGTGCCACCTCCATGGGGACACCCCCAAAAATGTCACGGGGAGGTGACAGGTGCCACCTCCATGGGGACACCCCCAGAAATGACATGGGGAGGTGACAAGTGCCACCCCCCTTTGGGGACACCTGCATGGGGAGGTGACAAGTGCCACCCCCTTGGAGACACCCCCAGAAATGACATGGGGAGGTGACAAGTGCCACCTCCATGGGGACACCCCCAAAAATGAAATGGGGAGGTGACAAGTGCCACCCTCCTTTGGGGACACCCACATGGGGAGGTGACAAGTGCCACCCTCATGGGGACACCCCCAGAAATGTCACAGGGGGGTGACAAGTGCCACCTCCCTATGGTGATCCCCCATGGGGAGGTGACAAGTGCCACCCCCTTGGTGACACCCCCAGAAATGTCATGGGAGGTGACCGGTGCCAACCCCCTTTGGGGACACCCACATGGGGAGGTGACAAGTGCCACCCTCATTGGGACACCCCCAAAAATGCCATGGGGGGGTGACAAGTGCCACCCCCCTTTGGGGACACCCCCAAAAATGACATGGGGAGGTGACAAGTGCCACCCCCCTTTGGGGATACCCACATGGGGGGTGACAAGTGCCACCCTCATTGGGACACCCCCAAAAATGAAATGGGGGGGTGACAAGTGCCACCCCCCTTTGGGGACACCCCCAAAAATGAAATGGGGAGGTGACAAGTGCCACCCCCCTTTGGGGATACCCACATGGGGGGTGACAGGTGCCACCTCCATGGGGACACCCCCAAAAATGTCACGGGGAGGTGACAGGTGCCACCTCCATGGGGACACCCCCAGAAATGACATGGGGAGGTGACAAGTGCCACCCCCCTTTGGGGACACCTGCATGGGGAGGTGACAAGTGCCACCCCCTTGGAGACACCCCCAGAAATGACATGGGGAGGTGACAAGTGCCACCTTCATGGGGACACCCCCAAAAATGAAATGGGGGAGCTGACAAGTGCCATCCCCCTTTGGGGACACCCCCAAAAATGTCACAGGGGGGTGACAAGTGCCACCCCCCTTCGGGGATACCCACATGGGGGGTGCCAAGTGCCACCCTCATGGGGACACCCCCAAAAATGTCATGGGGGGGATTGTCCTTCATGCAACCCTGGTGTCCCCATCCCGGTGTCCCCATCCCGGTGTCCCCGAGCTGTGACAGATTTTGGGGGTGTCCCCTTTTTCCCCCATCCCCGCTTTGTCCCCAGGCAGAGCAGGGGGGTGACAAGGGGTGGCAGCGCTGGCTGAGGGGGTGACAGCGCCAGGTGAGGGGGTGGCAGGTGCCAGCCTTTCCCCAAAAAACCCCCTCCAGGTCCCCTTTTCCCGGCTGGTGTCCCCGTGAGCGTGCTGTCCCCGCGTGCGTGTGCGTCCGTCCCCTTCATGGCATCGTGTGAATCCCTCGCTGAAGCAAGAAGACAAAAAAAAAAAAACACCAAAAAAAAAAAAATAGGAAAAAAAAATCAAAATTCAAAATAAAAAAAAAATTAAAAAAAACCAGCGGTTCTGGTTCAGGTGGGAAAAAAAAAAAAAAAAAAAGACGACAAAAAAAAAAAAAGAGGAAAATGTGTAAAAACCATGAAAAAAAAGCCCAAATCCAAGCGCTGCCTGCATCGTGCATGTGTCGGAGGCGCCCGCTGCATGCGCTCCCCGCTTTACTCGTCTGGATGTTGTTTCAAAAACAGGAAAAAAGAAAAAAAAAAAAAAAGGCTACGACTCTGCAAAGGACAAAAAAAAAATTAAAAAAGAACAAACGGAGAAGAAAAAGCGAAAAAACAGCGGAAAAAACCACGCAAAAAAAAAAGGAAAAACGACGAATTTCTGGTTCTCTCTAGAGGCTGTTTTGGGGTTTCTACGCCGTCGTGTGTCTCTCTCTTTCTCTCTCTCTCTCTTCCGCATGAATTTTCTCGTGAACTGTTTTAAAAAGGAAATAAAACCCGCGAAAAAAAAGGAAAAAAAGAAAAAAAAAAAGGAAAAAAAAAAAAAGAGTTGAAAACGGAGGGGGAAAAAAAAAGGAAAAAAAAAATGAAGAAAAAAGGGGGAAAAATGGAGAAAAAAGGGGAAAAAAATGGAGAAAAAAGGGGAAAAAAATGGAGAAAAAAGGGAAAAAAATGAAGAAAAAAGGGAAAAAATGGAGAAAAAGAATTAAAAAAAAAAAAAAAAGCCTTGCACAGGGGGAAGGCGGGGGAGGGGAGGGAGGGGACCCCCCCCACCCTGTGCCACCCTGTGCCACCCCCGCCCCGCCGTGTCCCCCGTGTCGCCGTGGATGCCATGGGTAGTTGTGTGTGACCGTTGTAATTGCAAATCCCGTGACAAAAGGGTTGCTTTTTATTCTTTTCCTTTTTCCCTTTATAACTTTTTCTTTTCTATCGGAGTGTCTGGCTTTAATAAAATTAAATTTTTTTTTTTTTTGGCCTCTTTCTCTTTTTTTCTGGACCCCTTTTTCCCCCTCAATTTTCTTCCCTCCCACCCCAGGTTGGGAATCTTATCTCGCTCTGATGAGGACGGGACATCCCCAATTCTGTTGTTTCCTCCCCACAAGCTCAGAGGAAAATGGGATTTATCCTCCCATGGATAAATCCTTCCTGGAATAAAAATTCCCGGACCCTCAGCACCAGGAATTTGGGGTCTTTTCCCGCCCCACTCCCCCCCACCCCCGGCCAAAAAATGGCAATTAATTCCAGCAAAACCTTGAATAACCAGTTTATTTCCAATATATAGACCAGGACTGGAGGGCGGGGTGGGGGCAAAGCAGGGGAGATTTTTTGGGGTTGGTTTGGGTTTTTTTTCCTCTTTTTTGCCGTTTTTGCAGATCCCGACGGGGCCATCGCGCCGGGAATGGGGTGGGAAAGGGTTTTGGGGGGGGGACATGCAGGAGGGTTTTAAAAAGTCACCACTGGTCCAGCACGTCCCCTGCTCGGGGCTGGCCTTTCCGCTGAGCAAAACTTCTTAAAAAATCCTTATAAATCCTTTGGGATATGTTACAGGGGCAGCGACGATATTTACAGGGAAAACCAATCGAACAAACAAACGAAAAAAAACCCAGAAAAGGTCGAAAGAAAAAAAAAAATACGACTTTACAGCAAATATTTGCATAACGTATGAGAACGACACGGAGAGACGGTGACGGGAGGTGACACCAGGCCACCACCGAGCTGGTGGCACTTGTGTCCCCGCCTGGCCAGGCCGGGGGGTCCCCCCGCCCCTCGCCCCCTTCCTAAAGTGCTTCTGGCCTGGGGGGCAGCAAGGGGACACAGACGGCCGGGGACAGGGACATTCCAGGACGTGCCACACGCGGCCCCCGAGTGTCTTGGGGGGTAAAGGATGTCCCCTCTCAGTGCCAGCCCCTCCCCGGCCTCTGGGGACCCCCAAAGGGCCCCCCCCCCGGCTCAGCAGAGCCCCTCCCCAGGTCAGGGTGACAGCGCTGAGGTCCCCAAGGGACCCCAGTACACGGGAAAGGGGGGGGTGGTGGTCTCTGACATGGCATCCCCAAGGTCCCCAGGGCATGGAGAGACTCTGAGGTCCTCAGGGTCCCCCAGGGCAGGGGTCTCTCATTGAGGTCCCCAGGGTCCCTGAGGTCCCCAAGGTCCCCCAGGAGAGGGGTCTTTGACACCGAGGTCCCCAAGGGTCCCTCAGCACAGGGATCTCTTGTCACAGAGGTCCCCAGGGTCCCCCAACACAGGGGTCTGTGACACTGAGGTCCCCAGGGTCCCCCAGAGCAGGGGTCTGTGACATTGAGGTCCCCAGGGTCCCCCAACACAGGGGTCTGTGACATTGAGGTCCCCAGGGTCCCCCAGAGCAGGGGTCTGTGACACTGAGGTCCCCAGGGTCCCCCAGAGCAGGGGTCTGTGACATTGAGGTCCCCAAGGTCCCCCAGAGCAGGGGTCTGTGGCATCGAGGTCCCCAGGGTCCCCCAACACAGGGGTCTGTGACATTGAGGTCCCCAGGGTCCCCCAACACAGGGGTCTCTGGCATCGAGGTCCCCAGGGTCCCTGAGGTCCCAAGGGTCCCCCAGCACACAGATCTGTGACACCGACGTCCCCAGGGTCCCCAACCCGGGGCAGGTCCCCGGCCGGAGCAGCCACAGCGCCCAGGGAAGTGCCCGCACTTCGCTCCGCCGCGGCTGGGGACAGCAGGGCCACCACCACCACGGGGGGACAGTCCCCGTGAGCCCCCACGGCCCTCCTGGCACTGCCTGGGGGCTGGGGGAGCTCGCAGTGGGACCGCCGAGGGAGCCCGCTGGTCCCCAAAGCGTGGGCGACGAGGTGGCTTTGTCCCCCCCCCCCCCGCTCCCCCCGGGACCTGTTAAATAGAGCAGCTTGTCCAGAGCACAATTAAATACAGGGACAAGGGACAGTCCTTAAATTAAACACTGGCCGGGGGTGGGGCGGGGGGGGTCAGAGACACTGCGGGAAGCGCAGGGGCGCCGGGGGGCCGGGGCTGCCAGGGGGGCTCTTGGTGGCAGTGCCAGGCGGGGCCGGAGCGGCGGCGGCGGGCCGGGCTTTGGTGGACTCCAGGCTGCTGAGCCCCGAGTCCTTGTCGCGACAGGGTCCCGGGGTCCCCTCGAGTCCCCGCGGCTCCTTCCACTCGTTGAAGTTGAGGTCCTTGAGGCCGCCGGGCACCACCACCGTGTGCCGGCGCCAGCTGCTCTTCTTGCGGCGGGTCTCGGGGGAGTGCGCCCGGCGCAGGCGGACCCCCATGTCATCGGCGGAGCCCCGCAGGTGCTGCCGGAGCTGCTCCCGCAGCGAGGGCCTCCCTGGGGCCACCCAGCTCTGCTCGTCCCCGCTGGCCACCGCGGCGGTGTCCCCAGCCGGCCGCGGCCGCCCCAGCTTCCTGCGGGCCAGCGTGTCGCACTGGATCAGGCGGTGCGAGTTGAAGGAGGCGCGGCCCGGAGGTGACTTGTCCTGGTCACCTGTGCCCACCTCGGCCTGTCCCGGCCGCGGCCGGGCGCCCTCGCGGCTCTCCGTGTCCGTCTCCATGTGGCTGAGCTCGCTGCGCTCGTCATCCGCCTCCTCGCCGCGGCTCCCGGCCACCGAGTGCAGCTCGGAGCACAGGCTGCGGTCCATGGTGGACAGCGTGGAGTAGCCGGACACGATGGAGCGGGCGTCCGCCGGCGGCTCGGACCCGGCGCCCGCGGGATCCGCGGAGCATTCCCGCTCCATGCCGGCCGCGCTGGGAGCCGCCGGCTCGGTGCTGGTGTCGCGGGGCGCTTTGCCGGGGGTCACCGCGGGGCCCTCCTGCTCCTGCTGCCGGCCCGGGCTGTCCCTGCGCTCCGCGTCGTCGTCGGTGCTGCTCCCCACGCCTTCGGCCTCTCTCCTCTTCTTCCTCTTGCGGGCGGCGGCCGAGACGAAGGGGATGGCGAGGAGCTCCCGGTGCGGCGGCGCTTTGCGCGACGGCCACGTGCCCTGGGAACGCGGGAACAGCGGGGTCAAGGACGGCGGCGACACGGACAGGGACGGGCTCGGCCCCCGCGTCCCCACCCTGCCAGCCCCAGCCCGGGACCCCTCTCACCTTCGGTTTGGCAGAGCCGCTGCGGGTCGAGCCTGGAAAGCAGAGGGGAGAGGGGGGTTAGAGGGGTCCCGGGGGGGGGAATGTGCTGGGGAGGGGTCTGGGGTCGAGCGGGGGATGCTGCTCGGTTCCCCCAAACCGGGACGGGGACATGCCGGGGCTGTCACACCGGCTGGCCCCTGGCAGGGTCACGTCAGGACGTGCCAGGAGTGGTTCCGGTGGTCACGGGGGGTCCCTGGCATTGGTCGCCCACTGCAGAGCCCCAGGGCGGGGACTGGGGACCAGGGGGACACACGCAGGCGCACACAGCCAGGACACACAGCCGGGACCCCCGCGGCGGGACCCCAACCCTCCCGCGGCCACGGGGCACAGAGGGGACGAGGGACAGGAGCGTGGGGAGGTGGCTCCGTGCTAAGCCCAACCTCACAGCTGGGTCTGGGGTGGACTGGGACAGGCCGGGGAGTTAAGGAGTAAAGAGGGGACACAGAGGGGACACAGAGGGGGCACAGAGGGGACAGGCAGCCCTGGCCCTGCTGCCTCGGTGTGAAGGCCAAGGACAGGACACAGACCCCTCTCCCGCCCCGCATGCCCAGGATGGGGTTAGCAGCTGCTGACAACGAGAGAGGGGGAGGCAGAAAGGGGGTGCTGACCCTCCCGGGGGCTTTGGGACCCTCACACCCCCAGAATCTGAGTGTCCCACGATACCCCACACCCATCCCTGCGGTGGGATGCCACCACAGGCGCTGGCCAACGATGTGGGAGAAGCAGAGTGAAAGGATTTGGGGCTCCCCAGCAGCCCCCGCTGATGTTGGGGACCCTGGGGACAGTGCCAGGCAGGACAGGGTCCCCTCCCCTCCCGCTGTCCCCCCCCTGCTGCTCCCACTCTCTCGTGGTCCCCCCAAGGGTTAGTGCGTGAGCAATGCACCCGGGATCAGACTGTACCCGCTCTAGCTCTCGAGGAGGTCCGCTGGAGGAGGAAGAGGAGGAGGAGGAGGAAGAGGACAGCACAGAGAAGGTCAAGGAAAGAATGGAAGAAATCAGTCCAACGTCAAAGGCTCCCGGTCTCCAGGTTTGGCAGCTCGGGCACAGGCGGGGGTCCCGCGGGGTGGGCGCTGCCGGGGCGCCCCGAGGGACAAGGAGTGGCCACCGGAGAGAAGGGTGACGGGACAGGGAGGGCAGGGGGCTCTTCGGGCATCCCCAGGGGGGTTGTTCCCATTTTTTGGAGAGGAGGGCACCGCGATGTCCCACTCCAGCACACACAGGTTGGCCGTGGCTGTGGCGAGCCAGGCTGGGTGTCCACAGAGGTGGGCAGGCAGGGACAGAGAGTCAGGAGGGGCACCCCGGGGTGCCAGGAGTGGAGGGGACGATGCCACGGCCGCTGCCCCTCACCTGCGGCATCGCCGGGCGCCGCCGTCCTGCCGATGTTGGGCAGCAGGTACTCGATGTTGGGCACGGACTGAGCCTCCTTCTCATCCACGGGGGTCTGCGGGGTGAAAAAGGGGATCAGGGGGCTGCCAACGGCCCCCCCAGCTCCCAACCGGGGGTCTGCACCCCCCTGACCCACAGCGAGACCCCCCTGAGGCGGGGCAGGACTCACCTTCTCGCCCTTGTCCTCCTTGTCACTGAAGAACCAGTCCGACTGTGGGGGGAGACGGGACAGGGGTCACAGCCCGGCCAGCAGCGCCGTCCCCATTCCTGGGGTGCAGATCCGCCCCTCCCCAGGCAGGCCAGTGCCCCCCCGCCCACCCAGGGGTGCCACTCACGTGCTGGATGAGGGTCTCCACGATCTTGTAGCGGTCGGGCATGTGCGTCACCATGTCGGTCATGTTGTCCTCGGACGTTCGCACCAGCGTGGGGCCGAACACCAGCGCCAGGTTCCGGGGCTCCATCTGCCACCAGAGCCGGGTCAGAGCTGAGCCCAGCCCCGGCCGGGGGGCTCCAGGTGGGGCAGGAGATTCCCAAGGTGGGGGGGTCAGTACCTTGTTCTTCTCCGAGTGGTCAGCGATGGTCTTCAGGTGACCCACCAGGAATTTGAGGGTCTCGTAGTAGTGGCCTGGCAGGTCCCGGATCTGTGGGGAGGCACCGGTCACTCCTCTGCTCGCTGTCCCCACCCAAGGGGGGCTGCAGGGGGGTGTTGTCCCCAGCCCAGCCCTTGTCCCATGGTCCTACCAGCTTCCGCAGCGTTCTCATCCTCTCGCTGGCATCCTCAATCCGGTTGGCTTCGATAAAGTCGTTGTATTTATCTGGAAGGGGGACACGAGGGTGTCACAGCTGGGTGGAGGGCACAGGCCACCCCCCCACAGTCGGGGACCCCCGGATGAACCCGCTGGAGATTCTGGGGAAGGGTCTCAGTGCTGGTCCCGCTGCAGGGCAAGGAGGGACAAGGACAAGAGGCCTCGGTGACGGGGGGTCTGCGGACCGGTCCCCAGTGCATGGGGATGGGGTCTGGGGCTGCCTGATACCGCTGGCACAGGGCCACTGGTGGCCACCCGGGGGGCTCTGGTGGCCACAGGGGGGCAGGGACTCACCGTCGGTGAAGAGGGGCTCGGGCAGCTTTCGGAAGAAGGATTTCAAGAGGCTGCTGATGACGTTCAGGTCCTGCCACCGCTGCAGGGGACACAAGAGGCTGCTCAGAGGGGACACCAGGAACACCCAGGGGCTTTGGGGAACACTTTGGGGAGGAAGTCGCCAAACCAGGGACAGCCCCGGCGACAGGGAGGGACAAAGCCCTGAGCCACGGCAGCGGCGTGGCCAGATGCCAAAAGTGTCCCCAGGATGGCACCGACAGCGCTGGCACCGACCGCCAGGCGGCCCCGGCACTCCAGGGACGGGCACGGGGGACGGAAACGGGGAATGACGGAGACTGGGAGGAGGGGGACTGGGAGGAGGGAGACTGGGAGGAGGGAGACTGGGAGGAGAGGGACTGGGAGGATGGGGACTGGGATGATGATGGGGACTGGGATGATGATGGGGACAGGGAGGATGGGGACTGGAATAACGGGGTCAGGGAGGATGGAGACTGGGAGGAGGAAGACTGGGAGGATGGGGACTGGGATAACGGGGACTGGGAGGAGGGGGACTGGGAGGAGGGAGACTGGGAGGAGAGGGACTGGGAGGATGGGGACTGGGATGATGATGGGGACAGGGAGGATGGGGACTGGAATAACGGGGTCAGGGAGGATGGGGACAGGGAGGAGGGAGACTGGGAGGAGAGGGACTGGGAGGATGGGGACTGGGAGGATGGGGACTGGGATGATGATGGGGACAGGGAGGATGGGGACTGGGAGGAGGGAGACTGGGAGGATGGGGACTGGGATAACGGGGACTGGGAGGATGGGGACTGGGATAACGGGGACAGGGAAGATGGGGACAGGGAGGAGGGAGACTGGGAGGATGGGGACTGGGACGATGATGGGGACTGGGACGATGATGGCGACAGGGAGGATGGGGACTGGGATGATGATGGCGACAGGGAGGATGGGGACTGGGAGGAGGGAGACTGGGAGGATGGGGACTGGGACGATGATGGCGACAGGGAGGAGGGGGACTGGGATAATGGGGACTGGGATAATGGGGACTGGCATAACGGGGACAGGGAGGATGGGAACTGGGAGGAGGGGGATAGGGAGGAGGGGGACAGGGATTATGATGGGGACAGGGATGATGGGGACTGGGATGATGATGGGGACAGGGAGGATGGGAGCAGAGATGATAATGATGGGATTGGGATAATGGGGACAAGGATGATGGGGACAGGGAGGATGGAAACAGGGATAATGCAGTCAGGGATGATGGGGACAGGGAGGATGGGGACAGGGAGGATGGGGACAGGGAGGATGGAAACGGGGAATGACGGATACAGGGATGATGGAGACAGGGATGATGATGGGGACAGGGATGATAATGATGGGATTGGGATAATGGGGACAAGGATGATGACAGAAACAGAGATGACAGGGACAAGGATAATGATGGGGATAAGGATGATGCCAGAGACCGGGATAATGGGGACAAGGATGTTGATGGAGACAGGGATGATGGGGACAGGGATGATAACCAGGACTGGGATGATGATGGGGACAGGGGACAAGGATGATGATGGGAACAGGGATGATAACAAGGGCTGGGATGATAATGGGGACAGGGATGATGATGGATACAGGGATAATGGGGACAGGAATGATGGAAATGGGGATGGTGATGGGAACAGGGATGATAACAAGGGCTGGGATGATGATGGGGACAGGGGACAAGGATGATGATGAGGATAGGGATGATAACAAGGGCTGGGATGATGATGGGGACAGGGCTGGTGACACAGACCAGGAGAGCATTCCAGAGGCATGATAGGGATGGGGACCGGGATGGGGCCAGCCATGGGGACAGTCACCTGCCCCGCCCTCACCTCGTCCTGCAGGTTGATCTCGGTGGCTCCCTTGTTGAGCTGCTCCTGCAGGCTGGACACCACCGCGTTGTTGCCGGGCACGCGGTAGATGCCCATGTACTCCAGCCCCCGGTCCTCCACCACCTTGCAGCATGCTTCCACGATCAGGGGCACATTCTGAGGGGACAGGGATGGGGTCAGGGGGTGCTGGGGCTGTGCAGGGTCCCCGAGGGCTTGGCGGTGCCGGAGTGGCCGTACCTTGTTGTCCGGGGCAGGTTGACAATCCTCCAGCCTCACGCCAAAGGCACGAGGGGCAGATTTCTTGTTCTTCTTCATGATGTTGATGCCCCACGGGGCTTTTTGGGAGCTGCTTTCATCTGGGGTGGGAGGGGAAAAAAGCCACAGGATCACTTGGGATAAATGGGAAGAGGATCCCGACAGGGATGAGCACCACCGCAGCCCCGGGGGGACACGAAGCACCCACATTTTGCTGTCCTGGGGTGTCCCATGTACCTTTCGTGACGGCCGCGTCCTGCCTGGGGGACCGGGGTGCGCTGGTTCCCGTCTGCTTCAGGAACTCGGCTCGGATCCCCAGCCCGCGAGGGCCCTTGGGCGACGAGTCAGGCTTGGTGCCCGCAGGGCTGCAGGGAGAGCGGGGAGGGCTCAGCCGGGGCACGGCCGGCGGCACCAACCCGGCACAAAACCTCCCAGGAAACACTGCCGGCATCACTCCCAGGCTTCCCGGCAGCCCACGGAGACCCCCGGGGAGCACCGAGCTGCTCCGACCCTTGTTAGAAGTGCCAGGTGCCACCTTGGCTGACCCCAAGCCAAGCCGGGTGCGGGCGGCTCTTCCATCACTGCCCCATCCAGGGAGCCGCCGGCTTTGCTCCGTCACTGTCACCTCTGGGTGACCAGCGCCCCGGGGGTCTCGGTGCCCACCACCCCGGTCCGTACCTCACTTTCCGGTAGTCGTTTAACTTCTTGCTGATAAGGGCTTGGCTGGCAAAACCGGGGTCCTGGGGAGGCAGAGAGAAGAGGGGAAGGGAGAGCTTGAGCAGCGCGTCCGCCGGACATCCCCGGGCAAGTCCACGCTCTGCCGGGCACCACACGGGTGGCAGCAGGCAAGGGCAGCACCAGGTCCCCGCTGCCCTGGGACAGCCAGTGCCCAGCGGTGCTCGCCGCCCCACCGCTGTCCATCGCTCCAGGCCACCGAGTGGGGTCCGAGCCGGACACACACACGCACAAACACCTCCATCGACCCGCGCCACTGCACCGCGCCGCCTCCACGGGCACGGATCCATCCGTGCGGGGTGCTCCCGACAGCACCGCAGTGCCAGGGTTTGCCCAGACAGCTCCACGCGTTCCGACCCGGCAGCACCGTCCGGTTCCGACCCGGCAGCACCGTCCGGTTCTGACCCAGCAGCACCACGAGTTCTGACCCGGCAGCACCGTCCGGTTCCAATCACGGCAGCACCGTCCGGTTCCGACCACGGCAGCACCGTCCGGTTCCGACCCGGCAGCACCGTCCCCACTGAGCCCCCGGTGCCCTCTGGCACAGCGCTGTGCCACAGACAACCAGAGACCGCTCCAAGCTCAACGCGCCCTCCAGGGCCGGAGCCTGCCACCGACACCAAACCGAGCCACCGCGGCACCGCCGCCGGCCCAGCGCCGGCACGGCCAACCCACGGATCTCCCCCTGGAGCCCAGAGCGGCCCCGGGGGCGGCTCTGCTCATTTCAGACCCGAGCGACCTCACACAGCCCACGGCTGCCCAGGGAGGGCTCAGCCTCGGCAGCACCACGAGGGCACCATGCCCGGACCCCTCTCCACGAACAGAGCCAAGTTAAACCATGGCAGGGACACGTCAAACCATGGCAGGGACACGTCACACCATGGCAGGGACACTTCAAACCATGTCAGGGGCACATCACACCATGGCACAGCCACGTCAAACCACGTCAGAGCCACGTCAAATCATGGCAGGGACACATCAAACCATGGCACAGCCACGTCACATCGTGGTGGGGACGCATCAAACCATGGCACAGCCACATCACACCATGGTGGAGATGCATCAAACCATGGCACAGCCATGTCACACCTCACCAAAGCCATGTCACACCATGGCAGAGCCACACCAGACTTCGGCAGGGCCACATGGGCTCCTCTGCCACCACACAACCAAACACCAAAACGGTGGAACCGGCGCCGGCCCCGCCCGGAGAGCCACGGACCCTCCGCAGAGCCACATCCCGCGCACCCTGCCCCGGCCGAGGCCGCTGGGCCACGCTCTTCTTGGACGCCACGAGCCCCCATGCACCCCTGGGAGCACGGCACGGGCCTGGCCGTGGCCTGGGGAAGCAGCACAAGGCAAAGAGCCGGAGAGAGCCGAGGCGGTTAGTGCCGGGAGAGCCAGAGGCAGCCGGGAGCCCCATGTGGCTCTCACCTCGCCCTCAGCCTTGCTGTTCTCCCTGATGACTTTGATCCAGGCCAGCATGTCTTCCCGATCCTCTGCCTGAAAGAGATATTCACAGAAGTCAGCGGTCGTCAGGCGGAAGACGTGCTTCCTCTTGGTCTCGCTGTAGGAGATGTCCACCAGGCACGCTTGGATGCTGATCGGCGGCTCCTCCTCACCTGGGGCCGGGGCGCAGGTCACCGCCTCCCGCCTGTCCTTGCACAGGTACAGCGAGTGGGTGCGCAGCACGGCGAAGACGCGCTTCCACTGCCGGATGCCTCCGCCGACCTTCTGCGGGGAGAAGGGATGGAGCGCCGGCCTCAGGGAGCGGCCCCCCCCGCGCCGCCGCCGCCGCCGGGCTCCGGGCTGGGGGCAAACCCCGCCTACCTTCCCCTTTTTGGTGAGGATCTGCTTGCAGTGGAGCCAGCCCTCCTTCCTCACGGCGCTGAACGGCACGTCCGAGAGGTCGGAGGTTGAGTGTCTTTTGGAACGGGCGTCTTCGGACGAGCCCAGACTGTCCAGAGACTGCGAGGGAGGACACGGCGGGGAGGTGTTGGGGTGATGCCATGGGCACCCCCCCCCCCCGCTCCACCAAGAAGTTCCCCACTCTTTAGGGCAGCCCCCAGCACAGCACTCACCCCGTCGGTGAAGAAGCTCCTCAGCATGCGGAGGCTGGGGACCCGGCTGGGCATCCTCCTGGGGGGAGAGCAGCCCCCGTCAGCGGGAGAGGTGGGAGCTGGGGGGTGGCGGGACCGGGACGGGGGTCCAGCCCTACCTTAGGATCTTCCCCTCATCCCGAAATGCGTTCAGACCGTCGTCGCAGGACTTGGAGCGCTCGGTGGTGATGGCCAGCAGGTAGGAGGAGCGGCGGCCCGCCTTGATGCTGCCTGCGGTGGGGAGGGGGCGAAGCCCGCCCTGCTCAGCCCGGGGGGGGGCAGGGCAGGGCTCTGGGGCGGGGGGCTGCTCCCCTCGGGGACTCCCAGGGTGGTTCCCCCTGCCCAGCACTTACTGCAGTCCTGGGAGTAGTGCCGGGACAGGGCAAAGGCGAAGGTGGGTGAGGCGGGGCTGGTGGCCACGGCGGGTGCTGAGTTCATGGCGCTGGACACCACCGAGGAGGCCGGGACGTGCTTGGCCTTCAGGTCGATGCTGGGGCTGGTGGGTTCGTCTGTGAGGGGTGTGGGCAGTGTTGGAGGGGGGGTTTGGGGCAGGGGAAGCCCGTGCTGAGACCCCCTGGCACTTCTGGGTTCGTAGGTGTCAGGATTGGGCTGGGGACACGCTCCCACCCCCAGGAGCTGATGGGGTACGCGGACCCTCACCCACAGCAACCCTGCGACCCCCCATCCACACTCCACCCCCTCCCTTCCCAGCCCACCCAGCTCCCGCCCCGGGAGCAGGGACAGGGCAGAGGTGTGGCTTCCCAAACCCATCTGGGTCCCGCGCAGGGAGATCCCAGGCGAGGCAGGGACAGCCCTGTCCCCACTTGGAGCAGGGCAGGAGCCTGCAGAGCTCCAGTTCACACCAGTAAGGAGCACCAGCAGCTGGGCAGGGGGTGCAGGACAGAAGGAGGGGTGAGGGTGCTCAAACCCAAACCCTGGCACCTCATTACCGACCCAAGCCCTGCAAATCCGGAGGGGTGCGGGGCATCGTGGAGTGCAGAGGGGTGCAGGACACTGTGGGGTGCAGGAAAATATGGGGTGCAGGACGCTGTGGGGTGTGGGACATTGTGGGGTGCCAGGCATTGGGGGTGCCGCTGGTGCAGCCCCTTCCCATCCCCACACTCACCATGGATGGGTGCTCTGGAATTCTGACCCCCAAAAGTGCCCTCCCTGGCACGGGACCTCCTAAATCCCTTCCCGGAGGTGACCAGCGAGCCCCCCCCCCGGACTCACCGATGAAGGGGATGGACGCCAGCGAGTCCTCGGGGGCCGCCAAGGGAGCCACGCGCCGGCCCTGCCGCTCGCTGCCCGGCCTGTCCCCTCTGCCCGTGGCCCCGGCGGGGTCACAAATGTCCGTGTCCTTCACCCCCTCGGGGAACACAAAGTTCATCTGCCGCAGCGGCGCGGGCACCTTGCGCCCCGTGGGCGGCTTCTGCCGCAGCACCACCTCCTCCCTGCGCTCCTCCGGCTGCTCGGACACGCGGCTGCCCTCCGGCCGCGGCTCCCGGGGCGCGCTGGGCACCGGCGGGGTGGCGGCGGGCGGCGTGACGGGGCCGACCATGCTGTCCCTGAGCGGGGCCACCACGGCCCGCTGCGCGATGCTGAAGGTGGGCAGCCCCCCGAAGGCCGGGTCGCGGCAGGACAGGGCGTGCAGCAGCCCGGTGCGGCGCTGGAAGGACGGGCTGTAGCTGCGGTAGCCGATGTAGCCCGAATCATCCACGCTCTGCAGGTTGGGCTGGGACGGGTGCTTCTGCACCGGCGGCGCCTCCCGCGACGAGGAGGAGGAGGAGGAGGAGGAAGCAGCCATGGAGCCGGGCGGGATGGGCTGCCCGGCGGCGGCGACAGCGACAGCGGCCCGGCAGAGCCTCTCGGGGGGCCACGCGGAGCGGTCGAGGTGCGACGAGAGCAGCGCGCTGGGCTCCAGCGCCTCCATGGAGCGCCCGTACCTGCTCAGGTAGTGCTCGGAGCGGGCGCGGGGGGCCCAGCCCTCGCGGCTGGGCTGCAGCAGGGTGTCGTGCGAGGCGCTGTGGGGCCAGCCCCGCGGGGCCGCGGCCCCGGAGCCCCCGAGGCGGTCCTGGGACACGCTGCGGTAGCGGGGCATGGCGTGCCGCCGCTCCTCCGAAGCGCTGCGCCGCGGCTCCTGGCTGCAGAACCAGCGCGACAGCGCCTGCTGGCACTCCTGGCGACCGGGCACACGCTGGGCCCCCGACACGTCCCGGGGGGGCCGCCCGGCTCCCGAGAGCCCCCCGACTCCCTCCTTGAAGCCGCAGTGAGTCCGGTGCTCCGGGAGGTGCTTGGGGACGCCGTAGCAGGAGGCGGCGGCGGGGGACATCCCGTAGCGGTCGGGCACGGAGGATGCGATGTTGGCGGGGCAGGCGGGGCGGGAGAAGGAGCCGGGGTGCCCGTGGGGTGCGGCGGGGCGCCCGGGGGGACCCCCGGGCTGCGGCTCCTCGGGGCGGTGCGCGGGGCTGCCGCCGATGTCGCTGCGGGCGCCGAGCGGGGACGAGGGACCGGTGGTGGCCGGGCGGGGGGCGCGGGGGTCCGGCGGCTGGCCCGGGGCGGGCTCGGCACCCCGAGCCTGGAAGGGGTACGTTTTCCGCGGGTAGCAGATGGGAGGGGGCTCGGGAATGCTCTGAGCCCCCCCGGAGTACGGCTCGTTGCCCTTCAGGTAGGCGTCCTGGGAATAGGCCTGGGTGGGGGGGGGGGGACAGAGGGTCAAGGAGGGGGGACAGGGTCACAATGTTCCACATTCCCACCGCAGGGATGCTCTCTGCATCCCCCAACCCCTGAGCAAATCTCCCGTGGGGTCAGCTGGGCTGGGCTGGACGCAGCCCCCCCACACCCATTGCGCTTTCCCACGGGGTCCCCCCGGCTCCGAGCAACGCTGGCAGCAGCCGCAGCCCTCCCGCTGTCCCCTCCCCTCGTTCCTAAAATACCCCGGCACGGCCATCCCGGCTGTCCCGGGTCACTTTTCACAGGCGCCTCTGACTCCACGCCGGGGGATTCCCAGAGCCCAGAGCAGGCGCAGATGGGGACCCCCTTGTAAACCCCCCAGCCCTGCGGGAAGGGGTCCCTCAGGCTGGGCACAAGCAGTGGGAGAACCCAAAAGGCACCAAAAATCCAGGCTGGGATGGGAGAGGTATCAGGAGGAGCCCCACGCACACCATTGGCTCAGGCCACCCTGCCAGGGCCACCGTCACCCCCAGATCTCGGCTTGGGGGGACCCAAGGATAAGCCAGACCCTAAAACCTGGGACAACTCGTCCCCCCAAAATCACAGGGGCCACATCCCCCCTGTTCCTGCCCCAGTACCCGCAGTTCTGCACCCATTGCTCCTCCAGGGATGCTGGTGAAGCCCTGTCCCCAAGTGTCCCCAAGTGTCCCCAAGGCACCCGCCCGGCAAACTCACCAGCTGGAGGATGTCCTCATCCTTGGGCATGATGGAGAGCTCCAGCACATCATCACTGCAGGACAGGGGACAGGGGGGTCAGGCTGGACGGGGTCAGTCCCCACCTGTCCCCAAGCTGGATTCCCCCACGAGATGAACGTCCCTGTCCCCACGTGAAGGTGACAGCACGTTGCTGCCTGTCCCTGGTCACCCAAGCACCTCAGGGCCGCTGTCATCCCAGTGACACCCAGAGGGACAGAGCCTGCTGTGATGTGTCCCCATCCTGTCACCTCCCATCCCGGGAAGGGCTCTCACCTGTTCTGGATCAGGGCGATCACTTGGGAGTAGGTTTTCCCGACGATGCTCTCCCCGTTCACCTTGACCAGCCGGTCACCTGCAGAGCCCGGGGAGGGGACGGTGTCACCTCAGGAGAGCGGTGGCACCTGGATGTCCCCACGGTCAGCCAGGGCAGCGTTTGAGCAGAGCTTTTGCCACATCCCATGTGGCAAACGGAGCAACGGGGGACCCCAAACCCAGGAGAACCCCCGGAGACCCCAAGGCTGCTCTGAGCACCCCAGGACCAGAGAGAAGACGCAGAAAAGAGCAGGGATGCCCAAAAAGCGAGCAGAATAAGCCAGAAAGTCCCTGGCCGAGGAGGCGGAGCATTCCCGGGATCCCGCGAGCAGCCTTGGAGCCACCCCCGGCTCCGCGTCCCCGCTCACCCGTGCGCAGCCCCGCCTGGTGCGCCGGCCCGTCCTCCCGCACGTTCTTCACGAAGATCGTGTCCATGGGCTCCAGGCGGCTCCGGGGGGGACCTGCTCCGTGGGGACAGCGCGTCAGGGAGCTGCCGCCACAGCCGGCACCCTCCCGTGGCGAGGAAGCCACCTCCTCGCCTCCCCCGGCCCCCCCGGCCCCGCCACCCCCAGCTCGGGGCTTCTCCCAAGAGCCGAAGCCACCGGGTGCTGCCGGGCGGGTGCGGTGCCCCACCAGGGATCCCAAATCCCACCCGGAGCGAGGTCGGGGCCCCCCAGCCCCGCCGAGTGCCGGGGGCCAGGTCTGGCACGGCCTCCCGCCCCGGCTGCCCCGGCAGCGCGGCCCCGGCGCCGCGTCACCGCGGCAGCGCCGATCCGTTCTGACACCTTCACATTCGCTCACGTCACCCTGAGCCTCCGGGAGGGGACAGCGGGGCCGCGTCCCTGTCCCCAAACACCCCGCGCTCGCCGGGGGCCGGTGCTGGCCACGCTGCGCTCCCTCCGGCTGCGGGACAGACTCCCGGGTGTGACATCCCGCAAAGCTCCCAGGGGGAGTTTGGGGACACCGAGCCCATGGCCGGTGCCAAGTGCCACCAAGCTGCCACCAAAGCGCCGCGTGGCTTCACGGCCAGCGGATATTTAGGGCTGTGGTGACAACAACAGCAACACCCGCTGTGACCTGTGACAGCCACGTCCCCCTTTCCCGCGCCCCTGTGCCACCCTGTGCCACCATCCCCAGGGTCCCCACGCTGCTGCTCACCTGCTCGGTTCCCATTCTCCTCCTCCTGCCAAAAAAAAAGAGGAAAGCATTGATTTGGTGGCCGAGCCGTGACGAGGGGACCAGGAGGGGACCGGGGGGGACTGGCACGTCCCTCTGCCCTCCGCCGCCCCCAGCTAAAATTACCTCCTGACACCGGATCCGGCCGCCCGCGCAGCCCCGGCAGCGGGACCCGCAGCAGCCCCCCGCACCCAGCTGCCGGTTTGGGGCCGGCTTTAGGGTCGGGGAGAGAGGAGGAGCCCTGACAGCCTCGGGGTGGCATCGCACCCTTCTCCCCAGGCCACCGAGCCCGGCCAGGGAGAGCCCAACCCCTTTGCTGGGGTCCCAGGGGAGGGATCCATCCCATCTGTGGGATGAATCCCCATCCCTGCCCATCTCTGCAGCCTCCCGATGCACGGCGGAGGCTGCCAGGGCTGTGGCGGGCACTGATCCCACTGCGGGGTGGGAATTGTGCCCTTCTAACCCAAATCCCCCCGTGGGGACCCCCCAGCAGAGCCGCACTGCCCGGGCGGGGGTCCCAGGTTGGGGTGGGGCACGGGGTGTTTCTCACGTTCCCCCCAGGGAAGGGGATCCGGGCACCTGGAAGGGGAATTCTCACTCCACCAGTGCCAGATTTTTCCCTGCCCAGGCTGGGAACACAGGCCTGGCCCCAGCCCCCAGCCGGTGGGGACACAACCCGGATGTCCCCAAGGCGCCAGGTCCCTCCAGGGTGCTGGGAAGGCCCCAGTCTCCATCCCAGTGCGACGGGCAGACATTCCCAGCGACAAGGAGGGGACAGCCAGCGGCATCACTCCAGGTGCCCATCGCAGGGCGGGAGGCAAAAGCCGCATTCCGCGGCCTCACCGGGGCCGCAGCGGGACTGCGGGGCCACCGAGAGCCCCTGCGGGCACGGACTCGGCCCCTCCCTGCCCATCCTCGCCCTGCGGCACCCCAGAGCCCTTCCCAGCCCCGCGGGCAACCCGGCGGCCCCGCTGCCAGGGCGACGAGCGCGGCGAGCGCGGCGAGCGCGGCTCCCGGCCCCCTCCCTGCTGAGTCAAGCCACCGAAACTCAGCCCCCGGAGCTGGCGAGCTGCCGGCCCCCGCGGCTGCTGCTGAGGCAGCCCCACCGCGCCCTGCCCCGCCGGCTCCGGCTCGCACGGCGGCCCGCAGCTATTCCCAGCCTCTTTCCAAGAGCATCTCCAGCTCCCGGCGCTGATCCGGCTCCTTCCCACGCGGCCCCGGGTGCTGCCGCCCGGGCAGGGCCCAGCCCGGATGCCCAGCGGGGCAGGATGGATCCTTTGGAAGGCAGTGGAGAGGTGGGAGCGGGTTTGGAGGAGCTTCGGGCCATTCCCATGACAAATTCTCGCCGGCAGAGTCACGCTGCCGTGTTCCCGGCGCAGGAAGGGTTTGGAGAGGCAGAATGAGGAGCTTGGGAAAAGCGCCGGGGCCGGAGGATGCCGAGCGGGGATTCCGGCGAGTCGGTTCTCCCCACCCTGTGACTCACTTCCCACGGCACTTCCCTGTCTGCCAGCGCCCGAGCCGTGGGGCAGCCGTGGAGCTCCAGGGGTTATGGGATTATCCAGGGATCTGCCCAGCCTGGAGCAGGGAAAGGGATGTGTGGGACTACACAGATCCCGAACTCTCTTCACGTCATCCACAGAAAACGGGGCGAGAAGGGGGTTCCAAATTCCCGGAGCTTGGAGCTGGCTCATCCCTTGGGGTGTGGAGGGCTCTCCATCCACGCTGGAAGCTGCTGAGGGGTGGCTCCGTGGGATCTCTCCATCCTCGAGGGGAAAGGCGCTGCCCGGATCGGGGCTCAGGGGTGCCAAGCCAGGGCTGGGTCCTCCCAAAAGGCGGCACCCAGAGGGGTGATCAAGATGCAGATCCCAGGACAAATCCAGTCGGAAAATCCCCACCAACAGCCAGGAAACTGGGAGCCAAAAATCCGCCAGCCTTTGTTGGCCTCAGGGGCTCTGAGGAGCCTTTTCCTGCCGTTTGTTCGGAGCTGAGGGATTCTCTCCGTCCCCACAAACAATCCCGTATCCCAAAAGGCTCTGGGATGTCTCCAGAGGTGCTGCTCACCCAGAGCTCCTCTTCCAGCA